>NW_026570337.1:0-413656 GCF_019649055.1 Paramacrobiotus metropolitanus | reverse complement strand
TCCGTCCCAGATGGTTTGCATCTGGCGTTCTGACTTGGCCTTGGCCCTCCGGATGATAAGCGGATCCGAAGGTCTGCTCAATGCCGAAGATTTTCGCCACTTTGGCGAAAGATTTTGCCGTGAAATGCGTGCCCCGGTCGGAGTGCATTATGTGGCATGCCGTACTTTAGTACGACTTCTTCGACAAAGAACTTCTCAAATTCCTTGGCCGAGTTTGTCTTGGTCGGCCGAGCTATGGTGAACTTCGTCATTTGATCGACCACCACAGCAATGTACCGGTATTTCTTTGTTTGTGTTACCGGTAGAGGTCCTTTGAAGTCGGCGAAGACGCGGTACCATGGCGCAACTTAGCCAGTCGGCTGCAGCATACCGTAGGTAGCTCGCCGCGGTACTTTGCCGAAAATGCACGTCTGACATCGGTCGATGTAGTCGTGTATGTCGCAGCTCATGCGGTCCCAGTAGTACCGGAGTTTGGCTGCTTCAATGGTCTTGCGGTATCCAAAATGGTTCCCTGTTTTTCCGTCATGGAGGGACTGGATAATGTTTTTCCGCATGAACAGAGGGACAACGAACCTCCTTTCGAGTTTCGCATTGATGTCGGTGAGTCGGTAGAGCACACCTTTGTCCATCTGGTAATGTTCAGGTAGTTTGGACCTCTTGTCCAGTTCGCTTTGATGTTCCAACTCATAGATTTTCTTGGCCAGAGTTGGATCACGGTGTTGCATCCGTCGCAGTTCTTGCGCGGTGCGGTCCGTGACTTTTTCTGGACACGGTGGGACTTCGGGCTCTGGCTCTCCCGGTGCGGGCGCCGGTACATTGATGACCCGTATGTCCGCCGTGCTGAATTGATCCCAATCTGTAATTGCGTTGCAATCGGGAAGGAGAGGCTTATCCCATTCGGTTGCGGGGTCCTCGTCCGTGACTTGCAGCCTGCGCACCTTTATGATGCGTGCTGGGATCTCGTCTTTATAATCCTCAGTTAGGACTTGGTCAACTCTTCGTGTGGGCCTTTGTCATCGTCCCGTTCGAGTGGCCATCTGGACAAAGCGTCAGCATTGTCAGAATGTGCCTGGCTTGTACTCGATGGTGATGTCCCGTCCCTAAGGCGAGGGCCATCGAGTAAGACGAGGTTGATGCCGGGCCGGTTAGGTCGCATCTGAGCAGATTGGTTAGGGCTCTGTGGTCCGTCCCTGTGAATGGCCCATGGTCGATGTAGTGTTTAAACTTTTGGACGGCCCACACTACGGCTAAGCATTCCCATTCGGTCACGCCGTAGTTTTTCTCAGCTCCATGTGGACACGGCTTGCGTAGGCAATTGGCCTCGAGTCCTGGCTGACTCCGATGCCAGCGCCGCATCACATTCGATGGTGGTCTGCTTGGTTGCATCGAATTTGGCCAATATTGGGGCTTCCGTTAGGGCCTTTTGATTTCATTGAACTCGGCGGTGTGGGCGTCAGTCCAGTCGTTCTTAACCGAACTTTCCTTCCGCAGGTTCGTACATCTTGGAAGTCTTCTGGGCGTAGCCCTGAATGAACTTCCGGTAATAGTGCGAGTCAAGAAACGAGCGAAGTTGACGCTCGGTCTTGGGCGGTAGCTTCTCGGCCATGGCCGCTACCTTCTCAGGATCAGTATGGACACCGTCCTTGCTGAGGATGTGTCCAAAGGTAGGGGTTTTCCATTCCAAACTCGCATTTCGACGGTTTTTATCGTGAATCCGGCGTCTCTGAGGCAGAGAAGCGTGTTTCTGAACGCTTTCCTAAATTCCTCGAATGTTTTGCCGAAGAATATCACGTCGTCGATGTATGCGAAGACGCCGCCTTGCTTTCGGGCTGCGCCATAATCTTATCCATTTCATCCAATTTGGAATGTGGGCCCATAAACGGCATTCGCGTTTGAACCGGAACATCCTTCTGGAGTCACGAAGGTAGTGTAGTCCATGGACGCTGGATCCATGAGGATTTGCCAGAATCGGACTGACAATCTACCTTGCCGTAGTAGGCGTTTCCTGCGCATTGATCCAGGAGTTCGTCTGGATTGGGCAATGGTAATTGTTCTTTTGGTCACCGTGTTCAGCTTTATGGTTTATGCAAAACCTGGTGCCCATGGTCCGTCGCCGTTTTTCTTTGAAGCGAGGACCACTGGGAAACTCCACGCTGCCATGGACGGTTCAATCACGCCTTGGTCCAACATTTCTTGGACGTGCTTATTTATGAACTCTCGTCCTTCCAACTCGTTCGGGTTGGGTTCATTTTGATTGGTGCAGCGTCGCCAACTTCTATGACGTGGTCACTTTGACGTCGCCGTAAGGCTTTGGACGTCGGGAATATGGCCCTGAGTTCCCATAAGTCCTGACGGAGTAGAGCGGTCTGCTCCTCGGTCATCAATTATGTGCGTTGGCGATGTGGGCGCGATTTCACGCCCACTTCTGGATCTTCCTCTCCGGTTTGGAGAATTAATTCGGGCGTATTCTTCGTCCGAGATTTCCTCGTATGGCTCACTTGGCCCATGTTAACTCTTCCGGTATGTGGGGCTCTTTGAGTAGTTTGACACCAGTATGGTGAAACTAGTGCCATCATGCTGGACTGGTCCGTCGAGCATGGCCAGACTCCGTTTGGTGTCTTGGCTTCCAGGTACATAAGTTTCTGTCTTGGGTCGACAGGAAAGTCAATGCTAACTTGGAGGGGTGATGGACTCCGGTGGAGTTCCACTTTACGGTTGCCCGGACCATAGCATGGTCGTTAATGGTGCGGTACCGGTTTGGATTATTCCCTGCCACTTTTGGCCATGGTAAGGCGGCATTGGGAATGGTCCAATCTACGCCATCCTCCTTGATGTCTGGCTCATAAATGTCGCTATAGTACATATGGCCAATCTTTGCACCTTTGCGGAGGATTTGGTCGCGTCGGGACTTGTTTTGGACCTGGATCCACGCATGTTCGCTATTTCGAGTTTGGACCTCTGCTTCGATCGGTAAGACCAAGCGGTGTGGTCGTCTCAGCGATTTGAAGTGGATTGGCCGTCCCGGGTCCATAGTCCGATAGGACCGGACCTTAATCCAGCAAGTTGAGTAGGCTGGTAGAGTGTACCGCTGATGAACGAAGACAACTTCTCTCTCCTCCTTAAGGCAGTCAGTTGGACGTTCGGTCCGCAGTTTGCGGATTACCGTTGCCTCGGCTCGGAGTTGGAGAATTTCTGTGTCCTCTTCGTCATCACTTGACTCCTCCGATGATTGGTTATCGGAGTCCGTGTCCGGTGAGTCGCTTGAGCTTTGGACGTCCGAATCGGTAGACTCGGGTTTATCGTCCTGCTCAGGTTTTGGCTCGCCATTGTCCTCGTTAGAGGTTGGCGGCCTGCCGGTCACCGTTGGTACCGGTGTGGTCATAAGATCCACTTTTTGGATCTCTGGCGTCCCGGTTGCGATTTCCTGTTTCTCAGGTTCGTCCGGTTCCGCCAAAGTGGTTGGACGGCTCCCGTTAGGGAGTGGCGAGGCTGGTCGGCCTCCTGCCCATCGTTGAGCCGAACGGGTTTGTATGGCCCGTATTACCGCCTCGACGCCGTCTCCACATAGAGGACAAGTCAGTTGGACTTCCTCCGATGAAGGGTCCTGCTCGTTCTGGCTGGTGTCCCTTCGATGGCCTCTCTGTTCTGGGTGTGGGCCATCATTGAAGCGCACTTTTGTCGCTATATGCGGTGCTGCTTCCGGCAATGGTTCCGGTATGGTCCTGACGTTAGTCAGGCTCAGGTCGTACTTTGGCCATATGCTGACGGTTAAGCCAGGATGTTGGGCCACTTGTCTTCGAAGTGTTATTATGTCATCGAAGAGTTCCGTGCACATCTTTTGGAGTGCTTTCGGAGCTTCCATGTGGTACTCTCTGTACTCCCACACTAGGGCTAGACGTTCGTCCTCCCATAAAGCTCCTTCTTGGACCAAGTCGTCCAGTTCTTGGGCGAATGGTCCATATTGTTCGGCAATCTGCGGCCACGTTAGTGGTGCGCCTTTTCAAGCCAGCCCTCTTCTAGGGCAAGGATCCGGCAGCGCGGTATTCGAGGAAGTTTCTAACCCCGTAAACCAAGTTTTGTATCGCTGGGCCAGTTTCTCCTTAATTTCTCTGTCAGGCACCGGCCGTTGGCCAGTGCCTCTGGTATCGGATAGTCTTTACTATCCCGTGATTTAACAGTATGCCTGCACGGAATTGAGTCATGTAACGCTCGATTGCGTTATGGACGCGCAGCTCCCATATGAGGCTTTCAATGGTGTCCAGGCATTCCCAGCAGGTAGAAGGAGAACTCGTCGGGTGATCAAGCCGATTAACTCTCACTTCATCATCGGGTCCCGTGCCTCTGGTATCGGGATAGACTTACCGCGTCCCAAACGATTTCTTCGTTTGGTTTGAGATAGTAAACTTGGAGTGGAGATAGTCACATCCAAGTAGTACGTGCACGTCCGTTAACGTCGGTTGGACGAAGAACGTGTGGTGGCTCTTATATCCCGCAGTGTCACCGGTACGGTGCAGCAGTGGGAGACCACGAAGGCGGTTTGTCCGCCAACACCGAGGATTTTGGTGTTCCGTCCTAATGGCTCCATTTTGATGCCATTGGCGGTGCAAAATTGCTGGCTGATGAGGGATGTCTCCGCTCCGGTGTCCAGCATGGCGAGCGTGTGGACTGGTCCAATTTGGACTTTGTGCGTCCATGCTCTGACGGTTTTCGGTTTGCGGTTTTCGTCGAGACCAACTGTCACTTCCCGCATCACCGGTACAATGGGGATTAGCGACACTGGTCCTGGATCATCAGGAGCGTACTGAGGTGATGGAGGCTCCTGTTGGACAGACTCTTCCTGTGGTGATGTTTCCGCTACCCGTAAGGTCGAAAACATGCTTTTGGTGTTTAGGAAGGTCCGTGAGCTGTTGATAGTTCGCACCGTTGGTGTGGTGCCGAGGGGTCGTCCACCGGTCTGGGGCCAGCAGGTGCGGGGACTTGACGCCTCAAGAGGTTCGGCTGTCCAATCTTTTAAGGATCGGACCTCACTGTCCGTATCTTGTACGGACCATCCTTCCGGTGCGCTGTCGGAGGATGTGTCTGACGCCGATTGTGGATACGTCATGTTCGTGGTGCGACGTCTCGCTTTGCCACGTGTTCGGTTGGCCTTAGGGTTAGTTGAGGCTCCGAGTTTTGGAGATCGGTTGGCCTTAGGGTTAGTTGAGGCTCCGAAAAACGACTTGGTCGCCAGCTGGACGACTGTCGGCCTGGCATCATTTTTAGAGCCAGATGGCTTAGGCGCTGGTTTGGCGCAAAGCCTGGATCCGCTAGTAGGCTGTTGAGCCATGTGGGTTAGTTTGGGATCCATGTGGGTTAGTGACTGTACAGGGGTTATGTCCGGCGGTTTAGGTTCCGGTCTTAGGTCAGGTGAGTTGCCGATACTCCCCGACCTTAAGCGTTTCCCGCGGTTGGGCTGGCCCGGTTGGGGCCGCCTCCGCTACCATTTGGCTTCACCAGCTGGTCCGGTATAGGTGGGAGCGCTGGCCTTTCATTGGCTGGCGTCTGGCATCCCTGTTTTGGACCATTCTGCGAGTTGCCGCCACCGGACCCATTTCCTGAGCCGGTGGACTGTCTTCGGCTGCCATTCCCCATTACCACGTTGTGGTCTGGGTTGTTTGGGTGGCACTAAGCCGAAGCGGTTAGGGTTTGCTGACCCGGTAGGGTAGCCTTTGTGTAACGGCTTCGCCAATCAAGTACCATTTTCGGTTTGGATTTTCGCCGTATGGCCTGTTTGCATAGCCACAGCCTTCGGTTGTGGTTTCCCCACAGGCAGTGGCTGCAAGTGATTATTCCATCTTTGGCCCATCGTTCGAACATGCGCTCGACTCGGTCGATGTACATGTCCTCTTGTCTGCGGGCCTCTTCGGGCTCAGAGTTTGGCGTTGGCCACTCTGGCCTCCGTTGCCTCTGGGCTTCGGTTCTGTCCCCCAGGGCTATTGCCTTGGCTTCCAGTGAAGCTGGCGTTTTGGCCCTTGGAGAACTTGCCCTTTGGTCCTCCGCCGCTGTTGCCCTGGCTGTAGCCATAGTTGCCCTGGTTTCGGGCCTGGCCATAGCCGCCAGTACCGCCGTTGGGCGGTGTAGACCCACGTTGTGGGGAGGCTAAGTTCAAGGCCGCGATGGCGGCGTATGTTGCCTCAATCTGGGCCTGCGTCGCTTGCGGAGGATAGGGTGCCGGTTGTTGTGGTACGACTTGGGCTAGTGGCGTTTGTGTGGCCATACGGATGATTGATCCGCGGCCCGTCCTTCCCTCGTACTCCGGCTTTCCCATGGTATATTGCCGGACATAGTCCCGGAAATCTGCCGGTGACTTCGGTATCCGGATGTCCAGAGCGCGGCGTAGTTCTGGCTCTTTCACATTCTCTCTCTCAAGAAGTGAAGGGTCATTGTGTCATCCAAGCCAGCACGCGTCTGGAGTGTCAGCATGGCGTCGTAGTACTGCTCTGGGGTTTCGAACCCGTGTTGATAACACCGGTGTGTAATTTCCCCCATGGCAGTGGCCTGCTGATTGTCGTCGCCGTAGCGAGTGGCGAATTTCTGGAGCCACTCTTCCACTGTCCAGCCGTCTTCGTCTTCACGATTGGCTTGGCCAGTGTACCATTCTTTTACAGGGTCCGATAGGGCCATGTAAATGCGGCTCATGAAGTCCGGATCTGGTTTGTTCAGATCAGACGACTGCTTACAAATCCGTCGGACCTGTGCAAGCCATCCTTTCACCATTGTTTTGTTGCCGTCAAACTTTGGCAACACGGTGCGGACTTGAGCTCTCGCGGTGGCTTTACCCATCTCTTGGGCCATTTCCTTAATTTGCTCTCTGGTTGAGAGAGCTGGACTGACCGGTGGTGATGGGGCAGGTGTTAGCTGCAGTGGTATCTGCGGCACCTGCTGGGGTTGAGCCAACATTGGCTGTCCCGGTATAAGCTGGATGGCCCCGTTGGACGCCATCCATGCGTATGCTCCATTCGGGAGCTGGACCAACATGGGCGCATTTTGGCCCTGGCCTGGTTGGGCTGCTGGTCCTGGTGGCATGGCCGCTGTTGGCGGTATGCCTGGTGGGTTGGGCACGTTTTGGCCCGTGGGCGTGGTTTGGCCCATCTGCGGCTGAGCTTGGCCCGTTTGGGCTGCCGCCGAGATAGGAGGGCCAAATAGGCTTAGTTGGCCTACTAGTGGTTGTTGCACCGTTGGTGTACCACTTTGGCCTCCCATCTGTCCTTGTGTGGTTGGTGGCCCGAACATTGGGCAAAGCGGGTTGGTCCGGTTTGGATCCATACCACTGGTGTGAGCCTGGCTTGTGGCCGGATGTGGACTAAAACTGAAGTCCATGTTCGGGAATATGGACGGATACAAGGACGGATACTGTGGCCTTGACCCAAAGTAGCTGTGGCTGGGTATTGCCTGGCCCGCTTGACGCGGACGGATGAGTTTGCGTTGCAGGTGTCACTATGGTCGTTGGACCAATAGTGGCTGATGCGGTGACCGGGACTGGTGGTGGCGGCAGCGTTACTGTCGCCATTGATGTTCCGCGGTCCTCCGGGCTGGGAGGCGTGGTATGGTTGGCCCCGTTGGGGGATGTCCAACCGATGGTCCTTCCACAGCCATGTTAACATGGTAGTTCTTCTGGTGATACACTGGCTCTCGGTAGAAGCGTTGGCCCTGCCGCAAAGCCTCGTCGACTTTTTCTTGTCGACGTTGTGTATCCGAGTCCGGAAAGGTGTGCTAGGATGGTGGTTCCGCGGACATCTCAGAATGTAAGTTCTCGAGATGTGATTTCTCCGCGTCTAAGCAGGCGTTTTCCGTGCTTAGCCTTTCCAGGTCCTCGTTAAGTTCAGTTATTCTTTGGGTGGCCGCCTGGTAGTCTTTGACCAGGCCGGCGTTATTGGCCTCCAAGGTGATGATCCGGTCGTGCTGGCCCTGGATCACCTGTTTGGCTTGGTTGAAGGCCTGCTCCAGTTGGACAAAGTTTTGGTGTCCAATGGCGCTGTTCTGCTCAAGTTGGACCCGAATGGTTGATTCGGTCGTGAGCTGGCTCTGGAGGGCAACGATCTGTTGCTGGAGTTGCACGTTCTGTGCCTCCTTCTGTTGAACCGTTTGGCTCAACAGTCCTCCTTGTTGAATTGTCTTCATGAGATTTTGGTGGCTCTCATAAAGAAGGTTATAGCCGTTCCGCAGGCGGTTGATTTCGTCCTGCAGGTTGGCCATGTCGTCTGTAAGACGCTCATTTTCGTTCAAGAGGCGGTCCGCCTCTGAATCGGTTTCGTCTATAGTGGTCCGGGCCGCAGTCAAGTCATCCTTGGCTTTGGCCAGCTCAGTCCTCGTAGAGGTGAGCAGTGCTTCGAGTCCCGCCACAGCCATTTCTAGGCTGTGGATTGTCCTGCCGAGCTGGTCTCGCTCAGCATTGGGACATGGTGACAACTTGAGCTGGGTTAGCTCAAGTTGGGTCTGGGCCAGTATGGCCGAGACACGTTTAGCCTCTGCGTCCGATTGGACCGCAAGGTCTTTGTGCTTGGAGACTTCGTCCTGCATCCAACGTTCGGATGCTAGGGCGGCCTCGGCTATGTCCGCCAGCTGTTTGGTCAGGTCCCGTACTGTGGTCCGAAGTTGGTCGACTTCGTCGATCTCCTCGGGCCGGGTTGCCTGGATCAGCTTTGGCGGGGTGACGCTGGCGCTGTTTATGTCCCAGGTGGCCGACAGGTCCATCCTGGCTGTGGCCCTGTTTAATTGTGCCAGGCCACTGGCTCTTGGTCCGGTTTGGACGGGCCAGACGCGCCGATGACGTCATTGGTCGGCGATGGCGTTGTATGGGTTGAGCCATCGACTTCAAACATGATTGGCGATTGACTCACGGGCTGTTGGCCCTGGTCATGTGCCTTTGGACCAGCCTTTTTGGCTTGGCCCTTTGCCTTGCGTCCACCTTTGGCCACCGTTGGTGCCTCAGGTTGGATCTGGTCCGAGCCCGATAGGGTTGGACGTGTTATCAGACCCTGGACGTCAAGGTTGGACCGGGCCAAGTCGTTTGGCCCTGGTCCATCAATGCGTGTCTTGTCCTCACTTGTGGCCGCTGTTGGCGCCTCAAGTTGGACTTGGCCCGACCAGGTATGGCCGGTTGTTGTGCCAAGTCGGGGACACTGTTAGCCTGGGCCGTTCTATCGGCACCAGGTTGGCTGTCCTGAGGCTGGTTGGCCTCGGACAACTCGTCGGATGCCTCCTATCGGCACCAGGTTGGCTGTCCTGAGGCTGGTTGGCCTCGGACAACTCGTCGGATGCCTCCTGGAATGTGTCGTCGGGTGGCGTCCAGACTCGTCGCTGGTCTCAGGTCGGCCGGCAGGATTTGTTTGCCCCGCCTGGCCCTGGCCTCGACCGAACTCGTAGAGCCGGCCGAGTTTGGCTCGTCCGGGTCAGAACTGGTTGGCCTGGCGCTACGAAGCCCGTAAGGCCCCGTTGGTTGGCGCGTGGCGTAGTTCTTCCCACGAGGCTTGGCGTAATCATTTTGCTGGCGCCTGTCCATAGGACTGAGCAATCTCCGTTGGAGTTGCTCATGGCTGGTGTAAGGCATCACCTTGGCCAAGGCGCTTTGAGTTTGGCCCATGGTATTGGGACTTAGAAGATTTCTTTGGTCTTTGGTCCGGACCGGAACGGGTTGGATCGCTGTCGGTGCTGGTCAGGTACGCTAGAGCTCAGGTTTAGCGTTAGCTTCCTATGGCCCTATGTTACGTTACTGACCAGTGTGACGTCAGTTACAAAATGGTCTTGCAAAAAGCTCTACGTCACGAGTAGCGTGCCGTGAGCAAAAAATGCAAAAAAGTATGAGTCACTATGACTGTTATAACACGGGGAAGATTCCCACGCGTTCTGATTGGTCAAATTTTTATGGAAAATCACCACGCTGACGTCACGCGACTTTTTCGCGAAAATTCCGGCTGGACAAAATGGCGGTTGTTTTTCGCCGATAATTCGTTAAAAATTAGGAAAAAATTTTGCGAGAGTAACGTTACACGATTCTAGTGTAAAATTTCTCAAGGAATCCGAAAAAGCTATTTTTAAGCGAATCGGATAATCGGTTGAAAAGTTATGAAGGGTTTTAGTTAGGTTCTACGCGAAAACCTCGAATTTTACGATAGTTCTACGAAAACCTACGACGCCACAGCAGGTCTTACCGGTCGATTTTCGATCCAAACTGCTGCTCCGTCGTTCCTCTTCACCCTTTTCTACCGTAAGGGCCGCAGCGCACCCGATAGGGCGTCAAATGTGGCAGGACCGTACCGAACGCAGTTTTTGCGCCGGGAGCCAAAGCTGCGGGAGGCCCACTTATGAGCCTGACCCGTATTAACGCAACCCGGTAGGGCGCTTATTTGGTAAACTGCGACGTACCCAACTCAGTTTTTGAGCGGGGAGCCAAAGCTGCGGGGGACCTACTTATAGGCACCGACCCGTATGAATAATCCGTCGCGCTGCGGATCTCCAGTGAGATCCGTATGATGCAGGAGATGATGGTCGCGGGTTGGCTGGCCTACTTATAGGCGATCAGCATAGTTCGACCGATTATGCCTTCACTGGGGATCAGAGGTCTCGCAGGAAAGAAAACCTAACGAGTCTGCTACCATGTCAGATATGACACAGAAGCAGATGGGAAAATGGGGCAAATATCGCCTTTATTGGGAACAATAAAGCAACCACAAACAAACACAGAAAACCAATGCGGTATCACTGTGGAAAAGTAGCTGCAAGCGCGCAAGTCAGTAAAGTGGTAATGATGCAGCGTGCTGCGGGTACGCAACAGCTGATGCCATAAAGCATGGAATCGCTCGTAAGCGCTGGGCTACGCCCCCAAGAGTGCAGAAATGCGCTGATTGGTCAGCGTAGACAAAGTATACGCTGAGTGAGCAGCGTAATAGCGCGGCACGAATGGAGTAGCCATGTGCGGGCGGGCGACAGAGCAAAGCCACAAGAGGTGTCTACCGCCTCGAGTGTGCGGTCTCTGACATACCGCATAAAATTAACGTGTTTCATAAAATTTTGTGGTAAAAAATTAAAAAACCTTACACAGATTTGACTGCTTTTGGTGTAAACGCGATTTTTTCATCGGTATTAGCGAGTATATTACTACTAATTGTTTCTAATGCCATCGTCGGACATCCGCAGATGGCAACACAAGCGCCGCTGGTACTTATCGTGAGTAAATCTCACTTCGCTTCCTGCTTATAACAGCTAGGCACCCCAAATTTTATGCACTTATGGCAAAAAGGAAGAAAAATCCTTTTGGAACGGCATGTTTAACACAATTACTGCAGGATCTCTAAAAATAAAATAAAACCAAAAGCGTCATGTTTCAACTCCTACTTACCGGTTTTGCGGTTTACCATATCTCGTACTCTCGGACCGTTTTTTGTGAGTGGTGGCAGTTATATACAGTAACTTGATGTCTGAACGATATTTTGTAAACAAGTATTTGAAACAACAGGAAAAGTTATTAAAGTGTGATAATTAATATTATTAGAATAATTAATTTTTTAAATAATTTGATTTCACGTTTCATTTCATTTCTTTTCATTTCACGTTTCTTTTCATTTCCTTTCAAAACTGGGTTTGAACCTCATGAATCTCAACCCTAGCTGCAAGTACAAACACAGTAATGGTACAAACCAAATGCGCGCCGCTAATAACCAGCCGAATAAGTACGCCGCCGGGACCGGGCGCACGATGAGGATGGCGGGAAAGCAGCGCGGTTAGGTACAGATACAGAAAGGGAAAAATGTTGCGCAAGAAGAAACCGAAAGTACTCGTATATTCATAGGATGCTATTGCCCAAAGCTGTCCTGCTGGCTGATCGAAAATATTCGCGCTTAGCGGAGATCCCATTTTGCAGCCAGATTGAGGGTGTACGTGTCGAATTGTTTTGTTGATAAAGCCTAAAATCTTTTTTAATGACTGGTTTCCTTTGTGTTCAACAACAATGATTACACACACTAAGGTTACAAGTTCCAAAAACAACCAAAATCATTCCCTTCCCCAAATTTACTTCTGCCCGGCAAAGTGCCTAAAACTGCGGCAGCGCTTCCTTTCATTATCGCTAGACTGATGCGTTGTTTCTTAAGAAGGCTTTCTCCTGTCTTTCTCCTGTCTTTCCTTTCTCCTGTCTTTCCCCGAATCGGCTTTCTCCTGTCTTTAACCGAATTAGGCGTCCAACGAAGCTGACTATATCTTTCGCGGCTTCTCCAAGCACAGCACGCCAAGCGTTTTGTGCCAAGAGCGGCAGTTCGCATGAATAGGCGCATAAAATCTACCGCGTTTCTTACCGTTGCTGTATTACCTTAAACTGCATTCATATACCGTACGAATGCGTCATGACCACTTTTTTGCCCTTTCGATATATGCTTTTGATAGAGAGCACCGTCCGTAAAGCGATAGACGTTCAAGAAATAATTTGGTAACTTACGGTATCAGTATGTACGTAGCAGCAACATCTACAATTTTTTTTGTTGAACAGGAGAAAAGCCCCACGAATGTACGGTTTGGGAAAGGCCTTCAGTCAATCTTCCAATTTAAGCACCCACCTTCGAAAGCACACTGGTCAGAAACCAATCGGCTGTTCATATTTTCACAATCCGCGCCGTGCGTACTGTACAGTTGTTAGATATAACCGTCTAATAAATAAATTAGATACGGCGTGATAAACTGGAAGACTCGTACAGTCTTCGGTTGCAGGGTGCATTTTTTTATATGAACATCCAACGCCAATAATTCGATGGTCTGTAAATGAAGTCGACCGACCAACATCAACGCCTCCGCATCCTCAGTCAGCCGGCGCCGCCCTCCCTCGCCATCGTCTTCGTAAAACGCCGGCCAACCACCGTCAATCACCTCCAGCACGAGCCACGACGCAGCCCAGGCTCCAGATATCGCTGCGCATGGCCAGTTTGCGGGTCTTACGATCCGAGTATTCGCCCTGGATTCATTCTTTCCGGCGGGATAAACAGCGTGCATCCCCGCTCCGGCACCTCTTCGCCGCGTCGATCCAGCGCGTTGGCGATGCGGCCCATGGCGGCAATTTTGATATGAGGATGGCCAAGCGTATTGACCGCGATCATGATGTTGGCGCCCCGCAAATCGCCGTGCGCATAGCGTTGCTCATGCAGGTAGTCCAGACCGGCAACAAGTTGGCCGACTACTCTGTATGTCCTGCAGCTGCGGCGCTGCCACGGCGTTGGTACTGACGAAATCGTGCAGAATTTCCCCTGCAACAGTAAACGTAAGGTTTCTTGGCGACACCGATGACTTTGAATATGTACATACATTTTGTACTCATATTACTTCTAGGTAACCTAGTGCACGACCTTACGTACATTAATCACTTGCGAAAACCACCAGCCACCTACTCTACTTCTACAGTGGAACGTACTCTGCAAGTGAGCGAATGATTTCTCTATTAGTAGTTTTTGTGTTACTCTGAGTGTACCTGGGAAGAACTCGGTGATGATTTCGTATATTCCAGGCTCCATTCCTATCGGACGACCTCGGTCCTGAGATCAGCGCATTTTTCGAGAAAATCTTTTGAAAAATTTTGTGCGCCCTCAAATTTTGCAATGAAATCACGTTTTTTTTCTAGGTAAATCGATATCGCTGATTCTGAATATAATATCAGAAAAAATTTCAGTTCAAAAAAATAATTTTTCGATAAAAACAAAATTTTGCAAAATCTATCCAAAAATTTTAAAACTTGGAATTCTTCCTTCCTATAACTAACAAAATTTTTCTGACAACATATTCAGAATCAGCGATATCGATTTACTTAGAAAAAGTGTTCGAAACGCCAAAATAAAGGATTTTTTCGTGGCGCCATTGCAACCGCCCGAGGTATTTGAGGGGCGTATGGGGCACCGGCAGTCAGAAATTTTTTCTACCGAAAAAAATTTTGAAAAATGGTTTCTATATCAGAAAAATGCGCAAAAATTATCCCGAGGTCAGATTTGCTCTAAAAAAATGTCCCGAGTCGTCAGGGGTCTCGTGGAGCCCCTGCTGATGACGGATCTGACGCAGCAGATTGGGATGGTGCAAATTTGCCGTAAAATCCAGATTCACTCGTAAACGTTGAATTTGGCGATCACGCTGTTGTTGTGGGACATCTAGTGCAATGTGCTTGACAGCGACGCTCTCATTGCTTTCAGTTAAGACGCCTTTGTAAATTAATCCATGAACACCGTTGAAAATCCCAGCCAGAAGCTCAATATCGACTGTCGCAGATTTCGTAGTAGCCATGTTCAGAACTTCACACATACTGCGATATAATCACATCAGCACAGAGAGTACTGAGACTACTGACTAAATATAAATTGCAAGTTGTGTGACTGTGTCTATGAATCATACAGCACATGTCTTTAACGCTAAAAATCAATAGCATTAGCGGCGTCTGCGCCTTGCTGGCTGGCGGCTGCTGCTCGCTCGATGCTGTCATTGCTGTGGCTGTTCAGGTTGCTTAAATACTGCGCCAGAACATGTTGCGTCATCAGCACTGCCACTGTAGCACACGGTGCCATTGAGTCAGGACGAACAACCGGCATGCAGTCTGACCAGTGACCAAAACAAGTAATCGACCGAACGAAAACAGGTTTTCACGCATCCAGCAATAGCCAGGCGACCGGGAACTGACACAAATGCGGAACTTCTATGTATATTATAATTACAGATAATATTATTGCTTCGTGCCGGCTGTGGGCTGTGTGAAACACCACGCTTACGACGAAAACAATTAGTGAGAATGTTATTGCATAAACGCTATGGTGACCTATTAACTACAAGCTTAATCACACCCGGCGTGTTTCATCCTTTGTTAATGCCGTGATTCAATTGGCAGAAACGTAACTGCCAACTGGGCCCGAACAACTCGCCAGCGCTGCCTGTGTTGATAAATTTTTGTGCATATTAACGAAGTGGAGGTCTTAACATTGCATCCAAGGTTACCAGTTACAGTAGCCAGCAGCCGGTCTCAGGTAAGGAGTTGAATGTACAAATAAAACTAGACACTTGACGCAAATTGCAAGAAGGCAAGCACATCGCAGCGATTACCGGCAGGAGAGGAGAGCCCCCAGTAGAATGCGCCGCCGGCCTGGGGCAGTACATTAAACTAACGCACGCACATGGCTACTGCCATCCATAGGCTTCAGTGGATGGTTCTGATTCAGCGTTGGGACTTGGAATCGACGCTTGCTCTCACAGCCAGAACTTTTTGGTTGTAAACATAATATTAAACATTGTACTGCATTTTGATTTCGTTTTTTTCTCGTTTAGAGTTTATTCCTGTGCCGTATTACATCGTGTTATATCTGTATATGGTGTACATGATTAACAAAATCGTAGACTTAATTAACTGTCTGTTCACCGAAAGAGGGTCAGACCCTGTGCAGAATGCCTGAAATGCCCTGAATCCACAGCAACAGCAAGGTGTACCAGCACCATGGCGTCCAGGGAATCTACGGAAGAAATTGAGCTCTTTTGTCGGATTTTTAACGGTGTGCACGGATCAGTTGACAAAGGTCTTTTAACTAACAGCAACGAGTGCGTTGTTGTTAAGCATATTCGATTAAGTATCCACCAACCGCAGCGTGAACTGCAAATTCAACGCTTAAAAGCGAATTTCGATTTCACCGCCACCTTGCAGCATCGGAATCTGGTACGTGAGATCCATCACCAGGAATGCGAACACGACAAGGATTTGGCTATTAACCTTGAGCCTTGGAGATACGAAGTCATCATGGAGTTCGTTGCAGGTAACGCTAAGTAAATACAATCCTGATTGATGTCTTGACATAAATATATACTAGGAAAATGCACTTTTGTGTGCATTGGCAGACCGGAACGCGGCGGGAAGGGTTGAAGTTCATTATTGGTTCTGAATGTGTATTGCCAGTATTGGATATATATTAAAGGGCGCTGCCCCTAGGGGCGTTCATTTACACAGCCCCCGGGGCAGTGACATATTTGCGCAGTGATCATAGTAGTTCCAGTCGCACGATGATGTACGTATATCTACAGTCTATGACTCTGCATCACTATTAATGACTCACTACTGAAATTATGTAGAAATTCTGTAAATACAGTAATAGAAAAATTATTTTGAATTATACATACGGTGTAAAACAACACAAAAGAAATATGCTGTTGCAACTTGTAGGTGAGAATCTGCACGATTTCTCGAGTACGAACGTGATAACCGCGCCGCAGTTGCAGGACATAGTCGTCCAAATGGTTGCCGGCCTGGACTATCTGCACGCACACCGCTACGCTCACCGCGATTTGCGGGGCGCCAACATAATGATTTCTATCAACGCTCAGGGTGATCCGCATATCCAATTCACCGGCATGGGACACGTCGCCGTCGCGCTGGACCGGCCCAGCGGAGCGCAGCGAGAGCGGGGAGCGTGGCTGTTTCTGGCGCCCGAGCGAATCACCGGCGAATGCATCCTGGACGAGTCCGGCGAAGTGGCCCTGCGCGGCGATATGTGGAGTCTGGGTTGTGTCGTGCTGGAGGTGATTAACGGCGGTTGGCCGGAGTTCTGTCAAGAAGACGGCGACGGAGAGCGGCGTCTCCTAACGGACGACGTGAAGGTGCTGCTGTTCGTCGGCAACGGAGGTGTGCCGACTGTTTCCGCGTTGCTTCCCACCGAGATACAGGACTTTGTCGGCAAGTGTCTGTGCCGCAATCCGCGTGAACGCTGCATGACTAAGGAGTTAAAAATGAATGCGTTTCTGAATTGCTGCAAGGATACCGTGTCGCAATGGGATCTGCCGCAACGGGTCAGACAGGAAGCCGATCCCTTCCTCTACCGGAACTGCAGCCGCTTCCGCCGATAGAAGGCTGCACCTTGTACTGCCGATCTCGCTCGTTTAAAAACTCATTGCATTATAGCCCTTTCCAATTCGCTTACAGAACTGTTTACTTCTCTCGAATCAGTACTACAGTTTTTGTTGGACGAAACAGCTTTGACGGCATTTCGCATCAGGATTTCTAATGGTTCGCGGTCAACAATAATTTACTTGTATCACACACCTGCTCATGCTTTACTGTAAGATAGTATTATAATGTTTTCGGAGCCGCGTTCAATAATACGACGAAATTAGACGAGAACAATTAATTGGAGTTAAATCTTCAGGAAAGTCTGCAGTCTGTTGCTGATAATTGGAGCTGATAATTGGTTTTCCAGTGGCATTTATAAGCTGTTCGTAAGTACTACGTTCTAGCACTTATTACTGAGAATTAACTATTGTTAAGGTACTCGTACGCAGATACTTGCAATATAATGTTATATGCACATTTTATTTCTTCATTTCAAGAAACACGGTAAATATACATTGTAGCTTTTCTGCATAAATTTTTGCTGCAGCGTTTGCAGCCTAGAGTAGAAGTACAGCGTGAGAATGATGGTTGTGTTCTTGGCACCATTGAGTGTACTCGCAACCTGGATGAACTGTTTTTGATTTCTACGAGTGTGTTTTCTAAAAATTTATTTACAATGCTGTAGTTAGCAGGCAGGTAAATGTGCGCTTTGAAGTCTCATGTGCGGGCCAGCTCGAAGAAAGCCGGTAGCGTTGCACAGCTAGCAGAAAACAGCAAGCGTCGCAAGTAAGATTTCGTTGAGAATTTAGGGTATCTATTTGGCGGTCGAGACGCTTGGGGACTTTTGCAACGGCTTTTGCCGGATTGATCCGTTTCGTTGGCCGGAAGAATCGGGGAAAAACAAGGGAATCGCGATCTACGGCCTTTTTGAGACAGCGTTTAAGTTTAGCAGTAGTTAAAGGAAATGCTGCAGCTGTTTTGGGAACTATGAATGGCGAATGCGCATCCTAAGACGACGAGTATCACTAACGATTTTGGTTGTTTTTTCAATGTTTAAATGAGTCATATTAATTAGTGTCCAGCGCGCAGGCACTTTTATGTGTGGTGGCTATTGCCAAATTAATAAAAAGTTGCGGCGTTTGAATACTGCCCATCAATCATGATTCAGTGATATAGATATTCAGTTAATTCGAGCACCAGTGTTGTCATAATACGGTGTGTAAAGGTATGGTGTGCATATATCCGTAAGCGAATATTATAAAGCAACTATCTAACCAGAAATGCAGGAGCAAAATTAAAACTAGCACTTTATTCAGATTGGCGATAGAATACAGTCACAAGTTTTTTACAAAAAAGAAACTTGACAATCAGTTTTGCCAAACTCTAGAATGCTGCAATACGGGCCTTGTTCTACGTGAGGTGCCCGCTGCTATATCTATCGGAAATACAGGACGAGAACACAACAGGAAGACGTAAAATCCTCTTTTACTCTTCCCAACACCATAAAAATCACCAAAAATCACTATAACATAGCGCATACTATGACACAGGGATGTGGCTGACAAGCTGACATAAAACACACTGCGAGCTGTGCAAAAATGATCCGTTGATCATCTGCATATCACCGATACGCTGATACGCTGGCTCTGAACCGGATGTACGTGTGCACTCGGTAGGCACTCGTACATCCACTGCTGAATATACCTGCAATGTGGCTGCATACACTGGCAAACACATACAAAATACGTATCTCTGGGCGATCCTCCGCAAGGCGGTACGAGACGTCTATAGCCTGACCACCTCCACGAAGTCTCTCTCATGCCACTGGGTGGGGTGCCGAGGTCCCCCGAGGCCCGGAAGCCCCGCATAAGCAATGCCAACCAACACAACTTCCCCTGAACCGACATGACTTCGCCCGAAATCACGCAACATCTCCCGAGGACCTGAAACAGCCCGTGAGTATCGCCGCGGGGACGGTCGACGCTACATCGCAACAAGCACCAGCCGATGCCTGCCACGAGTCAACGTCTTGGCTTGTCCACTTGGTTGGCTACACCTCACTTCGTGTGTGATCCCACTCTGTCGCGATCAATGGAGCTGATCATGTCTGCCCAAGATGGCTGCACCGATTGACACTGCCTAGACGAAACCGACGATCCTCGAAGTATTCGACACTGTCCAGTCAAATGCGGCTGAATTTTCAACTTCTCTGCGCCATTTTCTGCGTTTAAGTAGTTTTGCTATCACTGACCGAGTAATAAAGATTGGCGACATAAATGGCTAAATGAAATGAATATGTACGCTGATAACCGTAATGCTTTACTGCGATATCTCTGGCACTCTGTGTCTTACAATGAAAACAGTTAAAAGACATCATGGCCTTAAAGGCGAGTAAAATTTGGCTTATGGCCTTAAAGTTAATTTACCAAAATAAAATTCCATCGAAATGAAAGAACGCTAATTAAAATTAATCACAAACAGGAATTGGGTCAGTTATGAGAAACAAAAGAAAAATACCGGAACTCCGCTGGTGGGTACAATCCATCCAGTCCAAGCGGGACATTCCAAATCCGACTCACAAGGGCCGTATCTGCCCAAGGAGTTATCCAGTCCAACTCACACGTGCCGTATCTGCCCGTGGAGTTTCCGAATTCCACTGATAATTTCACTGATGCATCTCTGGCTAGTATGAATGGCAAATCACTGATACATTCCCCTCAGTTTGCATCTGGAATGCCGTCCACACTTTCGTCAGAGTGCATTTCGATAACTTTACTGGCTGTATCACTGATAGTGTCTGAATCAGTTTTACCTACTGGTTTCTCTGATTCAGCCGGTTCCGCTGCTGGTTTCTCTGATTCCAAAGGTTTGCCGGTTGATTCGCCCGTCTTCTCTGATTCTACCGCTGCCGGTATAGATGTGTCCATTTTGTCTGCGTCACTGATAACATTACTCTCGGCAAGAGTAGTATTCTTCATCGCTGCCGTAGCCAAGGTGAGTTCCAAAGTGACTTTCTTCTTCTGATTCTCTGGCGCTTTATCTGCGACTTTCTTTGGCGGTGGCTGATCCGGACTGGTAGGTGATGGTGCAACACTACGCTGCCCATCACCCTGGCTGGAGGAAATCTCCGTGATTCCTCGCTTCTTGAAGTTACGATCCAAATTCTTCTGATGTTCACTGATAGCATCAAACGGATTCCGAACAAATGGTTTCGGAATTTCCCTGGCTAACTTCTCTTCTCTGGCTAACGCTGCGTTATACAACCGTTTCTGTTCGATTTCATTCAGTGGCGTGCCAATTCCACGGAAATGACGCACCATACGAGCTGGCTCTTTGCGGTCATATACGAAACGATTGCTGTTCCACTGGCCTAACAACGCTGCCAACATTCGACCGAAAAAGGTACGAATATCCTTGAATTTATCCGGATCTTGCCATTCCATCTCTGGAACATCTCTGGCGATTTTCCAGATGCGAAGGCAGTGTGAAGCTGCCTTACATCCAACCAAAAACATTGCGGGATTGGCAAACGGACTGATCCACTGATACAGGAAATCCAAATAATACGTTTTTCCATGATACTGGAACTGCGACAACTTCTCGTAGTCAACTTTACTGATCGGATCACTGAGTTCATTCAAACCCAGATAACCTGCGAGTCCATTCTGCCGGATATCTGCGTACGTATAAAACAGTTCTCTGCCGTAAGGTTGCTCTGTCTTCCAGTGGGAATTTCTCATCGCTGCGTATAAATCCAATTCGCGCTCGAACTCGTGGAAGTCCTGAACCACAAGTGTAATCGCCGCCTTATATTCTGCGGATCGTCTCTGATCGTTCAGGTCCATATGCTTCATAATCATCTTCACATGATTTTCCACTGAATCCAACTCTGGCATAACTTCCTTCGGGTCTGGCTTCTTCTCTGATGTCTGTGACGGGATTGAACAATCATCTGACACTGATGCAATACTGGCTGATTCACTATAAGTTCTTACCATCTGTGGCTCGAACTGTGGACCGCTTAGAGGATTATAACTAATCCTTGGTCCTCCTCTCTGGCGCTGCTCTGGCTAACTGCTGCTTGACTGGCGAGAATCGCTGCGCTGATCTCGAGTCACATCCGCATAACGCGTCTGCGACTGCTGCTGCTGAACTGGACATGGCAACAATGGAGCACTACCGGTTCGCTGATCTCGATGGGCTGTCACTGGTTGAGGTGGACGACGTTCATCCATTTGGCGCGGTTCTGGCGGTGGAGTCTCGTGATTCCACAACGTAATCTGCTTGATATGCTGGACAACTGCGCTGTAAACTCTCTGATGATAGCTGGGATTGCGCTCCACATACTGCCACAAATCTCTCTGGCGTAGTCGCTCGTATGCGTTGAGGTTTCCGAGAACAACCTCTGATACGAGAGCGAAAACCTGGCCGTCTGTGTCTTCAATCGCTGTTAGAAGACATTCTGCGCATGGGCGACGAAGAGTATTCTGATAACATCCGCTGCACTGGCTATCATAATACTTGGCGTAAGCCGTCTGCAAGGAAAAATGGCAACAATTAACACTGATTAATGGCGCTGATTCCATTGCTGCGGAAATGGCTTAATAACTAAATTAAAAATTAATTTAGCTATTTTTCTCTGATAATAATTTTAACCAGAATTCCTAAGACACGGAATCTGATTAAATTCTCTGGTAATCACTGCGAAGTACGGTGTAATACGATATGTACTGCGCCGTATACTGCGCTAACATGGAGTATAACTCTCTGATATTTCCCTGATTTTATTACAATGCTACCATGCAATACGTGTAATATACAATATGCAAACCATGTAATGCGTGTAATACGGTATTAATTCTCTGATAATTCACTGAATTTATTACACTGTTACTATGCAGTGCCTTTAACTGATAATCACTGGCTACCATGCAATACGAGTGATGTGAATATTCTCACCGATTTCTGGCTATCACGCAATACATACGGTACTTCTCTGACTATCTCTGATTATTGTCTGGTTAATAAGTGAAGTTAATCTCTAATAATTTTTCTCTTTTGCGGTTGTTCTGGCTCTGGTAGTGATGGCAGTGGGTGTGTCAAATGAAAACACACTAAACGATAATCGTCATGCTCATAATGAAAATCGTTTTCATTATTCATCAGCTGGCGTTCGTACATAGTCATCTGTGTTACTGGCAATGCTGGCATTTCTGGCAAAATTGTGCGAATATAATGCACTGCCTCGCTGATCGTTGTGCCTCTAGCACTCCAAATCTCTGCAAATGCACGCGGAATTAAATCTCTCCAATAATCTGCGGAACTCTGGCGTATCTGTGGTAATCGTGTAATTACGAAACCACGCGTATGAAACACTGCCTGAGTACCTCCATAAAACTGGCGTACAATCTGCCGGGAATTATGCATCTGCTGCAACAAATACGATACTGCGACTATCGTATATTCTGGCCTTTCTGCGTACAATGTCTGCCAAATTAAATCTGCCGTTGGCTGATGGAAATTAGCCTGCAACTGTAAAATCACTCTGATAATATCCTCTGGAGTTAACTCGTTATTCACTGGCGGGGGAGGTGGAATATTTTCTTGCGGCAAACCTGTCAAGGCGCTGAGTCTCTGAACACGCGTACTGCGAAGGGCAAAACGATATTGTCCTTCGGAGTCACGCACTGTATTTTCAATACGCTCCACTGCCTGCTTTTTAACACCAAGTTATTAATGGCTTGATTAATCGCTCTGATAGTCATCTCCAAGGACATATGTGCTGGCTGAGGAAATACTGCCTGAATATACTGGATGATTTCGATTACTGTGGATCCATTTGGATCGTGAATCTCTGAAATCGCTGCCTCTACTGCCTGATGAAATCTTGCGGGTGATGTTAAATGATCTTCTGCATGCTGAGCACGGCGAAGATCTGGCGTATTATAACGTGCTTCTGTATACCACTGATTTGTGCCATCGCTGAAAGTGCGAATGACACTGCCAATGTTCACTGCCAAATTAATTGCCTCTCCAAACTCGGCTAGGTTTGGATCTGAATCCTGATGCCAAGATCTGTAGATGGCTTGAAGGTGTGGCAATGTTGGTCTTTTCTTCCTAGGACTGCGAGATTCTCTGATCGCATGAATGATTGCTGGGATAATTGCCAATAATCTGGTTCGTTTACTGCCGTTTGTACGAGCTTTCTTCTCTGCCGAAGTATTCTGCTCTGATTTCGGAGGAGTTTTCTGGCATGATGGTTTACGTCTACCTGGCACTGTTGCTGGCTCTGGATATTCTGGCGATCCTTCTATCGGTATCTGGCTTAATGCTGATGAAGAATGCATTGGCATACGTGTCATATCAACCCGTGACATTTCTAACACTGGCGGTGGTGGAAGCAAACCTGGCGGTGGGGGAGCTGGCCCTCTCGGGTGAAATGGGATCGTACGCGACACCATATTCACACGACCTGGCTCTCCCGAGTGCTCAATAATTCTGTAAATCCATCCTGGTGGAGGAGGAGGATCAAACACTGGCTGAATCTGCGGGTTTTGATTCGGGATCGCTGGCGGGGTTAGAGGTGTGTTGCACCGTAAACCACCAAAACTGCCTGATGTTTGCAAAGATCTGATCGGTGAACTTACTGTCGGGTTAATGGCTCGTAAATTACCGAAATTCGCTGATGGTATAGCCTTATCCCGAGACCGTGTGACTGGTCCCTCAGATTTGCCATCTACCTGTTTCTGGCGGATACTGGCTGCAATATCTGCGTTTGGGACTTTAGCCCTAGCAATCCTACTGAAAAACTCTGGCTCAATAGGAATCGGTCTCTGATCCTCGCTTTTAACGTTACTCTGGCTTTCCTGCGTATCTGACATAGTAATACGGGGCTGTACTACTATGTTCGGATCCCTGGATGGCTGGCTTGGCAACACATTTCCTGCGGTTGATTGCATCTCTGCCTGTTCTGGAGCGGGTTTAGGGGATGAGCTACTGTCTGGCTCGACTTGCTGTGAACTGCTCTGTAGCTGTGATACTTGCTGCTGTAACTGCTGATTTTCCTGCATGATACGATCAAAGTCTGCCTGAGTAAAGTTTCGCAAAATCGAACTCCCCTGTGTGGAAGTCGACACTGGCTCTGATACAACATTCTGCACTGATGCCACATTCTGATCTGGCTCAAGGCCAACTCTGGCTAAAAGTTCCGATTCTGAGAAAATCGACTGCCTAGACTCTGCCCTAGGAGAAGTTTCTCCAATGATCATAACATGCTCTTCCTCTGATGTTTGTGAGTCTTCCTCTGCCTGTATCTGATCTACGACTGCGGGAGCTGATTTCTTCCGTGGACGACCGCGGCGGCTATGGCCTCGGTTAGGGTCCATTACTGAAAGATTAAACTGCTGACTGTCTGATAGCTGTACTATACAATGCCAAGTCATGCACATGCAATTGGTTAGTAAATTGCAAAAATTCACTGGCAAATATCACGGATAATTTCTCTGATAATAAACAAAATTATACAACACAACACTATGATGTACCATGCAGTGTATATGATAATCAATGCTGGCATAATTTTTTTTTTTTTACTGATTAGCTGCACCATGTCATACGACTCCATACAATACACTGATTTATGGATTTCACTCTGCGATACTTACTGGCAAACTGGCTAAGTTCACTGAGCACTGAATAAAAGATTACGGTGACTGAATATATGCCCCATACCAATGTTTCTCTGCTAATTAAATTATGAAAACATTATTAACTGGCTGGGAATCGCGGTTTACGACGTTTCTGGCGTGTAAGTTTTTCCACAAGATCTGCGTCTTCTGCGTCTGTCTCTGATTCAAGTGGCTGGGTTAACAAATCATTCGGCGTCTGACGATGCCGTTTGATTTTAACTTTGCCCTTACTATTTGCTGTTATTGTCCAACTGCCATCAGAATCACTGGACGATTCTGATGTATCTGTCTCTACACTGACTTTCCTCGATTTGCGTTTTACAGATTTTCTGGCTTCATTTTCTGGCGGAGGGGATGATTCCACACTAGCTGGCTTATCCTCTGAACTCGAACCGGTCTGAGCAGTAATGCCCGAATCAGTACGTCATGAGCAACATTTAAACGATACTTGAATTTCTCCAAGTAATCGTCTATGTTGTCATAATCCTCTGGCAAATTTGTCTGCGTAATTGTGTCACCTGGAAGTGACTGCTCTCTGGCATACAGCATGTAAAATGGCGAATGATGAATTGTCTTCTGCACTGTACGGTTATATGCTGCCACAAGAAATGGGAGAAATTCATCCCATCTCTTTTCGTTTGCTCTACCTGCTAACATGGATAGGCCATCGCCTATCCACTGCATCTGCCTCTCAACAAGTCCTCTTCCCTGCGGGTGGTACGCTGTACCAAACTGATGTTTAATTTTCAACTGTTTCGTAATGGCATCAATAACGTTATTAAGGAAATGACTACCTCTATCTGTATTAATAATTAATGGTGCTCCGTATGGCAATATCACGTCATGTAATAAGAAATCTGCAACTGTCTCTGCTTTGATCTGGAATTGCCTTTGCGACGACAAACTTCGTCAACTGATCGATGGCTACTGCGATAGTGTTATTCCCTTTTTTACTGGCCTTAAGTGGACCTTTAAGATCCACTTGGATGCGAAAAAATGGCTCTCCGGTTTTAACTTGCTGTAACTTCCCTGGCGGTGCCTTGCGCGGCACTTTTCTGAACTGGCATTTCTGGCAACGTTTTACGTACTTATAAATATCGGTAACCATATTATCCCAATAATATCTCACTGATATGACGTGGTTTGTTTTCTGAATTCCCAAATGACCTGCTGCGGGTGAATCATGCATAGCGCGCATGATATCTGCTCTCCAATGCCTGGGAACGACGAATCGCCGGTTAAGACGATCGTCCTTCTCACTGCGTCTGTACAACACTCCCTGATGTAATTCAAACTGTTTATAAAGACTGTCTGGGTGTTGGCTGTTTGGCTTATCCTCGAGGTAAAGAATCATTTTCTCGAGTGATGGGTCATTGAGCTGCTCACTGCGTAGGAATTTGAAGTTTCCTTCTTCTTCCTCTTCACCTGGCTGTGCAATTTTGACTGGCTGACTATTATCTGTCTGGCTTGCTTCTGATACAGTAGTCGCGTTGATATGACTGATTAAACCATGGTTCATACCAGTGGCATCATTATATTGCATATTGGCGCTAGTGATATTCCCCATACCGGTGGCTATGTTTTTCTGGCTTTTACCGATGGATGTTTCCATACCAATGGCGTTATCAGATTTACCCATACCAACGGCTCCTTTTCTCTGCGTTATATCAGTGGTATTTTCCATACCAGTGGCATCGTCCTGTCGGACATTTTCACTTTCTACCTCCATGTCACTGGCTTCTGATTCCTGATATTCACTGGCATTTTTGACTGTGATCATACGAACTACTGGCGTACTGAAATGATCATCCCACTCTTCCTCTGGAATTGCGGGATCTACCGGGTGTCTACTGAGTGCGTCGGCGTTATGGCAAAAACGCCCTGGTTTATACTCAATTTTAATGTGATGACTGCCTAACTGTAATGCCCAACGAGTCAAGCGCGGATTCATTCCCTGGCGATTACTGGCTGAGCGAATTAAATTCGCAAGTGCCTGATGATCTGTACGCACCGTAAACTCGCTGAACTCAATAAAATGGCGGAATTTCGAAATCGCATATACTACTGCCAAACACTCAAGTTCGGTGATAGCATAGCGAGTCTCTGCGTCTGTAAGTAGTCTACTGGCATACGCAACTGGATGTCCATCCTGGTGAAGGACGGCTCCAATGCCGACTGTGGATGCATCGCATTCAATCACTGCCTGTTTTGCTGGGTCAAACCTGGCTAAGACTGGCGAATTAGTCAATGCATGTTTGATCGCTTCAAACTCTGCCGTATGTTCCTCTTTCCAATCACTGGCTACGTCTTTATCCTTCGACAACAAACTGTACAGATTCTGCGTAAGGGAAGCGTATCCCTTTACAAATTTGCGGTAATAATTGGCTAAACCAAGGAAAGAGCGCATCTCTCTCTCGTTGGTTGGCTGCGGGTATTTCTGAATGGCTGTAATCTTCCCTGGATCTGTCGTTATACCTGCGCTGCTAACGATATGTCCCAAAAAATGGAGTTCTGGCTTAGCTATGTGGCACTTTGAAGGTTTCAAAGTAAAACCGGTTTCTCTGAGGCATTCAAACAAAGCTCTAACTTTCATTAGCGCTTCTGCGAAGGTTTTCGCTGCCACGATAATGTCATCGAGGTAGGCGAAAATTCCCAAATGTCTCACTCTGGCTAATGTCTTATCCATCGCTGCCTGAAATGTTGCGGGCCCGTTGCAAACGCCGAAAGGCATTCGCACGAACTCAAACAAACCATCCTGCGTAACAAATGCTGTCTTTTCTATCGAATCTGGATGCATAGGTATCTGCCAAAAGCCTGATGAACAATCGAAGGTGAAATAATATTTATTCTCTGATACTGCGTCCAACAATTCATCTGCGTTCGGAAGAGGATAATTATCCTTCTTCGTCAAGTTATTCAGTTTAATGTAATTAACGCAAAATCTTGTGCCAATACTGCCATCTGGGTTCTTTTTACTGGCAAGGACAACTGGGAATGACCAGTTACTTTTACTGGGACGTATAATGCCTTTTTCCAGCATATCCTGGATATGCTCTGCGATCAACTGTCTACCACGCCACGAAGTACGATGTGGCTGGCTTTTTACTGGCTTTGCGTCACCGGTATCGATGACGTGAGATACAGTCTCTGGCTTTACTCCATACAGATGCTTTGAAGTTGGGAATAAATCTCCAAACTCCACAAGCAAATCAATAAATGCTTGCTTTTCCACTGGCTTTAAATCCGGATTAAAATTCAACTGATTTATCTGATCCATAATTTCTTTCTGTTCCTCTGGTGTTCGCTCACTGATTTTTGTACTGAATATGCTGGCTATCGATTCTACTTCCTCGTATTCTTCCAGAATACCTAGCCACGTGCCTTTCTTAATTATACGTCTCTGATTGGAAAAATTCGCGACGTAAATATCACTCTGGCTATCCTTTGGCTTTACTAATCCCTGTAGGGGAAGTAGTTTAGCCGCTGAATACAACGCTGGGTTTGGCGAAAATATGTACAACTGATCATCACTGATACGTCCTTTTTGATGTGCCTTTACTGAGACCCAGTTATAACCCGGATCGACAGTAAAATTATCACTGGCATAAACTTTGCGCATTCTGATACGAAATTTGGTCTCTGAATTTTCTGCCATATTATCATCAACAATTTCTGGCAAAGTACATGTTTCGTTATTGACTGGCTGCGTATCTGGCTGTATATTTGGCTGTAACAGATGGATACGATCAGATTCTACCAGGTTCTGATTTACACTGGCTATCTCTGGCTGTAAACACTCCTGATTACATACATTATTTACTGGTTCATCCAGTAAACTCACTGGCTGCATTTTATGGAGAGGTTCTACATTAACCAGTTGTTGTGAAGCAACCTCTGGCTGTTGTAGAATTACTGGCTGTTCTGCTACGGTATAATCGGGAAACCGCAATACACGCAAAGTATACGGTTCACTGTATCTTCTCTGAAGTTCTTTAAGACTGACCGTAGCTGGCTGAGTTTTTGGCAATTCATTTCCTGGCGTAATCTCTGGTTTAGTAATAACTGGCACTTGAGCTGACAATAATTCCGGAAAATGCTCTGGATAATCCTCTGGTTTAAGGGGATGATAGTGAAAAGCTGGATGGTCAACAACCGGCTTATACACTATCGTCTCTATCGGGTTATACACGTATGCTTTAAGTACATCGCTGTATTTCACTGACTTATCGGTTTTACGCGGCTCTGACTTTGAACTCTGATATAATTTCTTTAAATGCAAAATTCCTTTATCTGGCTGCATATTCGAAATTGGCTTATGTGGCACTGGCTCACCTTTCGTATAAGTACGAGTGTACGAAAGATTTTTACAAAATGTAACGTGTTTCTTCACTGGCATTGGCGGTCTACTGGCTTTTACCTGATTAAACGGCTTATATTTAAATGAGCCGAAAATGGCTGGATCAAGTGTTGACCACTCATGATACGGCCATTTATAAATCACTGATATAGGAACGCGAAGAAAGTGGGGTTTTTTGACTTTCAACACCGTGAATGCTTTGCTGATACGTCTGCGATCTCTTTTCATTTCGTTATACTCTGCGATAATGTCCTGGCGAACAAGTTCGTGCTGATTTTTTAGAAACCATTTTTCTCTGGAAACGTGTCTGCCGTTCGCTTTCTGCCTTTTCAAACGTGCCAGATTGGAATTTAAATTATTGACGACAAAGTTCTTATAACTGGCTAATTTATTGAGCTGGCTTATATACGCCTGATAATCTAACCAGATATTAATTTGATTCTCTGATACGACCTTCTCTGATTTATACTCTGGTTTCCTAGCGGATTTATCTTCTGATTTTCTGGCTTTCTGTGATTGCGGGTTTATGGCAATATTCTGCTGTTGTATGACAGTGTGCTCTGATTCCTTCGTCGCTTTCCCCCTTTTTTGATATGTGTCCAGTGGCAACTGCGTTGCCACTGGTATGGGGTAAGACGACACTCCGGGTTTCCTAGACTGATATACTTCCTGTGCGGCAGTTTCTGCCGGACGGGACTGGTATAGTTCCAGCGGAGCTGAGTTAGCTGTGCTGGACTGATATACTTCCGGGTTAGCAGATGCAGCTGAGCCGGACTGATATACGGGTTTATGAGGGAGCGCTCGTTTATTTTCTGACCGCAGGTGGGTGACTTCACCACAGTCTGCCACCATAACGGCATTTTCTAGGAAATCTTGCCCGATAAGGAGATGCACGCTGTCTCTACAAGGTGGTTTAACGTACATACTGTGATGTACAATACTGCCATTAATTTTCATAGGTACACTGGCATAATGGGTAACGGAAAAGTTACACACTCCTCCGATCCCTCTGATATGCATTATTTTGCGTAACGGTCTCTGATACAAATTATGCTGGCGACATAACTGATCTGATACCAAAGACGTTTCCGCCCCGGTATCAACCAAAGCGTCTACAATCTCTGATTCGATCGTAACGGGATGCGTTAACGTCGGTGCTTTTCCTGGCTCGTTATCACTAATAATTTCACAATGATGTACTCGTGGGTTATTATCTACGCTACACTGGCAATCTTTCACGGTAAAGCCGCGAAGATTCATACTGGCTTTATGCTCTGGTTGCTTTGCATTTCCTACTGACATCTCTGGAATAATCTCCAATCGAACGTGTGAAAGGAGATTATTTACATTTACTGGCTTAATCACTGGCTGTGAATCCACAATTACCTGGTGACAAGCGAGACTGCTTGGCACTGGTTTTGTGGATGCTTTAGCTTTACTGGTTTAATTTTCACTGGCTTATCCGGCGGTTTCTTTGGACGCGGGACAGCAACGCCGGTACCTGCTGCCCTTACTCTTTTAAATCATCCTCTGGCTCACTGTCGCTGACGTTTCCTGCACCACTGACTACCGATTCGGTGTCTGAATCGTTACTGCGGGAAACCATTTCCTTATCGTGACGCGTCCTGGCTCGAAGGAATTTACGACGATTGTCTGCACTGTCTCCCGATTTCTGGTGTTCAGATTCGTCATCGGAGTCTGATAGTTCGCTATATCGATTTGACTGCGCTGGGTAAGGTGGCGTCGGTGGCCGGCCGTTCTGCCGACCACTGCCACTACGGCGATATCCGCCTACAGTATTCCACTGATTTCCCTGATCATTACCGCTTTGCCTGCTACCACGATTTTCTGGACTCTGGCTACGCTTCCTGGCCTCACGACGGTTTTTATTACACTGCCATTCTTTATGTGACCTGCGAGTACCGTCTGGCCAATGATACTTCTGGTACACTGGGTTATCTTCCTTTGACTTCCCTGCCTGTGTGCATATATCTGAAGTATGTCCTTCGATACAACACCACTTACAGTAATCGATTCCTTCTCTAGGTTTATCACTGGCTTCTGGATTACGCTGCTGTGATCGATCTCTGGTTGGGCGATCCGCTGCGCTGCCGGAGGCTTGCTGGCCACCAGCGTTGCGGCTGCGATAATTCTCTGGTCTTGATTCAGGTGCTTCTGCCTGGACATGTGCCACTTTTGCTACCGTTCTTTTCACCAAATCAACGTCTACTGAATTTAATCGCACTGATTTTAGGTATCTGGCTCTCTGAAGGAATTCCATCGGTGTCTTTGGCATCATTAAGGCAATATGTTTGTGCAGTTGAGGGACTGTTTCCACTCCTCTCAACAAACACGACACAAGATATTCTGGCTGTGTATAACCACTACGATCTGCCAAGGATAACATTGATTGAAAATACTGCTCGAATGTCTCACTGGCTGGGTTAAACTTTCGTGTCATCAGTTGCTGCATGGAATGAAAGGTTTTATCCGGATCCCGAAGCGCTCTAACAAACGTTTTCTGGCTTCTGCGTAAGTAGTAATCGGCGTTGAAGATGCCATAATACCACTAAACCATGTCGCTGCCTCTTCCTGAAGTGCACCGGCAAACCGGTTTAACGTTTCTTCTTCATCCCAGCCTCCTGCTTTTTGTGCAAGCTCGAACATGGTGAGGAAACCCTCAACCATGTCCTTTGCACCTTTATACTTTGGCACATAACAGTTTTTACTTTTCTTACTGCCCTTACTGCCTACTGCCTGCGGTAATAACTTAGCGAAACTGTTAGACTGTGCTTCCAGTGCTTTACTGATAATACTGCCAAGATCCATTTGTGGTGGTGCCACAGAAGGATGCGGCTGTGAAATGCCGGGAATATTCTCTGGCTGTTCATCACTAATTGTGATGATTTCAGTATGTATCTGCCTGGGCCGTCGCGTTGGGCGCCGGTGAGTAGTTGTATCCCTAGGGATCTCAACTATATCCGGTTCCCTTTCACGACGATTCTCAGGCCTTACTGTCGATTCTACGCGCTTTTTCTGAATACGGGTGGCTGGTGGGGGAGGGGCTGGTTGACCAGGGAGCGGTTCGTCGATCAGACAAGCCTCATACTCCCCACAAAGTCCCTTATAATGATTATATCTGCCTCGGAAATGGTTCAACTCATCCTGGAGGATTTGAGACTTCTGAATCTCTTCCTGGATACGCTGATGAGCTTCCTGCTGTATTCTCTGCCTATCTTCATATGCTTCCTGGGCTTCTGCATGCGCTCTCTGGACTTCTTCCAGTGCCTGGTGTACATTCATGCCCGTTTTATCGTCTCTGGCTAAATTATCATTTAACTGCTTATCTCTGGCTTTTATATGCCGCTTCTGAAAATTAATCACGTTTTCCTGGCGGTCTACAAGTTTTTCCAACTCTGCGAGCTTGGCTTCAGCTGAGTTTAATTTTCCCCGATCTTGGAAAGCATCCATCTTCGCTTCTGCCCACATTGCTCTCAACCGAGCAATTTCCTGATTTAAATCCACGGCTTCCTGCGGCGTATGAAATGCCGCTGGATCGGTCGAGGATGGTTGCTGATTATCATCCTGAATACGACTCTGTTCGTTCTCTGGCTTTTCATGTTCTTCATCACTGATTTCCTGATCTCGATGCTGACCTCCGATAATGGAGTCGGCCTCATCCAAATCTGAATTTACTGGCGGCTGGACGTTCCCTGTTGATTTACGCGTAGGAGAACGTGTCATTTTCGAACTTCTGGCGAATGCTTGCTGCTGATTTACACTCTCAAGAGTGTGATACGGGACATCATGCCCAACTGCCTTCAACTTCTGCGCCTTTGACCTCGAAACGCGCTCCTGTGCCGGTATTCCTGATTCATGGGACTGCGGTTCATTATCTGTTTCTTCCGGTTCTGTCTGCACTGCCTTTGCTGGGGTTACCGATTTACGAAAAAAGAAACTCATTTTTTCTGGCGTTACAGATACAATACTGTAATAATCTGGATTAAACAGGCGAATATTTCGCTGATTTATTTTATGACTGAATTGTTGCAAATTTGGAAATTAATTTCCAAATCGCAACCGGCTTCTACGGATAAAAATATCGGTCACTGATTTCTGATGTGCGGAAATCGCTTGCCTGGAAATAGGCAGACGATTATGCAAGAGGTTGTTTTCAAAAGTGAATTTGAAAGTTTCCTCTCTGGCCTGTGTCTGTAAGCTACGTGCGTCAAGCGGCTATTGTACTCGAGCGAGCCGAGAACAAAAGCTGGCTTGCTGGCTGGTTATCAGCGATGAAAATCTTTCAACGCTGATTGCGGATATGCCTATGAATACGATGAACTGCGTGCAAAAACACGGAAATTCACGAAAGACAGTAACCTTTCAAGAATTCCGCTGATTTTGCGCTGGCCAAAAAGAACTGAATTTTCTGATCAAAATGTATTGGCAATTCTGGCTATAAGATTCGAGAATCTGCGCACGATACTACTAATAAAAACTGGCAACTACTCAGTGTATTTCGTGAAGGAAATACACCAAATAAATCACTGAAGTTTTAATAATACAACCGCTGATTTTCACTGACAATTTCCCTGGTATTCTGCTAGAAATGCTGCAAGAAATTCTGGCTACGATAAAAGGATAATTCACTGGCAATATCACTGAGAATGTAAAAAGCAACAAGTGGTGTAACACTGTGAAGTCACTGTACACTGGCTATACAAACTAGATTTAAGAGTTTTTCTGGCTACGAGTTCTCTGATGAATGCTGGCTTGATGCGTGAAATTTAAATTTACCAGAAAGTACACAGGTGTCGCCTGATGTACTGATAATTAGGTTAGTGAGGAAAGAAAAATGAAAAGAAAAATGCGTGAAAATTAGCCTGTTAAGCAGGGCTTACTTCGCTGTCTTGCTGCTGGGCTTGCTGATTGAGTTCTGGTAGGTGGTTTTAGCACCGTTTTCGCGCACCAGAATGCTGGCTTCACTGGGATGATGATGAAGGTGTCCGGTTGGAAGGACTATCCGCAGATCTCCGAGGGGGTGGAAATCCACAGACCGATCTTCGAGAACCGACACGAATCTGCTACCATGCAATACGGGCCTTGTTCTACGTGAGGTGCCCGCTGCTATATCTATCGGAAATACAGGACGAGAACACAACAGGAAGACGTAAAATCCTCTTTTACTCTTCCCAACACCATAAAAATCACCAAAAATCACTATAACATAGCGCATACTATGACACAGGGATGTGGCTGACAAGCTGACATAAAACACACTGCGAGCTGTGCAAAAATGATCCGTTGATCATCTGCATATCACCGATACGCTGATACGCTGGCTCTGAACCGGATGTACGTGTGCACTCGGTAGGCACTCGTACATCCACTGCTGAATATACCTGCAATGTGGCTGCATACACTGGCAAATACATACAAAATACGTATCTCTGGGCGATCCTCCGCAAGGCGGTACGAGACGTCTATAGCCTGACCACCTCCACGAAGTCTCTCTCAATGCCGATGTTGGTTTGAACTTGAAAGCGACGGTGCTACTTCCTGCTGGCTGGGATACATTCAGGAAATCATGGGAAGGAGATACCAGTGGTAATACACGACCTTGGCTAATCATCCGTTTCGGCTGACTAAGCAAGAAGCCAGCCGCCCGCAACACTCATTCATTCAACAAGCTTTTGAACTTTATTCTGTGTCTGTTTTCTAGTGATGATTAAACTCTTAATTTTGCTGGGAATTAAACATTATGATTAATTCAATTAAAATTATGGCAATTTTGATTATGCTGAGCATAATTAAAATTGCGCATTTTTAATTAAGCTTAAGCATAATTAAAATTCGTCAATTTTAATTATACTTAAGCTTAATTCTGAGTCAAATTATGAACAATATAAATAGCCTGATCAAAAGAAAACTGAATTTTAATTATGATAGGCAAAATTAAAATTGGACAATTTTAATTATGCTCCAGTTTAATTAAAATTGTTGAATTTTGATTATGCTGATCATAATTAAAATTGATCAATTTCCAATTATGATAAGCTTAATCAAAATTATAAGCAAAATAATTATGATGAGTTTAATATTCACTACTGTTTTCCGAGGACAAAAGCTCATGCAGACTGATGGACAGTAGAGTACAGAACACATTTGCAGTTCTCACTTGCAGAAATATTACATTTTATTACTGAGATTTATCACTTCTAAGCCAGACTCGGTATGGAACTATGGTAATAGCTAGCGGTAGCGGCAAATGTGTGCAGTGTGCACAAAATCTTGAACCTTTTTCGTGGTGCAGCTGTCAGTAGCATATATAACTTTGGCCACAACCAACGGTTCCGAGCCATGTCTCTGTTCTATCCGGCCATTGTGCCAAAGATCCTCGGAGGTCGCAGGAGATGCCTTAGACACGATGCCTGGCTTATTAGTCATACAATATACATACTGTAGGTAACAAGGGAATTACGCGGACAATACAGTATTTTTTCAATAAAATCAACAGATGGCTACTTGAACATCCGCCGCGCCCACTCGGCACACCACTAGCGAGAAACAGAGCCGGATCAATACCGGTAATACGAAGAGTCAGACATCTTTCTCTGTTGGCTGGTATACGGCCAGTGCAGCGCACCATGGTGCATAAGTTATGATTCATAGAGATAAGAACGGGTATGTTAAAAAACGGAGCTCTGCAGCGCGTTATCTCGAATACGTGCGGTATAGTTGTTTTGACCATTCAGAGCGTAGATAAGCTCCGGATCGTGATGACACACGTTACCAGTCGTTTCTACTGCGCATAATGCACAAAAAACCTACATAGGCGTTGGAAGATACCCGAATGTCTGAATCTGAGCAATGTAAGCATTAAAAATTAAACCTAAACCTAAATGAAGACCGATGAGTAGTCGATGTTTGTACAAAGCGTCGGTCAGCTGCATCTCGGTTTACAATGATGAACGTGTACGTAGGCGGTAAGCAAAACGTGCAAAATTTTCCCATCGGTCGGTCGATTGCATTTTACCAACCGTTTCGCTACAGCGTTTATTTCGTCGTTTAAACACTTTGTCGGTAAAAGAAATGTTATTTATAATCGGACGGCCATCTGTAAACGTATTTTTGTCCTATGAGCAATTTACTTTAATTCTCGGCTGCAGCTGACTGCGAGCATGGTGGTCATCCGCAAAAAAATTAAAGGGTGTAATTTTTATTGATAGTACTTCAATAGTATATACAGTACATCAAACATGTAAGTTGATGTAACCACCGGTTGTCGCCACCGACCACGATTAGCTTAGTGGTGTAAGGAGTAATAAGAGCGTTGTTAGAAAAACTGAAGAACGGAGTGTGCCGGTGGCGCCGAAGCTGTAGTACAGTTGTTGATAGAACTGCTGCCACTGTTCGTCCATCTCAGGCTCGCCCTTTGGTAACGCGAACCCGAAATAGTCAGCAAGTATATTGCCGTATCTTGCCCGCATCCGTTCTTTCTCCCGTTGTTCCTTCTGTTCCTGCAGTTCGCTGGCGTTTAGAAATGTGACATGGATGGCCAAACCCGAATAATCCCTTTCCGAGTCTGGCGTTGTCAGGTCAGCTTCCTCCGGTGAGCATTTGTACGCTCTCCTCAGCTTAGCGATATCTAGTGGACTCAGGCCATACCGCTGCCCCATTCTTCGTGGCGGTGGATGCATCCTCGACACGATGGCTGGTTGGTCGTGCATTCTCGAAACTTCCAAACCATAGTGCATTAGTGATTCTGGATCGTACGGAAGTCCGAACGTGGCCATTTGTGGAAATATTTTGTGATTTATTTCGGGGATGCCCGGGTACATTTTACTGGCATCTACGTGTACGTACGCATCGCGGTCGGGCCGGCTGTGTTCATGTAGAAAGCCCAACGCGTGCATGATTTCGTGTTGGATTATACCAGGCGGTTCTAGGCACAGCCAGTGCATTGTTACTCGCGTAGCGCGTCCGGGAATGCGGCCGATGTGTCCTGGCACACTGTGTAATTAGACCGTCGGATTTCAATATACGTTTCTTCGGTTTGCCGCGGCTTGAACTCGATACATTCTTTACTACGCCATTCAATTTCATTTAGTGCGTCCATTATTTTCTGTCTTTCTTCGAGATCTACAAATAACGATACAGTTATCTACCACCCATAGTACTTCCGTATAAATGTGCTTCCCGAACTCGTCAAAGAAAATCGGCAAGAGCATACGAAAATACCGTAAATATCAGGTTCTCAGCTTACTAAATTCGTGTATTTCGTAGGGGATTGGCTGGTGGGAAGGCCAGTACCCGCTTGCAGACAGAAACCCTGTGCTGTCCACAAATGTATCGAACGAAATGGCGTCGTCCATTAGGATGTCGCCGTGTAAGAAGGCTGGGTTCTCTGTACGGAACAATAAATTATCAGCAGTTTTATTATAATATCAAGTTGTGACAGTGGGATACGGGAGACCGGCATCCAACATACTCGTACGTATACGTACTATTTTTTTATGCGGAACCTGACCACGTATTAACAATCAGCAATTTTCTTCACATAGAAACATTGCCTGCGTGAAAGCGCTTTGCTCTTATGATGCACTGGAACGACTGGAACGCCAAGATCGATGAAATTATCGAAAATGTTAACTCCATCTTGTATTGTACGCAACAATCATATACTCGGCAGAAAAAGAGAGGGTTGTTGGAAACAGAAACAGCTTCAAAAGCAGCGCGCAGTTCCCCTTTTATCGGCCGGCCATACAGTCAACTTTTGATGCTCATATTGACATTGTAGCGCTCGCGGTAGCATTTGTCGAAGGAGTGTCACGACGAGTCGAACGGATATTCCGCTTTGTTAGTCAGATTGTCTATTGATTTTCTCATTATTCTTTATGTACGTACGTTGCTTCACAGATTACCTAGCGTCGCTAACAAGATAAAAATAAAAAGTAAGTATTTACATCTCTGATTACACACAACGATATCGCCGGTTAACGCGACGGACAGCCCGTACGCAAATATACTTACGGTAATTTCAGTTTCTGCCTGGTGTATTGTACTTCGTACTTCTGTGTATGGATACTGTGTGGGGATTTCTGTTTGACCAGAAAGCAGCATCCACCTGATCTGCGGCATCGCCGGTCGGCCACCGGTTAGTCATCTTGCGCCGGTGAGAGTGCTGCGGGCGCGATACACACCGCCAAAAGCAACAACAATGAGGCACTCTCTGCTGGCAACATTATCCATCTGCTTATCCGTCAGCATGAATCGCTTTGATCCATCCATTTCTCATTGTACGAGTAGATGAGCTGAAGGAAATTTTTCTTTTATAGTTTAGCGTGTTTCTTTTTATATTAGTTTATGTAATGCGCTTTCGATTTTACCAATAAAGCCCACCACCATAGTAATTCGACGGTTTATGTTTATTCCCTGTCACTTGAGGTGGCGGCAAAATTATTTGTAGATTTATTATGAACCGCCACTGAGGGCGCAGACAACCAACTGAATATCGACAACAGAACAACAGTGGCATTCTGCTACTGCAGTTGCTATGTTCCAATCTCTTGGCATCAGTGCCACTGCACTACGCCACATTTTGTGGTTGATAAGGCCGCACGAGTCCCTAATCCATATAAACTGGTTCCCATTAATTTTTTCTTTTCCTTTCTGTCTCTGCACGCTGTCCGACTGTTTAGCCTATTGCAGTGCACAATACAGTACAACTGCAAATAAATACTTGCACACATTTAGTCATGCATAGTAATACCGTATTTATCAAATTGGCCGCATTGGGCGACAAATACATAGTTCGAATACCGCGGAGCAGGTGCGCTTATTTTGTGTATGCTTTAATTTTTCAAACCTAAATTTCAGAGGGGGCTATTACTTTTCGAACAGTAAAGTGGACCATTATTTTTGAAACACTACATTTGAGCGCAGCAGTTACCGGATAGAAGTATAGAGAAGAAGTACAGGAATATGCATTTAGCACAGCTTCCATGCAGCATCCCGGTACAGATTGCCGTACAGATTGTACTGTATACAATCGCCTGCCACTTGCCAGGATTGACCACCACATGTACATTTTTATTTCTGTTTTTCGACTTTGGCTTTGCGATCACTATTTCAGCTGTGTGATTAAATCTTACGTTTTAAAACGCAATTCGGGATGTAATTATCCGTTTATTTGGCTTGGCATTTAAGGGATTTGGCCCGGTACATAGTACCAAGTTCGGGTATATATATTCTGTCGAAATTTTTTTGCAATGCTTTTTTTTAGCCAAGGTGAAATAGGTTTGCGTTTAACATTCGGGAGTTATTATGAAATAAAATTCCAAAGTTTAAACGCGCGGAGGTGTACCAAAAGTCTCATTATGAATCCGATGCTTCAAATTTTGCACGAAAAAACACCATGAAGATCGTTTATACCGAACCAGCTTTCTACCATTTTTTCAAATTTTAAAACGAATTTCAAAAATTCTAAAATTAATTAAAAATTTGAAAAAATGGTGGAGAGCTGGTTCGGTACCAAAATGATCTGTATCGTAATGTGCGTTTTCGTGCAAAATTTGAAGAGCATCGGTACATAATCACACTTTTGGTACACCTCCGCGCGTTTAAACTTTTGGAATTTTATTTCGCTAATAACTCCCGAACCGGATGTTGCGCGCGCAAACGGATTTCACGCCTACGTATGCAAATCCTTTGGCTACAAAATGCCATAAAGCAATGCAAAAAAGTGTTTAGGAGTGCGCGACAGCGAAAGTCCTCGGGTATGTACCCGAACTTGGTATTATGTACCGGGCCAAATCCCTTAATAACGGCATCCGGTGCTCTAATTTTGTGAGGTGCCTTTCTTTTTCGAATATGGATGGGGAGGTGCGCAGATTGCGGTTGCCACAAATTCCGGTATATAACAATAAAGTTTCTACTGCTGTATAGCACTGTATATTGAGTGCATGTATTGGTGGCGTTAGCAGCTGTGTCATGTGTGTGAGGCAGCAGAAGGTGCGAATCATTATTTAGCTTTTTATATTTCTTGTGGATTGCGCGATTTTCTAAATCGATTGTTTGACCAGACTTGAAGTCCCTTTGGGGTTTTCTGCTCTTGTGCAGTAATATGTTATATAATAATATGGTTTTAGTTTCCTAAATTTGTTCACTAAATTGATAATACTGTAAATCATTCTTTATGGTACGAGAAAATACGTAAATAAGCAAAAACGATATTGATGACTTTTTGGCACCCTGCGCTCTTTGCATAAAATCCAAAAATGCCTTACTCAGCTTTTCGGTAATAATAACTCGCTTTAAATATTCCCTGCGGCTGCTGAAATCTGCAATATTTATAAAACTTTCATAAATTTTAAAAATAAAGTTTCTCATTCAAAAATTTCTTTGATACGTCAACAATTAAAATTAATGATATTATGAATATTGCTTTACATATCTACACTCTACAGCGACGTGTATCGCTTCTAGCTTCGAACGTTAGTTGACTCAATGCCTGCACGGGTATACTACGGAATAACACCGGTGCACCTAACCGATAAAGTTTCTCCAAGTGCTGCGGAGTTAGGATACAGTGCATCTCCCGGAATGCAAATCAATATTATCGATCGGAGCGTAGCGAAGATCCTCTTAATTCAGCACCAATGCAAAAATGTCTCTGTGTCCGTTACGGAAGGTTGTTACGAAAGGTCATTACGAAAATACTGCTGGTTGGTCATGTTGCTAAGTCAAAATTATTGATGTAAATTGTTAGGAGTGCTACTGGTAGTACGTTCGTTAAAAATTAATTATCATTCGCACAAGCGAAAAGCTGCTGCGCTCCGATCTGCCAATGCACGCCAACGTGCATTTTTCCTAGTGTAGTTGTTTGCAGCTGAACGGAAAATTAATCGCTAATTTAATCACCAACGACAACTATTTTGTGGCTGCACGACTCGGCTGCTTAGCAACGAATGAGTTATAGAGGGGATCCGTGCGTCCCACTGTGCAAACTAGTGCAGATAGTTGCGAGTATAAACGACGCAGTTTGCAGCGCTTACATCAATAATTTCTTCAGTCGTCTTGTCTTTCGTGGACGGCACTGCACGAAACCAGTTGAACGTATATCGCTATCGGCTATCGAAGATGGACAGCATCCGCTACATTACGTTTTTCTTGCTGGCAGTAACGCCTGGTTGCCTGCTGCAGGGATACATCGCCGAGCAACCGACACCGCGTAAGTTCCGGCATGACCTTTTGTCCTTTTCCACTGATAATGCGTGTCAGCTGGGCGTTTGCAGTTGCAGTGCAGCGTACAGCCGAGGCCGTACGGCAGGCCGAAGCCAACATGACCGACAACGCCGTCATCGTTCTGCCGGCCCTGAAGGAAGACACCCTCAACGGCGTGCGACCGCCGCCTTACGTCGTCCGCGCCCCGCTCCTCGGCATGGCGACCTTTATCTGCTCGACCGCCGCGGCACGGCAGATCGTCTGGCACCACCAGAACGCCTCCATTCACGGCGACGTACTCCCGCCCACCGGCAAAGACTACAGCTTCTACCGGCAGGCGACGAGCGAAAACCACAGCTACCTGCACATCCACCGCGTCAGTCGCGACTCCGGCGGGGCGGTGGAGTGCTGGCTGCCCTGTGGTCCCACGCAAGCGCTGTGCCACGTGTGGACCTACAATTTCCTGCCGGAGCTGCGCGCCCAGGACGTCTTCCTGGCCCCCTTGCGCAACGTGTCGACACCACTCCCAAAGTTCTCCATGACCTGTAGCGGGCGTGTGGACTGCAGTGAGACGGGCTGGGAAGCGCACTTCATCTGGAAGTACGACGGGCGCTTCGTGGCGGCGCCCTACCATGACCTGCGCACCATTGCCGGCCACTCGCACACCCCCGGTCTGCTGCACAGCACCATCGACGCCAACGTGTCGGCCAAGCTGGCTCGCCATACGTTCTGCGCCAGCACGCTGACCATCACCCTGAGCGAGACGCCCAGTCCGCCGTCGGTGCGGGTGGACTGCTGGCTGCGGCCCGATCTCCATAACCACCGCTGGTTCGTCCAGTCGGCACACGTCCATTTCACGTCATGGCGGCAGTAGATGGCCAGACAGATAGACAGCGGCACTCGTCGAATGCAGCGCAGCATGTGCACTTGGGCCGGCGTTCTCCCGTTGCTGTACCGTGACTTGCGGTTAGAATTTCTCATTTAAATCTATGTACGGTAATTGCGCGCGGACGGCAAAGATACTTTTGACGGAACCAGTACCGGAAACCTAATCCAGATTTTTATTTGTATTGTTTGTTTGGTTGTGTTGTTTGAAAGGGTCAATAATACCGAAAACGGCTTGTCACCGGTTGTTCCTTTATTCGAAGACGAGAAACCTTTACGTAACTACAGGCAAAACATGGTTTATGCTACACATACTACGCAAAGCTAGTCCGCAAAGCTTTGCAGCAAGACGAAATAATCGCCACTGTCTCATCAAGTTTGCCGTTCTTTATGGCAGGAGAGGTTCATGATGCATCCAACGCATCTTAAGGGATAAAGAAAGCGATAATGAACTTACAACAAATCAAAACGGTCCCACTAAACCGCCGGCATGTCAGTTTTCCAGCCGGGCGCTGACAAAGTGCAATCCGATACGGAAGTTGCCACCTGTGCAGAAAGCATTAATTTTATACCAGCTTTTACCATGCCGATTGGTTGCACTTACGACAGCAGGACTGCTGAAGGTTTGCGAAACGAACCGTTTGCCAGAAAAGTATCTTTTATCGGCGATGTACAGTATAATGCGTCTTGTGGACAACTGACAGGCATCTGGTCATAAGCCATTAAAATGCTGCTTGTACTTGTACATACGTACAACAACAATACAGACTGTAGAATCATCCACACACTCGTTTTGGTTTGGACTTTATCGAAAAACCGGTACTTACCGTGAACATCGCTGTGCGTTACGTACTGTGTTACACGCTTGCCGTAAGCATTTTCGCAGCGGTTTTGTGGAATTGCAGTGTTTATTTGTTTACAATAGCGATACTTTAGTGATAATTATATTAACCACAACCCCTATAATAACCGTCACTTGTGTATGTACTCGCAGAATGTCGACACGGGAAAGCGTAATAAAACAGCATCGGAGTGTTGATGACTTCAAACGTAATTGAGTGGAGTGTGGACTAGGAAAAGACGTTGCAAGCAGCGGCTAATTAACGATTACAGGACTCCTTGATGATAACTGGAGTTGTTGTGCCTCAGTAAATCTGGACGATTACTCTCCACTGCATCGAGAGGTTGGCAGCGTTGCGGCAGCCAATTAAAACTCTTGTGGAATTAAAGCCGCCACTCGGTACACTATACAGAGTACAAGCGTGTGCTGCAAAATGCGGATTAGCCGGGCGTAAATAGAGCGAAGATTTCGGGATACGGCATTATCGGGTTGGGCACTTGTGGCGGGATTTGCGGCTAGATGCGGCCACTTGACTGTCCTCCCGCCGCATCCAGCGGAAGCCGCGCGGCAGCGGATTACCGTGTTTGCCGTCTAATTTAATAAGGACTCATTACATGCACTCCACACTCGATACGGCATCATCTACGCGGCGCGGCTTTAACCTCTTGATCCCTCGGCGCACCGCTCTTCACCGCCCGTCTTAACACCCGACACCATGCGCGTCCAAATCCAATTACGCGCTAATTACGCGCCTCCCTGTAACACAACGCCCCGCTGATGCTATACAATTTCACATAATAATCCACTGCGCATTAGAAGTGTATATCATCACACGCCGAACAATTTCGCCTTGGCAGCGGCATCATTATTATCGCGCTATATGTGCAACCGGCTCATTTTACCGCAATCATGCATTTTCGATCACAAACAGATACATACCAGTAATTTCGCCATGCACACCGTCAATCAGAGCGCTCCAGTTTAGGATTAACACAGTTCCAACGGATCATTCACCTCGTTGCGCCGTAAATGCATAAAGCCGCGTTAAGTAATTTCACCGCTATGTGGAAATTAAATCCATCGTGTTAAATGATCGTTTTCCTTTGATCAACTGCATCGCCACAACATCAACGGGAATTCGCAGTTGATTATACTGCAAATGTGAGAAGCTACCTGTCCGTTCTTTTCTGTGGCAGGCGGACGGGCAGCGGTATTGTTCGTCCGGGGCTGTCAAATCAACAAAAGGATGCAATTTCCTTTATGGAGAAGTAAAGTTAGTACCGGCGAGCGGGGACAATGGGCGCCGGTTAAACAACTGACATCTGATCGCTGAATTAGGCGCATCCAGGTAAATAAACGAGCGTGCCGCATAAAGACGGACGTCCACTCGCCCTCGGGAGAATTCAGCGCGCCGTTTGTCCCGTCACTTCCCGCTATTCACGCCCGCAGCACTACCGGCATATCAGCAGTTATCGAGAAAAATAGTCCCTGCTCCCGTGCATTTCCATTGGATGTACATCGATCCACACTAACAATTACATTTCAATTAAGGATAAACATTTCTTTGCCGGTACATTGCAGATAGACAGGTGTGTCAGTCATCCGATTTAAACGACAACAAAGGTCACCAGCATGACAGATTCTCTAATAAGAATTACATCAACTGCACATTCTGTAACTGAATTATGTATACCACTACATATAGTGAATTAGCCAAAAGGAGAGCTAATAATCATAATAAATATTCGCTACAAGAACTAAACAGTCTGATGTGAAGGCTGGGCATAAGCGAGCAAAAGAAGTGACTGGAAGATGCACTGTTTGCGAGTTAGTACAAATACCACTTCGCCGTGTTTAGCATCAATACTTACGTACGCCAATGCAATTATACAAGCTCTGTGTAGTGTGTACAGCGCAGTGCAGTGCGCAGCGGCGAGCAATTACACGCCGGGAAGAGGGATCATTAGCCCGGGAACACAATAGGCCGGATGCTGCTGCTCTGGCCCAACAACGTGGGCCGGGCCATCCATCCTCGCACAATCAACTTACCTGCGCTGCGTCGGCAACAATGAGCCGGCGCTGGTATAACCACGGTACCGTTACCTAGAGCACTCTTCCCTGCTCGTATTGGCTGAACAGTTTGCTGTGTATTCACCGGCACAGACACAGGCACATGAACCAGTCCGTTACGCGTACGACCACCCACTTCACACTGGCCGCTCCACTCCGGAAGCGGCGCTGTGCAGCGGATACCGGCAAGTGCATATATCCCGCTCCTATGCTCTCCTGTATCCCTCATCCTGTACCATCCTATCCCGCCGGCGAACGACTGGATTTTAATATGCCCGCGGCGGAACGGAATTGTGGCTTCATCGTGTCAGGAAATGAGGCGAGCCGTTGCATGGGATCTCCGCCAGCCGCCTTGTGCATGCCGATACCGTCTTGCTTATTCCGATCCGCTGCTAGATAACTAGCGCTCCCGTATGAGCAACCTACGAATATAATTCCAGTTTCCTCTTCCGCACCAATTTCCCCTGCTTATATCCGTAGCTAACCGCGCGTTTCCTTCCCGCCACCCTCGCCTTCCGTGATTCGGGCTGGTTAGAAGCGCTATACTCCTCATCTTCATCCTTGTGCCGCGAAGCCCCATTGTTGGCCGTCCAGTTATTGTGAGACGCGGGGCATAAACAGGAATATATTGTGCTGGCGCCGGAGATGAATCTCAGCTGCGGCAATCTCTTGCCCGGATATTACGCAGCGCCGCCGGCCAGTCAGAGCCAGAGCAGCAGCGCCGGCACACATTCCAGCTCCGTCATCATCCAGGCCAACCGGGCCAACAGCAGCGCCCTGCTTTCCCCGGCGGCGTCGTGCGGCAGTGAGCAGCAGTCGGAGACGGGACCGTCCCTGGCCGACGCCGCCGTCTCCGCTGCCGCCTCCGGCATGGACAGTACCGGTCAGATGCCGTCCGGCAATTCGGTGAGGGCATAATTAATTGCTACGCACAAAATATCCCGTACAGACAATCGATTAATATCTATCCCAACGCACGTCATTTAATTACTGCAGCGCAGTGTAAGTAATTCTATTTAGTTCACTTGAGATCTGCAGTTAATCAGCTATAAACAGGCACATATGCGATATATGGTATTGTAACAAATTTGCTGCTGCATGCAGGAAAATCTGCTCGGTGTTATCAGCGTAACCTGACTGTAAAGGTCACGTTTTACGCGCTAGCTCAATCTACTGCGCGTCAGCGGAAGCACGACCTTTGCGCAGCGGCCGCTCACGTTGGTGGGGAGACTGTGAGCTGCAGCGCAGGTAAATGGCTGCTTTGCACTGCCTTCGGCTTTCGATCGATAATCGGCAGGCGGTAGATGGGCCACACGGGAGCCGTCTCACTGCGTGGCTTACGCTTAAGGCCGCAAATATAATTATTTCTATCATCATTTGTAGGGATTCGGAGCGCAGTAAAAGTTTAATAGTACTGTAATTAATTATTGTAGTGTTACTAAAAACGCATTTTGATGAGGCTGTTGTACAGTACTCTGTACACAGTGTACAAGCCGGTCCGGAGTTAGAGCACGATAGAGAACAGCGAACAATTTAAATTAATGAGCCGCGCCAACTGTAGTGCAGTGGCTATCGACTCAGCGCTAACATCGCGCTTATTATGCGATAGCTGTTCTGTATCGCGCTCTAACTCCGGACGGGCTTGTACAGTACTTTAAATAAACGTGCAGCGGCTGTTTTGGGTACACCTAACGCACGTCCTAAGATCATGCGCGACACTAACGATTTCGGATGTTTTTCAATGTTTGAAAATTTGATGGTTTTTAATTTGTGTAAACCTGCGTAGGCGATTTGTTACGTATGCTGGCCGAAGCCGAATAAAATCACAGTATGTGCAGGGTGTAATATATAGATCAGAATTAACGTAACCAATGTAAGCGTACGGTAATCAGACGTATAATGAAAGCACTGGTTTCTATGGCAAATTATCAGCATCCGTGAACTTTTCTAACCGGTTACCACGGTGCGGGGCCATTGGGATGTGCGATTCTGCAAAAACCTAATATCGTTTGTCAAAATAAAACATCTTGGCAGTGCACTATTTGGGCTTAGAGACCTGTGACCTTTGCAGCTACGGCGATAAATTGCCGGATGAGAACTGAGATGATTACGACAAACGCAAATCACAGTCTCTAGTTAACCCTATAGAACCGGAGTGGGTCATGGTGACCCAGGCAGTGCCAAAAACATTAGATAACGTTTGTTGTTGGTAACACATTGGGATATTCATTTCATTTCTTCTTCTTTGACAACATTTCTGCCGTTTCGGTTCTTAAAAAAATTTGGTTTAGTATGAAAATTACGCTGCGGTAGATGGGCCACACGGGGCCGTTTAAACATTCCTTTACCATTCAGTCAAAGAACATGAAATAATTCCCACCCAAGCAGAAAGATGTGTACATCACTCAAAATGTTTATGGCTGAAATACACTGCTGCTCTAGAGAAAAAAACGTATTTGACCGGTCAACAATGTGGTTACATAAGCGCATCTGTCTATTTGGACACGATATCCTAGTTCGAACAGTGCAGTCATCAGAGGCCTCAGAGTTTCATCAGGGCGATACTGAGATCCGCGATAACAGTTGCTAATTGTGGCCAGTGTGCAGATATCGCTGTCTCTGAGATTCGATGGTTTTAATTAGTGTTCCATCCTGCCAAGACTGGCAGATGAATGGGCTTTGTCCCAAATGCCCAGCACAAATAAACTGACTATTCTCGCTCTCATTAGTCAGTTCTGCCCTCTCAAGACAAAATCGCCAATTAATGTGCCTGGGTCAATTGACCCATGTTCGGGTAGAATCGTCTCTGAGATATGTTCGGTTCTATAGAGTTAAAAGCTAATTAAGAACATACAACACCGGTTCTTTTGCTTATCAGCTTTCCTGTGATTTTCTATCTTATGTTTGAGAATAAAGATTTACTGAATGATGAAACACCGGCAGTGTTGCCAGCTGTACAGCTGGCGCGCTGTTTTTGAGGCGGCGAAATTGAATTATACCATATTATATGCATATATCTGTAAAGGTACATTCATCTTGTACCTGTAAATCTGCAGGCACGTTACGAGTACGCGTACAGTTCAGCCAACCTCAACGACACCGGCCACGGCCAGAGCGTCAGCGCCGGCTACGACCTTTCCTCTCCCTCACTACACAGCCGGCACGCCGCCTGCCTCAGCGCGCCCACTTACGGCTTCTCGCCCTACCTGCAACAGTAAGTCCATCATTTATTCCTAACACCAAACTTAACATTTAAATTTATATCCCAGACAAAATCCAGCTTTCAATGCGATTCAATTTATAAACCGTTAATAGAACCTGTATGTAATTCAGTTGTTGAAAATGAAATTCATATGACAATATTTATGCAGTGCCGCCGCATCAGCCGCGGCCCTGGCGGCCTCGGAGCGCGCCGTGCTGTCGGGTCTGGAGGACACGATGACGCTGCACTCGCACGCGCACAACCTCCTCAAATCGTATCCGCAGAGCGCCGTCGACTGCCTTACCTGTACGTCACATAAGCTTGACCTTTCCGTTATTAATTGCACGCCGCAGCTTAATTCTGTTTGACCAGCGAACCCCAGCGCGCACTCGAACTTCCTCCTCTTCCGGCCGTCGCACGTCCACTCGCCCTTCGACCCCAAGTTCTCCGAGCTCTCGGTGGGCGTCGGCGTGGGCGTCAACGTCAGCGTGGACGCGCTGCCCATGCCGGTGCCCGTCGTACCGCTGCACGTCACTAGCCACGCCCACAGCGGTCACTCACACCACGCCCTGCACCAGCCCATGGCGCAGGGCGGCCACAGCCAGAGCCACGCCCATTTTGTGGACAACCCCCACGGTCACCACGGGCACGGCCGCTCCTCGGCCGGGCACTTTATCTCGCTGCACTCCAACTCCTTCAACAGCAAGACCGCGCCCCATTTACCCAGCCAATCAGGTAAGAATTGGAAGCTCCTTGATAGCGTCACATGCTAACCGTGCTGCTCCTTATGAAGCTAACCGAGCAGCCAACAACAACGCCGGCCTGCACTCGCGGCGCGGTTCACTGCAGCTGTGGCAATTCCTGGTGGCGCTGCTTGATGACAACAAGAACGCCGCCTTCATCACGTGGACGGGGCGTGGCATGGAGTTCAAGCTCATCGATCCTGAAGAGGCACGTATTCTATTCTACTTAAGTACTGAATATATTTTTTTATTCCATATAATTTGTATGTAACATTCCGTTTAATTCCAAATAATTTTATATATTATTATCATGCAAGATAAAAACATACCTATTTATGCAAATATCAGCATAATAACTAATAAGTTACACATGGTTATACATAAATAATGTACGAGAAAGTACTATAATTTTTGTTATCTTAAAATTAATAAAAACACCAAGTAAATGAATAAAATAATAACTATTAATAAAATTAATAAATAATTATTTTTGTTAAATTTTTAGTACCGTTACTTATTGTTATTATATTGTAAGTCATTTGATTACTGTTATGCAATCCGTAATTAATTATTCTATAGCATCATTAGCATGGAGTAAATCATTAATGAATAAATTCTTAATTAATAATTTAATAAATTATTAAGAATATTTATTAACTACGATTGCAAGTTACAACAGGAAAAATATAGTCTTGTGCTGTACAGATAGATGTATTGACGGCTGAAAATATTGCGTGTACAGGTGGCGCGATTGTGGGGCATCCAGAAGAACCGGCCGGCGATGAACTACGACAAGCTGTCGCGTTCCCTGCGCTACTACTACGAGAAGGGCATCATGCAGAAGGTGTCGGGGGAGCGGTACGTGTACAAGTTCATCTGCGACCGGCAGGCCTTGTCGGCGCTGACCAGCAGCGACAAGAACTCCGGCAGCGGCAGCAGCGCCTTCGGACCTTCCTCGGGATCCTCCGGCGGCGGACACCGGCACTCACGCCACCGCCAGCGCTCCAGCGGAGCGCGCATGCACCTGCCGGGCACATCGATGCCGCTGCACAACGGCATGTCCATGGCCGAGCAGGCGCTCCTCCGCTCCTGATCCGACCCAGGCCACGCCCATTCGTCTGTCGGCTGCACGGATCGCACAGCGGCCCGATCTGGTTGTTTAATTAATAGCATGCGCATTGGTAACTCGAAGCTGATAATTATGGCGGGACTGCGCTAAGCAGAGTCGTTTATTTTGCACATGCACCAGACCTTATAGACGCATTGGCCTTTGACTGAGCTGTTTTGTCAAGTGCCGCTACTAAGTGCGAGGCAGCGTATTATTCATTTTATCTAGTGATTCTAGTCGTATCTTTTTTGTCTGCATAACGGTTAAGTACGTGATCCTGTGTAATACTCCGGTGAACAATAAAGCGGTAGTATAGAATATTAATTTTGTCTATGCTACGACAGCATTTACAGAGTATATTCGGATTTCATATATTCGACAGAGTATATTCAGATTTTTTTTGTTTGAAACTATAATTCTTGCTTCCGCATTTATTTATAGATTTTTCGATTTGCTTATTTATTTGTTGTAATTTACGTGGTAGAATCAACGAATCGATGAAAGTCGACAGCCGTGTCAATCTTAAATGAGAAGTCCGATTAACAATTGTCTCGCTATAAACAGCGCACAGGGCCTTAAACTGTAAATCCCGCAAACGTTAACAACTTTCCAGAATAAATGTAACGAAAAACGACGATCATGCCTTGGGCTTCTTGACGCAGCGGGGAACCATGCCGAGGACCTTCCAGTCCAGGGGCTCCTCCTGGTGTTTGCGCTTCTTGGGGTTCGGCTGCTGTTCGGCCTGTTGGCGGATGCTCTTAACCAGCTCCGTCAGCGCCCCACCGCCGATGCCGTAGCGCTCCTCCAGGATCTTCGTCACTTCCGCGTCGACTTTGTCCAGGGCCTGGGGTACTTTATGGGGATAGAGGATGCCCTTGACCGCGGCCTGGTACTCCCCGGCGAACTCAGGCACCAGCTGGCGGGCCACTTCGTCGGCGCACAGCTTCGTCAGGCTCTCCACTCGCTGTTTGCTGCCCTCGCTGACACTGCCGCGGCGGCTGCCGGCGCCTTTAATGCAGCTCGCTGCAAAATCAAATCAGGTACAGATACCAAAAGTCATTCTATCGGATCGCTACATTTAATGTCTTGAGCAAACGTTTCCCCTAAAGTAATTTGACACCCAAAAGAAAATTACAAACCGAAAAGGTATTTCTGTAATATAACAAGAGGAGTGATTTGCTATTCTGGCAGGTAATTTGAACAAGAGGCACATGTACATATAACGAAACAAATTAAGAGGCACAAATACGAGTATTTGCACTTACCGGCTGCCACTAGGAGTAGGCACGTAAGCACTAGCTTGGCCATTTTGTACAGGGTCAAACTCCGCTGAGCAAGCGAAATGGTTCTAAAACAGATCACTGCTAACGCTATATTCCACTTGGAACGTGGTTATATACCTTTACTGATCAGGATGCAAGTGACCTCATCGCCAGCCGCCAGGCACTAGGCAGGTAAAAAGCCTTTCGTGTTTTTCTAAGGAAGTTCCGGATTCTCGTTTCCATCTGATCACCTTGAGCAAATATTTAGCCTTGAATTAGCCAGTTGATTATCAAACCGATCGCACTGCCGTGACTTCTCTTAGTTTTCACATAGCTGTGTGAGCAGAGAAGCAGCTGACGTACAGCGATAAAGTCTTTCAAAGGATTTCAACGTATTGCGCCGTGGTGCAGTGGTACTGCCTGCGCAGATCTAACGACATAACCGGGGTTCGATTCCCCCATCGGCGCATTTTTCAGCCGTTTCTCGGTTTCCAGTGGATAGCGCCCTGGTTTTAGCTGCATCACAATCAAACCGCGCAGTGAGTGCTATACTGGCCTGGAAGTACAGAATACTCGCATGGTTCTTCTGCTTGTGAGGAGAGAAGCGGCTCATGTACAGCGACAAAGTCTTTCAAGGATTTTCAACACTTTGCGCCGTGGTGCAGTGGTACTGCCTACGCGGATCTAACGATGTAGCCGGGGTTCGATTCCCCCATCGGTGCATTTTTCGGCCGTTTCTCGGTTTCCCTCGGATGGCGCCCTGCTGAGATGGTAGCAGATCAAGGTTCGGTACGTCCACTTCGCGTATGAGCCCAGTGCGTTAACCTCTACATCCGATTTTCGGTGAAGGAGCCGTTCGGAAAGTGCGGAGAAGGAGCCGCGTGGAGGATCGCTTAGGCTCGCTACGAGGACGTAGCGAAAGCTGCAAGGGGGGTGTGAGGAGAGAAGCGGCTCATATACAGCGACAAAGTCTTTCAAGGATTTTCAACACTTTGCGCCGTGGTGCAGTGGTACTGCCTACGCGGATCTAACGACGTAGCAGGGGTTCGATTCCCCCATCGGTGCATTTTTCGGCCGTTTCTCGGTTTCCCTCGGATGGCGCCCTGCTGAGATGCTGATTCATCTGTACAGGTACAGATACAGTAGGGGGAGCGACGGTCGCGCAAACTCTCAAACCGGTACCAGAACTTCTACTTATGTAGTTTTAGGCCTTATATTTGTTTTCTTTATCAAATAAGCCTGATTTCCGGGAGAAAAAGCTTTCACATGGGAGACTGTGCAAAAGCGTTCCTTTGTATAAATGCATGCAAATTACGAGAACTATGCGTGAAATTCCATTACGAGTAAGTACTGACCTTACAACTTATAGGCAGATAAAATATACTCGCACATATGAATTAAGGATCTCTGAGGCACAACATTACACTAGGGGTGGTTGATACTTGATAACCAAATCACTGCACGAGCGCGTGCTCCAAGACCACTGGAAGATGGTGTGAGGCGAGAAGCGGCTCACGTACAGCGATGAAGTCTTTCAAAGGATTTCAACGTATTGCGCCGTGGTGCAGTGGTACTGCCTACGCGGATCTAACGACGTTGCCGCGATTCGATTCGCCCATCGGTGAATTTTTCGGCCGTTTCCAGTGGATAGCGCCCTGGTTTTAATGGTATGGGATTTGTGAAATGGTAAAAAGGCTTTGTACGCTCTTCGTGGCGTCAGACAAATATTTATGCCCTTGATGAAGACTCCATATGTAGCAGCCACTGCCTGCGATCGATGGAGATTACTAAGCACAACATGTCAGCAACATTACATCGATACTTCTACTGTAATTTTTTGAGGCACTGCTGACGACTGTTAACCAACAGGCGATCATTCGGACAACATCTGCCCGCATACATGTATTGTATTTCTCGTGGATTCATAAAAAAAAAAGAAGCAGATTCATTAAAACTCTGAGCAGAGTACAGAGACCATAAGAAAACTTCCACAACATGGATATGATGTCACCGCAAAAAACAAACCGCAATGTCACCGCAAAAACGAATCCACCGCGTGGAGCAGTACATTTCCTGAATCCCCTTCTTCCTCCCGTGCTCCACACCGACACGCATCACGCTCACATTCATCGCATTCCCATTCCCGTCCCGGGATGACGGCGACGCCGGGTAGTGCAGCGTCAAGCCGGTTTCAGTTTCATCGTGACAGCGCCGCAGCCCACGATGTCGCCCGACAGCCGGCAGGCGTGCCGCAGCCAGCGGTCTGCAGCGGCATCGTACACTTCCACGCTCCTATCGTCCGTACCGTGCCCACTGTAAAACGCGTTCCCACCCAGGACGTACCGGTACAGCTGCCCGTCCAGACACGCACAGGCCGGCTGCCGCCGCGGATGGACCAGATCGCCTGTCGTTTAATTAACACCATTAAAATTCCTGATTACTAGTTATTATCAACAATACTAACATTTTCCAGTAAAATAACGCTGAGAACATACCTTTCCTCAGCCACTGACGGCTGTTGGGATCGTAGGCCTCTACGCGCACGCAGGGCTTCCTGTCCTCCGCGTCTCCCCCTACGCAATGGACCACAGCGACTTAACTATATAATCTAATGCAATGTCGTAACAAATTGCACCAGTAACAACAACCAAAATCCATGGCATTCTAAGCAGAGCGCAGTCCGAGGGAAACCGAGAAACGGCTGAAAAAGGCGCCGATGGGGGAATCGAACTCCGGCTACGTCGTTAGAGCCGCTACTCGCTTTTCAGCATCATTGCCGTTTAGCTAATTTAAAGGCAAAATACACGTCTTGCTTTTCAACCATGTCGATAAAAGTACCGAGAACAGGGACTTCACCTTTCGACATCGATCACTCATACTTGTACGATAGTAACTCGTAACCTACCCACAACGTAGATCAGCCCGTCGGGCGCGACACACGCCGCGCAATAGGAGCGTGCCGTGGGCATGTCCGGCAGCCGGCTCCAGTCGTCAGCGGTCGGATCGTAGGCAAAGGCTGCACGGCTAGCCTGTCGGTCCATGGTTGCTCCACCGAAGGCGTACAACAGCCCGTCATACGGCACCAGCACCAAGTCAATCAGGCCGATAGGGAGCGGGGCCAGCGTACTCCACGCATTGCTCTTCGGATCGTAGGCGTCGACGGACGACAGTACCGCTACTGGCACTGAAGGTGCGTAACCATGCCCACCGGCCACATAAACACGCCCATTGAGGAGCGCCACCGCCTCGTCACCACGCCGGGGCTGCAGGTCGGCCAGTGGCACCGGCGGTCCACCCATTAAACCGGTGTAGCGGCGATCGCGCTGCACCGTCTTCACGCCGTGGATGCAGCAGATCATCATCAGCCGGCCATCGTCCAGCACGACGGCCTTGGCATTCTCAACCAGCAGCGGCAGATCGGTCTGGCGCCACACGGCCGGGATGGACGGGCTGAACACCTGCACCGCACTGCACTGCTCATACCCCTTCCAGTCTTCCACGCAGACCAACACTTCCTGCGTGCCTGCCACCACCGCAACACCATTAACTGACCGTTAAAAACGAATCTGCAGTTTGTTTTAAGGAAAACATGTTTTTAACCTCCGCAACAATTACAATGTTTTTTTTAGGAGACAACTGCAATTTTCATTTCATCATGGCAATTTCAAAATCGTCGTAAGCAAACCGTCGCTGTACACCGACCGACTGAGTTCCACTCACCGAAGGCGTGCCGCGGACTGCTGTTGAGCGTCGTCCCACTCCCACCGCCCATTCCCGACGCCGCACTATCCCAGGCCCCGTTGTACTGCCGTCGACACTGCTCGCTCAGGAAGACAGCACGGACACTCTGCAGCACCGCGGGCAGCTGCGCCAGTCGCTCAGCACGGTCGTAATCCAGCCATCGCCGCACCGCCTCCCACACTTCATCTTCACTGGACACTTCCACGTCATCCGACGCCAACAGCTCTGCCAGCTGCAACACATTCATTCATTCATATATCAAGAGCAGACAACCCGGTTAACGGGACTTCAACGTCTGGTCGGTAAAAAACAGCTAAAGGTTAACAACAAAAAAGAGATTATTCGAACAGATCGACCGTTTTCAGAGCAAACTTAAAGAAGCCAACACCGCTAACATTGAGTATCTCCATATTTATTTTTTGAATCCGCTCAAACACGTTCATCAGACGCATTGCCAACGTACTTTCTCCAATTTTCTTCTTTTCTCTGGCTTGGATTCGCTTTGGTTTCCGGAGGTTATACTGGGACGAACAAATAAAAAAATAGTGCAACAGTAGGACGAGCAAATAAAAAAATGATAATCAATAATTATTAAAAGGCCCAAACGGTGCGACTGGGTAGTGGGTACCTGATGTGCCTCCATTCGCAGAAATTCCTGTCTCTGCGCCAGTCGCAGGAATTGCGGATGGATGATGGCCAGGGCGGCGTCGGCCAGGCGGGGATTATGGAGGTCGGAAGCCAGAGCGTGGACTTGCAGGCAGGTGGACAGGTTCAGGCGCCGTTGCAAGTACTCCCAGCACATGGCAGCCACGCGACCCATCTGCAGAAACTGCGCGGCAGCCAAGATGCGCTCCACGTTGGACTCGCTGAGGCGCAGATCCAGCGTATACATGAACTGCACCACCCTACACGATGGACGGATCAAATGAAGCAGCTGTGAGCTGGTTGACAGAAGCCTACACACTGCACCAGTGGCGTACCGTGGCGAGGTGAACTTACTCGTTCAACGTGCGCGTGTCCATATTCTGCAGCTGCAGTTCTCGCTGCGCGGACTCCTTCCAATCGTGCGTGAAGAGCGAGCGAAAATATCCGCAGTGGGCGGTAAGGACGTTGCGATGACAGGGAATGCCCAGGGAAGCCACCGTTGCGTCGCTGCCCTGCAGCAGGACATCACACAGGGTGCCTGTTGACTGCAGTTCGTGCAGTCCGCGCAGGAATTCCTCGGCCAAACAACCATGACGATGAGGAGACCCCTCTGCAGAACTGCTGGGCTGCGACATGTTGCCACAGCGGACAGCCTTTACTGGATAATTACAAAACTTAGATTTAGTGTTTAGGATGAGCAACTTGTACTGGAATAAAGGAAGACGCACAATGCGGAACTGCAGTTGCAAAATGCAAAAGAGAAAGTCTGCCAGATGACTGAGATGAGAATCATGAGATGGCACTCTGCAGTTGCGACGGTTCGAAAACAGCCGTAACTGCCGTCCTGAGAGGGTTGCACGCCCAGGCCATTGACCGGAAACTGCAGAAAACGCTGCTAAATTCATTTCATTTTGGTAGAAATTTCAGTTTTCATTTACTGTATCTACAAAACAAAACCGCGTAACGTGGAAGGGAAACACTCAGCTTAGCCATTATTAGAAAGTAATCTGCGCACCACGAATACGGACCCTAATACTAATCTCCGCCTCTTTTGCGTGAGTCATAGCCCCATTCGTTTCGCACGATTCCGTAAAATACGGAATTTATGCTTTGAATCGTGTGTCTGTTGCGAAATGTTGCTGTGGAAGATGTAGTGGACCAATTTCCGTTTTGTTTTTGCAGAATGATAGAAAAAAGTATTTCCTACTTTCTGATATGTTTTGTCGGGCGATAAAAGCCAAAATAAACAATGAAAATATGAATCCCAGGAGCGCACCGAAACAGGCTGTAAAATCTAATTTGGCCGCGGTATATTGCAATAATACACATCGGTTGCCTTGTGTGCACTGGCTCGTGTCAGTCGTGCGTTTATTTTCAAATTATACGTAGTATTTTATTTTAATTTTTAACTTGTTGCTTCACGAACGTTCATAATGGAAAAAACTCTAGTTAAAAAAACTTATAATCGATTCTACGCGAAAGCTGATTTGACCTTGTTGGGTGAAGTCCAACATTTTAATCCCTATGCGGCAGAAAACAAGGAGAAAGCTTGGATGGATGTGGTGGAAAGTCTGAACGATGCTGCTCTGTTTTCAAAGTCTCTGGACGTCCGAGCTGTGAAAGAAAGACTTAGCGTGGTCATCACGGCATTCCAGGCGAACGACCTGCAAAAAAAATTCCGAAGTGGAACGGAGGAGGATTACAACAAGATGGAGCAGCTACTCCAGGAAATTTTGACTCTTGTAAAGAGAGCCGATGAAACGCGTCAGCAGAAATCTAAGGCCCATGCTGAGCAAATGGCCATGCGCAAGCGGACAGCGGCCTTCATGGTTTCTGCAGGAGAGCACGGGCGAAAGAACGGCGAGCAGGAAGCTCCTGACGATGTCTCCGTTTTATCCGGTAAGAAGCTTAACAAGCAAAATAATTTAAAAAAATTACGTAAATGGATGTTAATGTACGGTATATACAAATGCACCTTTAAGTTCTTCTTGTAGATATCCAGTATTTCTGATTTCTTGAGAAAATATCGCTGATTTAGTTTGTGTTAGATTTCGAAGATTTTCAGTTTTAAATTTTCTATTTTTTCTGACAGTTCCTGTAAGTAGGGTTGAAATCATGATTTCATGCATTTCATATTTCATGTTTCATTTCATTTTATTTCATGATCATGCGGACCCTTCCGTGAAACGTGAAAAGGAAATGAAATGAAATGTGAAATGAAAGAAATCGTGAAATTGTGAAATCATTTGAAATGCGATGATACCGCTTGAAATTAACGTGTTTCATACAATTTTCTGCAAAAAAATTATAAAACCTGGCGCAGATTTGACTGCTTTTGGTGTAAACGCGATGTATCCATCGGTATTAGCGAGTAATTAGTATAAGCGAGTTTCTAATGCGATCGTCGGGCACCCGCCGATGGCAACACAAGAAGCGACACTGGTACTTACTAGTAATTCTTGCTTCGCTTTCTGCTTATAACAACTAGAGTAGGTACCCAAATTTTATGGACTTATGGCAAATAGGAAAATAAATCTTTTTGGACCGATGCGTTTAACACAGTCATTGCATAATATCTGAAGATACAATAAAACCAAAAGCGCCAGGTTTCAACTCTTACTTACCGGTTTTGCGGTTGATCGTATTTTGTACTGTACTCTCGTATCGTTTTTTGTGAGTGGTGATAACCACTCACAAAGTGAGGTTTTGATTTCTGAATAAGGTTTTGATTTCTGATTTCTGAATAAAGTGAGATTTGATTTCTGAATAAGGTGAGGTTTTAGTTCTGAATAATATCTTGAAAACAAGTATTGAAACAACCGGAAAAGTCATTAAAGTGTGATAATTAATATTATTAAAATAAAATTATTTTTTTAAATAATTTTATTTCACGTTTCATTTCATTTCTTTTCATTTCACGTTTCATTTCATTTCCTTTCAAAACAGGGTTTGAACCTCATGAATTTCAACCCTACCTGTAAGTACGTCACGTCAAACTTGATTGCTGGATTACGTAATTTCGTAGAAATTTTATTACTTTTTGGACATTTACTTGCTCGTCTTGATGCACAAAATTTCAAACTGTTACCGGGGCTTTTGAATTCTAGATGATGAAGATGCCATGAACGACTGGCTCAGCGCCAACGGCGGCGACATTCAAGATTGGCAAGAGGAAGTTCGGCTTCGACGGGCAGAAAAAGCAGCCACTGTCCCACAAATGTCAGAAGAGAAGAAATTCAAATCTTCCCGAGCTATGCGAAAAGATAAGGAAGCAGAAAGTGATATTATGTGGATGAATTTTATGAAAGAGCAGGACGAGAAAAAACTAAAACTCAAAGAACAGCAAGCCACTGACGCAAAAGAGATCGAATTAAAAAAACTGGATATTGAACGTGAGAGAATTGCAGTTGAGAAATTAAAATGGCAGGCAATTCTAGGCCGGGGGTCAAATAACAATTTTTTTGATTTGTAAATCTGATCTTTTCAAATTTTTGTTTTATTTGTTGTCTTATTTTGAGATGTTTTTTATTGAAATATTTTCTCTTTGTAGATTACCGAAATTTATTTCCGATGTTTAACACAGGTATTCTTCCAGTGTTGGTGGTTCAACATTAAAATACTGACTTGCTTGGTTAGGGCCTACAAACAGTTACAACAATTTGTCAAAAAAAAATAGCCACACGAAAAATTTTGTTGACGGGTTTCTCGAATAACTTCATCTGTTTTCTGAAGTCCACAAAAGCGAATTTAACAACCACTTCCTTGAACCCCCATTCCACAGATTCCCGAACAGTTTTCATGGCATCGTTCTGGTGTCTCTTCACGCGGTTGTACGCTGTCTGAAGTTTTGAGTACGGCTTCCTTAAATAATCGTTCATTCCATAACCAGAATCTCCATATAGCGCGAATTTCCGGCAAAAGGGTTCTTTGCATAGTTTTCAATCGCCCTAGCATTTTACTCTCTTGAAACATGCGACTGTCATGGACACTACCAGGTTCACCGCCGTACAGGTTGCAAATTAATCCTAAAGCAAAATGTCAGAACTTTAATAAATGTAACATCCAAAAATTATTGAAATGTACTAAATCTCAGTGAAAGAAGTTTAAAAAAACAATTACAAATTTACAGTAATTTATTAATTGAGAAAAAATATGAATTTACCGTTTGGTAGTAGAATAGACTGCCACTTGGTGCAGTGGAGACGTTTATGGCCGCTGTACATGATCTTCTGGTTATATGTTGGTCGGCAAATGGGGCGCGCCGTCCCGTCGATAAAGGCAGAAACATCAGGGAAGACACCTCCTTTCTGTGAGATAGCCGACGCGTACCCGCGAGATCTTCTTCTGACAACCAGGGATGATCCAGGCGGGAAAGATGCTTCGACCACAAGCAATCCAGTATTGACAAGACCGCGTAGAAAATTCTCGACATGGAGCCTTGGGAACGGCCAAAAAATTTACGCAGTTCTATCCATCGATTTGGATAACACAGGCGGCGCAACAAAATGCACAAGGCCTCCACAGCATTTACACAGTCTCCTTCTGCAGTCCACACCAAATCCGGAATTTTAAGCGCCGTCGCCAACATAGGAAGATCATGCTTTTTAAAGCGGAAAAAATCCCAGCATTCCTTCTCGCTTAAAGCATTCAGGCTAAATGATGCTGCACGCCATTCGTCATGAAAATATGTTTTTCGTCTCCGTCGAAGTATCTTACGTCGCAAAATTAAAAACAGCCGTCGAGAGATATTTTTCCGGAGATACAACTTCATTAACGTAGCCAGTTTCATTTTTAAATAAACTAAAGCGAATCTGAATCATAAATATTTAAATTCACAATGTCAAGCTTTTTTTGGAACTGAAATGCGCAGATAGTTGTGGTGATTTTGACATTTGTGGCAAGTGGTAAAACTGCTTCGAGGGCAGTTACGTTGCTCGCGTTTCGTACTTCCGCCGCTAGCGGCCGAATACTCAAAAGCAGGCCGAATACCAATACAAACACGATTTTAATTTTGATCGGTATTGGTGTCCGTATTCGTGGTCAGCAGATTGCTTTCTATTGACACAAGTCTAACGTACCGATGCACCGATTAATACCGATGCGGTTAGTAGGAAAATCTGACAGAAGACGAATTCTTGCATTTTTCTGTACATTAGTGGCCGTTGCCCGCGGGCGGCTGGGTTCTGGGCGGTGGTTTGATCCTTACGATCGATAATTAGTCGGCTGTCAAGTGTTACGCTGGTTCTCTTAAAACAGTTTCATTTTTCGACCGCAGCGCTGGTCTTCATACGCGCTCGCTCTCTTGCCTTGTCGGCAGTTCGGAGAAATTAAAAAGCCGACTAACCGCATCATAAACGGGATTTGAACGTCTCTTGCCTAGGTTACACAAATTTAATTTTTTTCCGCTCATTTTCCGACAGCCATAATTTCTTACACGTTTCCTTCTGACCGGTGTGTTCTGCGTGCCTAAGTGCAATTTCAGAACGACGATGTCAACAAAGCCCGTCTACTTGCGCAGTCCAAACCTGAAGCCGGCATCTGGTTGAACGCGTTGCCGTCGGCCCACATCGGAAACTTACTTGATGACGACACCCTTAAGATCAGCATCGGACTGCGCTTGGGTGCGAAAATCTGTGAGCCACACCAGTGCAGTAAATGCCATAGACCTGTGGACGGCTACGGACATCATGGGCTGTCATGCCCTTTCTCTGCGGGTAGAAACCCACGGCACGGGGGCCTGAACAACATAGTTTGCCGTGGGCTGGTATCAGCTGGTGTGCCTGCCAAACTGGAACCGCAGGGAACATCCCACACGACGGATCGTCGACCCGACGGTTGCACAACTTTCGCGTGGAAGCGCGGCATGTGTCTCGCTTGGGATGTAACATGTGTAGACACGGTGGCGGCCTCTCATCTCAAAGCCACCTCCACAAGTGCTGGAGCGGCAGCGGTACAAGCCGAAGAGAAGAAAGCGAGACTGTATTCTTATCTAGTCGGCCGATACATTTTTGCACCAATTGCCTTTGAAACGATGGGACCTTGGGGACCTTCCGCTATCGCCATCGTCAAAGAATTAGGCAAAAGACTGCAGCTGCATACCGGGGAGTCTCGCTCACATGAATTTCTGCGACAACGATTGTCGCTTGAAATCCAAAGAGGAAACGCTGCATCTGTTCTCGGGACCGTGGGCGAAGCGGATAAACTATATGAGATTTACCTGTTGTAACTCTTTCTTACATTACCTTTTGATGTTTCAATACTTTGCGCTTTCTGTTTGATTTGACCAATAAAGAAGATAGTAGTGCAATTACGTTTTTTTGCCGGCAACCGTTGCACAGCGTTGTGTGTTGCACCACACAAACCGGCAAGATGTCAGCTTTTCGGCTTTCTGTACATGCGCGATGCACAAGTACATACAGCAGTGTTGTAGCAAACCGGCGAAACGGCGCTGAACGGCATCGATCGCTGCGATCAGGCACATCACATAGGGGAATCACGGCTGGGATGTATCTGTATCCGTACGCAATAAAACGTCGGTGGAGCAATTGGCTAAAGGAGCACGATGAGAAATTAAAGAGGCTTCGCTGTTGTATACTCTGACTCTGCTGCGCATTGATCAAGTGGGCGTAAATGGTAAATGGCGACGAGTAATGATGCTGACGAGCCGGTGTCCATTTGAGCAGAATTAATGGCCGCGCTGCGCTCTGCAACTGCATGCACTGCGCCCCGCCTCCATTGTTTTATTCAGCAGGCAGCGGCCACGCCCATCTCCACTGCTATAGCATTTGGCCGTACTGGCGCGCTAATGTGGCGTGTCGCGCAACAATTCTCTAGTGTTCCATTGGCAAGAATAACACGTCGCAAATTATTAGGCCGGTTTTCGCGGCAATGTGTGTGCTGTATTTGACACAACGCAGCGCCTGTCATAACGCATAACGCATAGCATGAATAATAACGTCTGCATAATGACAATGTTGTCTCTAACGCATTGTCCACAACACCGACGTTTTAATAATAATACAGCGCTGCCAAACAACGCGTGTTGAATGTTCGTTGTGCCAGTGGTGTGCCGCAACACCAACCGCCCCGCCCCGCCACTCCACAGCACACACGGGCTAATCTCTTCTCAATGGCGCACAGGGCCCCGCCCCGCTACGCTGGCCCGCCCACCTTCCACTCGCACACACACAAAACATCCAGTGTGTATAAACTCTGGTTGTGATTTGGCGTCTTGTGTTGAGTTCATGGATCAGCTGCCGGTTTTGTGTTAGTATACTAATATACGCAGTCGTGCCTGTTCCGTTTCTCGTCTCTCTCTGGTTTTGACGCGATCTCGCTGGCATTGTTGTGGCAGTGTATTGAATTCAAATGACCACTTGAGCGCGCTGAGAGAGCGACTCACGTAAGCTACTTGCCGGTTCGGTAATCTATCGCAAACGGGTTCGGTGCGATTCGGAATAGGAGCGTTGTTGTTGTTGGATCGGATACTGACCAGGCTCATTATATTCTGCGCTGGCAACTTGACGTGCAGCGTCCGTAATTTCTGATCTTTTGAACGCGAGTTCCGGAGTAACACGGCCTATCGATTTGCCGTTTTATCCAGGGTTTTTTCTGTTTGTTGGCCGATCGATTAGTGGCTGACACTCCGCGGGCGCCGCTGCCATTTTCCTGCACTAATGTGCAAAGCCATTCTTTGCGGGTGATTGGCGTGCATTTTTTCTTCGACATGGAAACGCTGATGGCGCTGCTGCGGCAGGATCCCGCTGCGCGCCGCATCCCGCCACAGTAAACACGGTAAGGCATCTCCGGTAACCTTTGCAAATTGCAATCACGGCGAGTGTATTTATACCACGCGGCTGATTAATAATGACCAGTCTGCGCCGGCGCCGTGTAATTAACAGCGCGTGTGGGTGTCGCTTGCGCCGATTACCTGCACCGGCAAATTAAACATCGCGGCGCTGTTGATCAACAGTGCGCTGCACAAGCGTATCTGTGCCAGTGCATCTGCCCGGCAAGTGGCGGCCACGGGGGAATTGGCAGCGGAAACCCGGGCGCATCCGTTGTGCCGGTTGGGGACGCTTAGCGTAGCTCGCGGAATATCTATCGCGCAGCGACGGAAATGATCCGGTCTTAAGAAAATTGATTGTATTTACATAAAAAACCTTTTTCCACTTTGACAGACTCGACGGCCAGCTGACTGTTGACCCACATTGCTTTTCCCTCTTCTGCATTCCTTGATCGTGTCATGGAGCGGCTGGCGCTAAGCTGGACGCTGCTCGTGTGCCTCGTGGACGGCGTGTTCGGACAGGGCGTCTACCAACTCTTGGCCGGCAACGGTCTAACCGAGGTACGTGGAAATCTAAGTGATCAGTCAGCGTTAAACTTAATGGTCAGCATCGATCGCGTACAACATAAGACTGGGAAATGGCAGTCTTATTTAGTGCAATGTGCAGTAACCCAGTTAAGATGACAGTGGAGCGGAAACCGTAAAATTCCCGGCGTACAAGGATGTGTTTATGCCTTGTGTCCGCTGATGCGTGTGTCCTTTGCGATGGGCTGCACGTCCGCGTCCACTTGTCGGGGATTAAGTGGCGCAACTAACGTCCATATGCGCCTGCTCCCTGGCTAACACAGGCTGTGTAGTGTATGTCCAGACAGCCATCTGTTCTCTCCCGGATAACGCTGAGCGTTAACGCACCCCATCTCCGCAATCATCTTTTCCAGCCGCGTAATACGCACATTATATTAAGATCCGTCGCAACATTATTTCTCCCCTATCGATTTCCATCCGGGAAGACACTAATGACCTTTGGCCTGATGAGAAAAAAAAGCCCATTTGTAGATGGAGTAATTTGCCGCGACCCAATTCGCCCGCATCGGCGCCTGGTATCCGGTGACGGCCGCGGGCCATTACTATGCAAAAAACGCCTCCCTAATGCCGGTGTATGCGGGTGTATATACGCGTAAACCGCCCGTGTGTTTAAGCCCAGCAACCTTAACGGCATGTTAGCGCTAACTAGCCCCGTTAAGCGGCGTCGTCTTACGTTATATTCAGCCGGGGAATTATCGGTTGCGCGGGACTGCCTGAATACCGGCTGATCCGGCGGGTGTATGTAAATCGTTAGTGTTGGGGAGAAAGTAGGCTAAACTATGGGGATTACATGGAATTAGGCTTGTCAGTCATCCTCGTTATCCTGTTTGCGCGCCTGCTCCGCTGGCTCGGCGCAGTGAAGCGCGCATACGCGGTGTATGCGTAATTTCTGATCCCGCTGCAGCACTGCGGCAAAATGGAGCGAGCGAGCGGCGTTTTAAATTCAGCTGGCCGCTGGCTGTGTGCGCCGCTAATTATTGCGCCCTGTGCCGGGTTGGCGGGGGGCTGCCAGTGCGCCTCCAGTAGCCGGCAGAATGATCGAACAGGTTGACGCATAAGTAGCCGGTTTATCCGGCCACTGTATGCGCTGTTTGTCCAAGCAATTCAGCCGCAGATTTACTCGAGACAAATCCCGGGAGAAATACGCCATATCGCATTATCATCATAATGCCGGCAGTCAATTATGCCGCGATCCACAGCGGATGGGCTTGGAAAAACGCATAAACACTTTAAAACCGGCAACGCGCCGTTGACGACTGTGTGTGCTTATAGAAAAAGTTGTAAGCGGTGCGTAAGTAGTGTGCGTAAGTCGGAATTAGGCTAGTCGATACAGTCGTTCCGTGTTGTCCTTTGCCGTGGACAAACATGGCGCTGCAGCAACGCGCATATTGCTCAAAAAACAAATAAACCCGCCGGCCCACATCGTGTCATTGCGCAACCGGAAGCCCGTGCGCGGATGACAACACAGCGCTGTAATACGTGGATATTACTCCGCTTAAAGAGGCAGCAAAGTGTGTTGTCACAGGCATTTAATTTAGCTGGCGTTTATTGTATTGACTGGCATGTCCGCTGCAGCAGCAGCTGAGCTGACGCGCGAACGCAATTGGATTTAGGGAAAAGAGCCTGTTCAGTGAACAAGCGCTGGCTTAGCGTTAAAGCGAGCCAGGCTGTCTTATCACGGGAAGCTGAGGAAGACGGGGCGAAATATGTGTCAGTTGCTCATTTACTGGAGTGCTGCTAATCTCTTTGCGCACAGACTCCACCTTCGCCTTGCTTCCTGCGCGTCCCACTTCGCCCCGGCCATCAGCTGCTGCATTTCACCGTTTTCCGCCTAATTGCTATTACGCGGACGCGCTGCGCCGGGAATACACAATGAAGCTGTCGTTTGCCCGCCTGCCGAATTGGCCCAACTTTATTAATTTGGCGATTGACAAACTCGCCTGAAAATTCCCATTAAAGACGCTGTAAAATCTGGCCATTGAATTCCTGTTTCCGTGCTCGTCGAAAAGGGAGCACGTGATGCCAGCGCGACCAGTCCATCTTTAATAACATTTAGATGAATGTTTATAGAAGGCAGTCATAAATCACTGAGCCAGCAGCGTGGCCGAGTGCTGCCGCGGAGTCCGGCTGGCAGTGCAAATCAGGCTGCTAATCCGGCCACTGATCGATCGCCGTTGCTGGCCTGACAAGCTGGCGCTCGATGCTGCGCCGCGACAGGGAAAAAACGCGGGAATATCGCTGCTTATCGAGTGCTGACAAGCAGCGGCTAATGGCGCAGCGGCTTAGTCTAACCGCCGCCCGGAAGTGCGGACGCCAGCGACAATGAAAAGCCAGGCATTAGAGTTGTGCAAAGTAAACGCGTGGGTAAATGTGTACGGAGATAAGTGAATCCCGTGCGCTCCGCTGGCAATGAAGTGATCATTATGACTAATTGTAATGACACTGATTCAGGCACGTCAGCGGCACGCGCCGCAGCTGCTGTTTCAGTGCGAGCGGTCGCGTCAGGACAGGCGTGTACAATACAATAGACGGTGGTCAGCTGAGGACGCACAGAGAAAGTGAGACAGAGAACGAGAGAGAGACGCGCGTACAGTGGACGCGGGTCAGCTGAGGACAGGCGGATATAAAGATCGAGTGAGAGAGAGGCGCGTATACGAATGCAGTCACCAGTGGACGCGGGTCTGCTGAGGACAGCGGCTAAAGCCGCTAAAGCCGGTTGGATATGAAGACTGAGCCAGAGAGACTTATATGTTCAATGGACGTGGGTCAGCTGAAGACAGCCAGACAGAGACAGCGAGCAGACAGACGCCCGGTGCTTTTGATCTGTGTTGCTAACCTCGGCTGACCGCTGTCCTAACCACCGCTGACGTCAGGCCTTCCCATTCAGCGCTGATCAATTGTGTTGACATTATGGTTACGGATATTATTCCTGGCTAATGAGCCTACTTTAGCGCCCATTGTCCCGTACAACAGCTGCCGCACGGATAATGCACGTGTAAATTGCAATGAATAAATGCTGTTGCTACAGTTGTTCTTCTTTCTTTACCCACTTAATTAATGTAATCTCCCCGTGCACATTTATTTGTCATGCTGCACGTGCCGTTGCCACTGCCCAGTTGTTAACCGTCACTTTAAGGATTAAAAGCCAGCAGTTGATTGAGGAAACTTGAGGATTAAATTTTGCAATTTACTGGGGAATTTTACTGCAGCGTTGCTGGTGCCGATATTCCAATGCTGATGTGGAAATTAATTTTAAAATGCGCGTTGGGCGAATGCGGCGGTTGGCAGGTGCTAAATCCGTGGCAATCCATTTAGAAGGCTTTTAAGGCATTTTAGAGAATGGGCAGCGGGACGAATTAGGAAGGTGTGAGTAATTGTGTTAGTGGACGGCGGCTGTGTTGGAGATTGTGCGCGGGCAGCGGTGCGTGGCCGGCGCTGGCATTTTTGCCGGCTCACTGCCTTCGCGCTCTGGCAAGCGCGTTGCTTTCCTAGCGCGGCTTTGTGTTGGGAGGCAATTTGGCTGAGTGTGTGTTGTGGGAGCGATAAGGAGAATGGTTGATTATTTATGCGCTGGGAAAACACAGGCCGCTTTAATGAATACATTCCGCTATACAACGCCGCCCGAATGCGGGAGCCGGTCGGGTTTGTGTATCGCGGGGTGAACTTGACATTTCCGGTTGATGGAGTTGAGCGGAAACGGGCATGTCGAGCCGCTGTTTGCCCGGCCGAGTCAGTGGCGATATCGTTTGACAGACAAGCAAGGAAACCTCATCCTTCCTTGCCTTCTTGCTGTTATATCGTGTATTCCCCATATCGATAGCCCGTTATCCCGGGCACACGCTGCGGCTTGAGCAAACTGGGCCAAACGGCCTCATTTCCCCTTGTAATGCTGTTTGCTCACTCCTGGCCAATTCGCTCCACTGTCAATAAATTACCGTCTTGACTTATTCGCATTGCACGACTAATTTCTTATGACAACACTCGTGGCTCGTCCATTTTAATCACTACATCGCTCGCGCATTCTTCACGCTTTACGCGCTACACTGGACACTTGCTGTGGCTTTTCAGGCCGAGAAAATATTGACTTATTTAGATAAAAATGTAAAAAATAACAACTTGAAAAAACGTGAAAAAATTTCTTATATTTATTTTCTTTGGTTAAAATGTTAATAAATAATTGTTGCATTTAAAAACTGGGTCCACTGTTGCAATAGAATCTTGTGGCAGGATTTCGGGAGAATATCTCGATTAATTAAGTTTTGTAATTATCGCTCGTGGATTAGGAATTTCCAGTTAACGCGATTATGTCTGAAGCAAAATTAAGAGAAATTCTGGAAACGTGTAGAAATATTCTTCAGTGTTTGGGATTGAGTTTTGTAATTGTCGCTCATGAACGAGAACTTCCCAGTCAGCGCGAGTCATATCGATGTTATGATGGTGAATGAAGGATGGGCGCCTTCCACTGTCTTGACGGCATCTCTCCCGAATACTCGCCGTCCTTATCCCGCTGACGTGACTGTCAGTCATGCCCAGTCACATATACAGTCAATCGGCATCTGACGGAAGTGTCATAAATGTTATGATCCCAGCAGGCATTTGCTGGCATTTGATATCTTGAGCAAATATTTGCCCAACCGGCCCAATTCCAGCTGGACTGCCGGCCGCGGTCTTAGTCTAGGCGTGATTGTAAGGAGGAGGAAATGAAAATAATTGACTATGCAAGCAGTCCACTCTCGCAGCTTAATGCCATACATAACTGCCACCGTTGTATTACAGTCGCTGCGTGTTTTATTTTCCCCGGCAAATGCGTGTTTTGTCCGGGCCAGTGAATGGCGCATTCACCAGCCGGGCATTCAGCGCGACATGTCCGCGGAACAAAACAGCCTGCGCTGGTCAGTGTGTGTAATTACGCTTTTATTACCACAGCCATAACGCATTTGCGCTGCACAATGCCAGCACACTATCTCTGACAGGCTTTTTGTCGATCCCATTACGGAATACTGACCATCATTCATCGCGCGACAATCACGGCTATCTCACATTTCCACGCTGCTACTAAACCGCATGGGAACGGCAGTCTGTAATAACAGTCGAGAAAAAACACGGGAGTAGCGTATTACACGCATTCCTGCGCTGAGGTATCAATAAACGTCGCGCTTGTGAATGGCCGCGACGTAGTACAGATGACGAGAAAACCGGAATCGCTCCACAACAGACCGCCTAATTATTCGCCGGCAGACGCCCCGCCGACACGCAGCAGACTGCGCCGGCAGCATAATACACACCGGAGATATCGGTGCACAGTGAGCCGGGCGATAATGATCCCGTCAAACCCCGTAATTACCGCACCGCAGTAATGAATGGCCCATTGATAAAATAACGGCATGTTGTTAGGCTATTAGCGGCGACCGGCTGGGTTTCTGTGCGCCGCTAACGAAGCCAATTACGTAGTGTATCATACACTGTATAACGATTACCGGCTAATTTGATTGAATTCCGGTTTTCCGTTGCAGTTCGAGAAGATCGTCAACAGTGACTTTCTCATGAAGGCGCTGCTCAGTTCGCAGACGTCGCCCATGACGGTCTTCGTCCCGTCGGACGAGGCCATTCGGCGCTGGCGGAGCGCCAACGCGCCGCTCACTCTCAACTCGGACATTCTACAAAACCATATCGGTATGTTACAACATCGTGACGACCGATTTCCACCGGCTTTTGACGGGTTTTTCTTGCAGCACCCGGTGAATGGAGTCGCGAGAAGTTGGTGGAGATCGCGCAGATCCCGTTTAAGCAGGACCGGAAAATCCGCAGCGCTCTGCGAGAAGCGCCGCTGTGGCTGCAGTATTTTTCCTCGACGACGCCGGTAAGCGTTACAATCGTTCAGACCGAGATTTCCGGTTAATTTACCAACGTTTTTTCTGCGGCAGAAACTGTACATCAATAACGCCAGAATCCTTTCCCCGAACGCACAGACCAGCGGCAACCAGCTACTGCTCATTGTCGATGACGTTATTTCACCGGTCGGCACCGCCGCCTCCGCCGAGAAGTTCATCGAGAATCCCGCCGGCGAAGGCCACCGCGATCTATTATCACAGCTAAAGTGAGCCGGTATTCCACAGCGTTCGATGTCTGTCAATCAGCGAGTGTGTTGCGCTTTGCAGCGAGATTAAACGCGAAGTGTCGCAGCAGTTCGAGCACTCGCTGGAGGACACCAACGGCGTGCACACCTTCTTCCTGCCCAACGACGCCGCCTTCGAGGCGCTGAAGACGCGCGGCGCCTTCGACGTGGCGGTGCTGCGCGGCCACATTGTCCCCAACGAACTGCTGTTTCTCAGTACAATGGCCGACTGTCTCGACGAGGCGCAGCGGACGACGGGGACCCGGCAGACGGGATTCCGGACGCTCAACGACGAAAGTTCCCCGGCGTCGTTCGACAGCTTGATCGCTTACGCCAACAACAGCGCTCAGCGTACGAAAGCGCCTAATCTTTATATCGGCATGAATAAACATTTAACTATACACGTATTTTTGTACATGTAACATATGTTTTTATACATGTATTTTATACTTGTATTACATGTATTACTTTTAATTATACATGGACTTTACACATGTATTTCTATACATTATACATGTCAATACATGTATTTTTACATGATATATGTATTTTATACATATATATTTATACATGAATTTTTATACATTATATATATATATATATATATATATATATATATTTTCATACATGTATTTTTATACATTATACATATATTTTTAATTATACAGCGCAGGTGTACAGTCTGACCAGCCGCGGCAGCAGCGCGGTGCCGGCCGGCCGCGTCTACGCCCGCATCGTCAAAGCCAACATCCCGGTCGGGAACGGCGTGGTGCACATCATCGACCGCGTGCTGCTGCTCGTCGAGCAGAACGCCCGTGACATGCTGAGCGCGCGCGACAGCATGCGCAACTTCCGCGAATGGCTGAACCTGGCCGACGCGCAATTCTTCAACAACCTGGCCGAACCCTCCGCCGACCTGACGCTCTTCATCCCCAGCAACGAGTCCATCGCGGCGCTGCCGGTGGCCAAGGTGCACCAGCTGCGCACCGACCGCGCCTTCCTCAACCGCATCGTCAGCATGCACATCGTGCCCGGCCGGATGTGGCGCGCCGAGGAGATGCTCAGGGAGAACACCACGCTCACCGCGTCCTCCAATGTCAAAAGGCTGACCTTCTTCGCCCGGGAGATGCCCGCCGGCAAAGGTAACGCGTCCGTTAGAATTTGACACGACTTCCTGTACTTCCGGTCTGTTCTGTACAAAATTGTAACGGAAGTTCTAATGTAAAGGTACAGATAGCACCAGCTTAGCGCAAAGTTTGCGCTTACCACAATAACAAATTTACTCCACTCAATATTAATTTAGAAGAATAATTATAAAAGAATTATCTTAATATTTCAAAACTTATTTATTAATTATAACCCTTCTCGTGCCAACTGGGACAAATTTTTCATCTGAAAGTATTTTTGTGAGCGATGCTGGTCTCTGTACTTATTGCAAATAAAGTACAAATATAAACAATATGACATTATTATGTAAGCAGTAGATTACTCATTAGAAGTAAAACGTCCGCAGAAGGTACAGTGTGTAAGCAGTAAAGTACGTACGTACCTAAAGCTCTTTCTGTGTGTGTTCATATTATGAGTTTTAATGTTTACAGAAACAGGTTTTAAAATGTAATTCTGTCACGACTTTACTTAGTTCTCTGACGTCCTCTTACTAATTATGTCATATCACAACATAACATCATCGTGTAATATCAAGTATAAATATAGTATGTACAACATATCGTTGCTATGCTACACTGACAAATTCTCTTTAATCACCCTGCGGATTTTAAAAAGTAGTAGAGTTTTCCAATATGAGCGTGCCGAGAACGAATGCGCGACGCTACCTTGTATTTTAAATAAGTAATAATATATCTTCAGCACTTAACTATTACCAAATAAAAATATGACCGTACATCTATTTATATCATCTACAGGTTACACTCCACAGTGATTAATTCTGTACTGTAACAGTATAACTAAAGATACACAGTACGTATACACCACAGTATACAGTGTATAGCGTAATAGAATACCGTAGTAATGTACCTAAAAAGTATAGTTACAATCGTACATACATGCACATGTATACATGCACATGCACCTATGTGTTCTACGGTATAATTATAGTACTTACTTGAACATGTACAATATATAGATATGTATCAGCAATGTTCTTCGTGGTTACAATCACTGTGTTGAAGTAATCTGTATACTGTGCAGTAAACACTTTCTCGAATGCTCTTTACGTTTCCTATACTTTACTAAAAATCTGGTGAAATTATCTTCTGACCACTGGTTATTAAAAACAAACAAAACTCTGTGTGCAGATTTACAGAAAATATGAAAAGTTTGAAGAATAAGCTGGACTGAATAAAGAAAGACAACTCGTTGACGAGTACATAAAAACTGCGCGTACATTAATTATGTTTTGAACGGTAAGATTGTGTGAATGTAAAAATACAGATATGTTTAATATTTGGTAACTTACATTGATATTTGGAATGCTACGGCCACATGGCAAATGTGTATACTATGTATGTAAAATTAATAGTGTGTCGTGGCTCGCCGTAGTGTAGAATTTGGCCTAACCCGGAATCTGTATTGGTCGCTAATCGCTACAGGGATGTGTGGGACATCACGAGACAAGCTTGCACTTATATGTAAACCATCAAAATAAATTATAAACAAACAATTTTTCTCGTATAGTTACTTAGATATTGAGACCAATAAATTTGTCAATGTGCTAGATGTAATGCGCATAGTTACGATTTTTCATAACGCAGACTTGCTTGCTATATGTACATGTGCCTTTACCTTAGAAATTACGGAACAGGCTTGTACATGACTACATGTCCGTGTTGTGAGCAGAGTTGTACGTGGAGGGCGACGGTGTGCGGGCGCGCATCGTGGAGCCGGACATCGCGGCCACCAACGCCGTCATCCACATGATCGACGCCGTGCTGGGTCTGCCGTTCCTCAACGTCCTGGAGAAACTGCGCGCCGACAACAACCTGAAGCGCACCGCGTCCTCCGTCGAGCGCTCCCGGGAGCTCAACAACGCGCTGCAGTCCGCCGCCAAGAACTTCACGGTCTTCGCGCCCTCCGACCAAGCCTGGGCGAATTTAAAAGCGCAGGACCGCGACGCTTTGTACGCGCGACCGGATCTTCTCGGGAGAGTACGTATCATCCACTTCCGGTTCCTAAGCTTTGTCCTGGTTCATGAGCGTTAACTGCAGGTGCTGAAACGACACATTGTCGCCGGGCGACGCGTGGACGCTGCTTATTTGAAGAGCGGCGACCGGCTGGCGACGATGCAGGACGAAGTGCTGGTCAAGCAGAGCCGCGACAGCCGCGAGATGCAGCTGGAGTGGAAAGGTCACGTGGCCAAACTGACGACCTTCGACCTGTCGGCCGTCAACGGCGTCGTCCACGTCATCGACCAAGTGCTCTTCGACCGCCAGACCGACATTACATCCGCCGCGGCGTCTTGGCTTAATTCACTCAGTCTCGTTTCTCTGATGTCTCTCACTGCAATACTGATGACCTTTTCCGGACAAACGTGGTCTTGTTGAATCTTTTATCGGTGACGTGTCAACTGATCTCATTTGTTTTCTTGTAATAGTAATTTTGTGAATACCGTTTGCGGTTCTGTACGTTGCGGTCTAAATAAAAGAGACGTTAAGCATTAATTTTGCCGTTATTGGGTCGACTTCCATCTAAGCATTAAAATTTCTCCAATTACGGATTTACCGGTACAAGGCGAATCAAACGAACGCGGTTTTTTTTATTAACTTTAGTTGCCGAGTGATCTTTCAGGTAATGATAACAAATTTTTCTCCATGAAATGCACTATTTCAAATTCACGATCGGAAGTTGGCATATTTTAACAGTTACAGATCGGATGGGCTATTCTATCAGCGGAGCACTTCCGGCGTTATGAGGCTGTCTCTTTGCGGGCAACACTGCCGCACATTTTCGCGCTTCTGCTGACATACATTCCGCCACGTGCCTCAACTCGCTGCGTCCCAATAGCCGGGATAATCGGCTTTTCCGGGCCAATCAGGATCGATATATTGTGCCTAGAGCATACTTCCGTTATCGTACGTCTGCGACGGGATGTAGGTACTGCATGTCATTGTTTGCGGGAAATTAAGATACAGTACTTTTACTGACGGCGCTTCAGCTGATTTGTTATTTTCTTGCTACAGCGGATGCGGTAATGAAAACAAGCAAAAAACATAAACTTCCCAGGGTAACCAGGATTAGCATAGTGCCATTAGTGCGTATTTGCATAATACGCTGCAGCCGGGATATGTTGCATCCCCGTAATGCAGTCAGTACTCCGTACGAACGGGGCGTATACTTCTTTTTGGCGGCCCTTGCCCCGACACAACGATTTCCAGTACTGGAGCGGACGCCGGAAATTAAAACCGGCAAAAAAGTTGATTTTGCGGAAACGTATTACCGGAACACCGCATATATTAGAATCCCGCACCGGCTAATACCGCTTTCGATTTAAAGGCGATGCAGAATATAGCATTCGACGGTTATTTACCAGTAAAGACATTCACACGTGATTTTTTAAAAATGGTTTTTAACGCAGCTATTACATGCCTTATTTTGGTCTCGTGTATGTGGAACATAACGCTTTGTTCTCATCATCCTGAAAGACAGCCATTTCAGTTTCCTAGCGGTCAAGTCGTTCCAACACATGTTTTGTATGCCATCGTTGAACAGGCTGTGAAAGTCTACATTTCTGAAAGTCAAAAGCTTAAGACAGCTGCTGACGAAAAGGAAACTCCAAAGGAATCGGTCACCAATAATTTCGCTTTTCAAGTCACTTTATTGTTTGGTTCGTTTGGAATAATCTTTCTTCTAGTTTGGATATTAATCGAGGCTCTTCAGGATCTGCATGGAGAAGGCTTGGATAATATGAAATTCAGATACCCGTTTGCTCATGAGGAAGACCTCGTTCCAGAATATAGCTGCGGACCGGTAATCAGAAGACCACCTACCAAACGCAGAAAGAAGATCCAGTACACGGAAAATGCTGAAGGTATGATTGTGCAGGCTTTGACATCCGCTGCCGCCTATAGATCGACCAGAATAAATAATTAGTTGGGCAGATTCTTAATTGCATGATTGGATCAAATACATAACTAGTTGTCACGGATGTAATATTCGTAAAATGTTGAGTGACCCATGTAATTTGTATTAACAGATAGGTGAGACAGTAAAATAAAGTTACATATGCTAATTCCCTTATTTCCGGTTTTGATAATATTAATGTTGAAAAAATTTATTAGATCGCCCCGTTTTTAACGTTTTAGAACAAAGACAGTTGTATTATCAATTACATATTTTGAAATAATGCAGGCACCGCGGCAGGTAAGGTGCATAGAAAAGCGGATTATTATCGCGAATACGAATTCTGAAATGCATTTATGCAGCGCATTATATATTAGACTGTACACTGGAAAATTTCGGTCTCGTTGGTTATCTGGCCAGTAATATCAATCGGAATATGGTTTTTTGGCCAGTATTATCTGTAGGTGTGATTTGTGCCTGGCATTGTTATACGTATACGGTATATTTGTATAATATGGGACACATGTGCGATAATACGAACCTTACATAAAAATTATGATGGGAGGTCATAATGGTACCTGTAGCGCGCAGTATTTAAAAACGACGTGTGTTACCGCATGTACTATGTATTGTACCGGTACATGTGCACAGCATGTAATTTTAAGGGAAATGGCCCGGTACATAGCGTCCAAAATGGTATACATACACTAAAACTTTCGCTTGCGCGCACTCCGAATCACTTTTTTGTAATACTTTATGTCGTTCTAAAGCTGAATAAATTGTTTACATTGTTCTGAAAACCGTTTGCGCGCGCAACATCCGGTTGCTGAGATATGGTGAAACAAAATGGGCAAAAAGTTTAAACGCATTGTCGTGTACGAAAAGTCTGGTTATTACCCGCTCTTCTTGAAACTTTGCTATAAAAGACACATGACCATAAGGTCGAAAGTGAACCAGTATCAGATTCACAGCATTTTTTTTCGATTTTAAAATGAATTTTAAAAATTTTAAAATTCATTTTAAAATTATGGGAAAGTGCTATGAACCTGAAATTGGTTCACTTTCGACCTTATGATCATGTCTTTACAAAGTTTCGAAGAAGATCGGTAATAACCAGAACTTTCGTACGATATTCATTTCTTTTACAGTTATATCTCGGCAACCTGTTGCGCCTTTTCAGAACAATGTAAACAAATGATTTAGCTTTAGAATGACATAAAGTTTTATAAAAAAGTGATTCGGGTGCGCGCAAGCGAAGTTTAATAATATACCATTGTAGACCATTTTTTCCCAAATACTGAGCTCTACATATATATACAGTAGTATAAGTGCATGCGTTGCATCGGCATAAAGGTATTTTAAATTTGTAAACGAGCGAAGAGGGATAAGCGATTTTGAACCAAGGCAAATTGTTATTATTGTCAAAGAATCCAAGCGGCGGTTGTACTCGTACATAATAATTTACTGTTCGTTGCAGAATAAACTGCAAAATACTGGATCACTTTTTTATTTACTTTATTTATTCATTTTATTGTAGCTCGTTGCTTGTCTTTTTTCATGAATGCTAAATTGTTGAACAAATCCGATTGCTGCGTTTATCTAAAGATTTACATACATATACATGATTACGTCATTCTATCTTTGTAAATCATGTAACTGGAGGTTCACAGGCTTCTGCTCTACTCTTTTTTAAAGTCAAAAATTTATGGAGTTTCAAGTACTTCCGGTATCTTTACAAAAAACGCTTCCGTTAAGTTATGAAAAAGTGCAATAGCTAAGTACTTTATCTATTTCTTGCAATACTTATCTTTATAATTATTTATTTATAACAATAAAGAAGTAAGCAGAAAAATAAATCAACTTTATAGTGGAAGGTCGAGTAATAATAATCTTTTACCAATATTACGAAAAAAAGTTGTTGGTCTTTTTTACTTTCAAAATTCTTCCTCAAAGATTTTAGTTGTGTTATATTAGTAATTTTGATAACTGATGAATTTTTCAACGTTTGTATGTTTTAAGCAAATAAAAATAAAGTGAAAATTTATGTAAAGCAGTTGGACTTACTGGCCAACAAAAAACGAATAATCGATTAGCTTGCATATTTGAAAACAGGTTTACGTCGTTGCTAGCAAGCGGTTTGGATTAACAGTGTGCGTACTAGTACTATGTGCACTATGTATGTACAAGCCAGTCGACAAATCGAGCATCAAGAATAAAGCAAAAATCTCAGTTCATGAGTTAAGGTGTCCATATGCATTGAATAAATGCACGTTTTTTCCATTCAAATTTATCGCCACTAATACCATACCCACTAATCACGCTAGAGAAATTTTAAATATCGGTGTAACATGTATGTATGTATAAATAAAATATCGGAAAGTATTTTTTATTATTATTAAATTGTCTTCAATAACCATAGTGTTGCGACCAACATTGAATCCAGTAGCGCGCTTATTGCGCTCCGCCTGTACCTTTATCTACTCGTCTGGTCGTTTTAAAGTGAAACACAAATAGTAAATTAATAACACTACTACTAATAATAGACACTAATAACACTAATAATAACTAATAATAACTGCTAATAATAATAATAACTAATAACTAATAATAACTAATAATAACTAATAATAACTAATAATAACTAATAATAACTAATAATAATAACTAGTAATAACTAATAATAACTAACAATAACTATATAATAATAACTAATAATAACTAATAACTAATAATAACTAATAATAACTAATAATAACTAATAATAACTAATAATAACTAATAATAACTAATAATAACTGATGGCCAACTAATAATAACTAATAATAACTGATAATAACTAATAATAACTAATAATAACTAATAATAACTAATAATAACTAATAATAACTAATAATAACTAATAATAACTAATAATAACTAATAATAACTAATAATAACTAATAATAACTAATAATAACTAATAATAACTGATAATAACTAATAATAACTAATAATAATAACACTCAAATCTTCTCGTCTTAACATGGTTTCATAGCAGGCAGTCCGGATGACGCATTGCGTCCAAGTCAAATTCCCGCGCTCACTGGTATAAAACGGAAAACGACGACGACTTTACAGGAAAGCGCCTGCGGAAAGAAAGCTCGCAATCCGTTTACCTCATCAAGGGTCAGCTTACCGTTCAAGCAACCCCTACGTGGTTTTCCAAAAGTCCCTGCTGCAGTTCACCAACCAATTGGACAGTGTCTTCCCTCTACGTCGGCAGTAGACTCGAGACCGTTTAAGCCGCCCAAGACGCGTCTTCACCCGGTGTCTGGTACTGCGGCTCAGTCGGATAGAAGGATTGCGGAAACCATCCTGAGGGAAATTCGAACAGTTGATCTGGTGCTACCAGAGGCGATTTATATTGATGCAGTGAAGCAGGTATAATGTCCACTATGATATATTTTGTCAATCCAAGTTAGAATTTTCTGATCTACAGATATTAGCACTCCACAAGCCAGATATTGACCGGATACTGCAGTGGCTTAGGACTAGTCCGCCTCAGGTTTACCAACCTAGCAGAGCAGGCGTCAAAGAAGCTTGCCGGTTCTGGTCTGGATTCCTCAATGATTATGCGGTTGTCAATGTGGATGGTAAAGGTCACTGCGCATATATGGCTATATCGCAGTCTTTGACCGGCACACAGGAGAACTATTTGCAATTGCGACTTGCTGCAATCTGGGAGTTTTTGGAAAATGTGGATGTATTTCGCGACTGGAATAATTCCCTCCATGACGCCGAAGATTTCAAATCTCTCATTCGAACAACGGCCGCATATCAGAGAGAGCTCGAAGGCGGACTCGAAGAATGGGGAGGCGCGATGACCATGCAGGGAATCTCTGCCGCTATTCGACGCCCGATATACAATTATGTCCAGTTTACATCGGAAGAGTACGCTCGGCTAGGTTGCAACCGTGTACGGAGTCCTCATGAGGTATTATAAATTTCCAACGCTTTTTAAATGTAGTTATTTCAGAACAACGAATTGAAACTTTATCTGTAATCTAGGCGCGGGAAAAGATCACCAACGGGGAGGGAAGCGGTCTCCATTGGCAATATCAGGATATCCATGGGATCCCGCTGGGAACACCGCCAATATGCATCATTTATACGAACTTCAACCACTACAAATCATTCATCCCATTAAGACCGGACGTGGAACCCTATCCTCCGAGAAACATCTGCCGAAGCCAAGGGATTGTTATTCCAGCGGAAATCGACCCGTTTGCACTTGTGATTGACGAGGAGCTTGGAGAACTGAATTCCTAGTTCGGTGCCTTTGTTTTACTTTTGAACCTGGTGTTGTGTTTTGCCTATTGCATTAAAGTCTGTTCTGATGTTTGTCGCTTCCTCACATTTTCGATCTGTTAACCTTTTCTTCCGTTTAATTTACTTGGATTTTAATTAGATTTTATTTGTTATTGTCAACAGTCCAGGAAATTACTCTAACCCGGGAAATGTTTTATATTTTAACGAATATTCTGAAATTGGTCCAGCCGGTTATACTTGCGTTAACCGAATCGAATAAACAAGGCGAAATCACGCTCAATTCACGCGGAAAAATTCATTTAAATGGAACAAATTCATTACGCTTTACGAAAAACAGACTCTAATGGGCTCAATGCGAACGGTCCAATACCTATTACAGACACCGGTATTCACCGAAGGTGAATTACGGGGCCTCGCTCTCACGAGGCTTGCATGTAATAACTAATAATAACTAATAATAACTAATAATAACTAATAATAACTAATAATAACTAATAATAACTAATAATAACTAATAATAACTAATAATAACTAATAATAACTAATAATAACTAATAATAACTAATAATAACTAATAATAACTAATAATAACTAATAATAACTGATAATAACTGATAATAACTAATAATAACTAATAATAATAACACTAATAATAAATAAATAAATAAATACTCGTAGTAAGTACGAAATGCGTACGATGACGTAGAGTGCCGGGTTTAGATAGCCGTACTGCCCTATGACAAGTGAATGGGCGATGGTCGTTTAAGTGAAACACCAAAAATAATATTTCCCACAAACCGATTTTCTTTCGGAATTTTTCCTCATCCGATTAAACAGATTACAGCCTTTACAGAGTTCTGTACTTGAAATTTTAAAAAAAACTTGTATGTACCGTTTTCTTGCAAATGCGTCGTAAAGAGATCGTGACGAAAGCGCTTTACCCACTGCACTACGCTCAAATATTTGCAGTCACCGCCATACATAGGCGGCTGCACCTTCGCCGTGTAAGAAGTGTATTTAGATCAAAATGAAATCAGTCTAAAGACACCAACTTCGACGAAATGAAGAAAAAAATTCGGTTGACCATAAATTTACCTGAACTGACTTAACAGCCGCACATGTGTGGGGGGGGTGATTGCAAATACTTGAGCGTAGTGCAGTGGCAATCGTTGCGTGGCTAAAGCGCTTTCGTCACGATCTCTTTAACGACGCGTTTGCAAGAAAACGGTTCAAGATTTTTTAAAAATTTCGAATACTTTGTAAAGGCTAAATTCCGTTTAAGCGGATGAGTAAAAAATCCGAAAGAACATCGGTTTGTGGAAAATGTTATTTCAGGTGTTTCATTTAAACGACCATCGTCATTCACTTGTTATAGTGTTTCACTTAAACGACCATACAAGTACTTAATTTTCTTACAAGCTTGTACATGGATACGTCCATTACACGTGTATTAACATGCATGTACACGTGCTTGCACGTGTATTAGCTAACAATAATTATGCGCCTTTTGTACTTATGTGCTTATATTGTACGACCACATTCATCTTTTAAGGTACAAAGAAAAAATGCAGTAAGTACATATTTAAAACCATTAAAATTTTAAACATTGAATATGTGTCTGCGCTAGATACCTACAGTATGTAATATTAATATTATTATGTTAGATCATTGCCGCTCTACGATAATGCAGACAGATAGAGTTCAAACGACCAAGTTACCCAGTGCAACACGAACACCTGCTCTGGCTTAATACAGGCCGTTTTGTGTGACCCGACCATGACCAGAAACTCACCGGAAGACCAAGTGTTCAGGCCTGATATGCCCCAAACGTACAGGCCTGTCCGGCATGGGATAGGCCTGCACACAATGGCAATCAGACCAGCGGCATTCACTTCCGGTGCCTGTGCTGGCTCCACCTGGGCCTGAATTAGCAGATTTTCTGGTAACGGCCGGGGGTGTTCGCTTAATTAATTGTTGCCTACATATTAATTTCGTTTTTTCACTTGAAGTGTGCAAGACAAATTACGCCGGTTTATAGTGATCTAATTGACGTTTAACTGAAATAACAAAATTTTAATCGCCTTAATTCGGCTAGCACAAAAAATTGCAAAATAAGTTGACTTCAATGTAGACGAAAATTGACAGACTGGAGATTAAAAATCAAGTGGATATCAACTGGAAGGCAAGATAACCAGGCATACGGCAAGAAGAGAAAAAAATACAAAATTGCCCAAAATTAGTATTTGGCTTATAACATCAGTGAATCGCCCGTGTCCATGCTGGCGTCGTTGCTTCCGCCTGAACCTTCCAAGCGCTTTATCGCGGCTTTGTGATTACATTTCGCGGTTTCCAGACAGGTGGTCACCTTCTTCCGAAATTTATCATCCGTCAACTCCGGCTTGTTTCGAAACGCGCACCAGGATACCAAGCACTCTACATAAGGACAATAATAAGCAGAAATAATAATATGGCCTGGGCTAGGCTATAAAATAATTTTTAAATATCCTTTTGTTATAAAAAACAAGACGTAATAAAAATAAACAGAAATAAAAGTAACAATTCCTGGCAGAACTGAATTACCTTGTACACGCTTGATAGTAGTACGTTTGTTTAACTCACGCCAATTCTGCGCATGTGCATTTGCATTTGCACGGATGCGCAAGTGTGTATGAGCATTTGCACACATGCGCATATGTATAAGTGCATTTGCAATTGCACACATGCGCACAAGTATACGATACACCTGTGCATGTGCATCTGCACGGATATGTGGATAAATGGAAATAATTTTGTAAATTTGATTTGTATGCTGACCACAACACAGTATGTCGTGATTGAATGTACCATGTACCATGGTACATGGCCCAGGTACATGGTACAGGTACCGTTACCATGGTAACGCGTACCTGGTGCCAAGTACCAGTCGCATAATAACAGATATGCATTGGCCTATGAAAATCTAGTTGGTAATTACAAACATGTGTGCATTCTATCTGAAAGTTACGGAAGAAAACTGTTTTCGGCCATTGTATACTATCCAATCTTTTTTTGAACCATTGCAACTGCTACTGATTTGTTTACCGGGTGTTGATATGATATTGTTGTACTATTCCATGGATTAACCAGGATTGATAGCCAATTACTTTCAAGCTCTGACGGAATAACGGGTAAGGGGAAAGAAGTAAATGTTTGTTTGGTTTACTTTCGTTTCACCCAGAATTCCGATCTTGCGTCAGATTTCGTTCTGTTTGTGTGGATATTTAATTGCATTATTTAAAGCTTTATTGCATTTGATTTACCAGCTTTACTTAATATATGTCGTCATAAACAACTCCGTTTATCATGGCATCATTTTGTAAATAAAAACCACAATATCAAACAATGTTTCGTCGGTACATGTGACAAAAGAAATTGCAAACGCTACAATTCCAGTTTCTGGATACAAAACGTTTTAATGTGTGAAAACCAGGCTCTGTAAAGTTTGGATTCCAAAACGCCCAGGGTGCCATTGCTATCAAAGGCCAGCATGATACACAATTGAATAAATTTATTGCATTGCAATCATTCTACCGACAAAGTCTACAGATATTTGTATGTTATGCATTTCTTTCAATCCCAAAAAGTTGCACTTTCCCGATGGAAAGAGCACAGCAGTACACCAAGGCAATTTTATACGTAAACCACTAAACAATTCAGGAGTATATTCCAACTTGTAATGTTGACTAAATTTCTCAATATGTATACGTTTATCAAAATCATGACTGACAACAATGTTAACAATTCGAAATCCCGAAACGATACAACGGTACCCAATTGATTGAAGAATGCTGGTAAACTTGTCGACCAATTCTCTGGCAGCAGATTCCGAACGAGCGCCATTGACCGTGATTTTTCCGTTGGAATAAAGTTGGCAATGTGCTTTATAGGGAGACAGAATACGAATGAGTAAGCCGGAAAACTTGCGGGGAATATACTGCGCCATCGGTACTTTCTTTTCAATCTCCTTCAGATTGAGGATAGTGTTTAAATCCGCAACGGCAACGACATTCATGATGTTTGGCATGGCAGTAGAACCACAAACCGAACCGAATAGCTTTGCGCAGTGTTGTTTGGGGCACATCTGTTAGACGGTGATAGACGGGGCAACCTAGTTCCTCAAGATTGACCACTTGGGGCACATAACGCTCCAGTAAACGGCACTTCTCCAAACCCTTGGCATAGAAAGTTAGCTTACTAGGACGGCCAATACGGTTAAACATGTCTTCCAAGGCAACCGTCACTTGATTGTGTCGATAATCACCAAAGGTGCTCCAGAGAAGTCCATGGGAATGCTTGGCCTGTTTCTGCAACTCGCGAGCGTGTTTACCGGCTGATCGTGGTAAGCTGAAGGTGTACTGCCCACTGTCATGTTTTTCTGGGCACGAGAAGGCCAGCTGTTTGATATATGGTACCTTTTCAATTATAAACCAATCAGCATCTAAAACACATGGCAGAGCCATGGTCAAGACTAGACTGAAATACACAACTCGTTTATCACTTGGCAACAGCGTTGGTTTATGGTACCTGGTGCCAGGTACTTTACCTGGCACCATGTACCACAGTTGACCTTCAAACATTTGTTTTACAACTTGCGTGCGCTCAACATACACTTCATTTGAGTTCAGCTCTGACAAAAATGGAACCATCTCTAAAACGCCGCCGTTCAGACTCGAAGCCTAAAATGCCACTAGTCAACAAGACTAAGTGCAGTGTCGAGAAGACTCATCCTCGTTTAGCCTTCACAGAGAGCGGTCGTCCTGTGTATCGTCTGGGCTACGAGAAATTTGTGCATGTCGATTATCAGTGGGAAGAAACTCGAATTTTTATTGGTGAATGGAAGGAAGGGCCGCCCGGGAAATGGAAGCAGACGTGGGCGAAAACGATAAGCCTTACCAAAAGAGGATTCATGCGCTTGGTATCGTTACTGCTGACGGGAAAAGCCGATCTGGATCATTCCAATGGAAATTTACCTCCTTTATTCTTACTGGACCGGGGGGTGTACTTCAGCTGGAGCCGTCCTAACGTGGCCAGCTTTCGCCGCTATCAGCGGTCTCAAGAAGGTGATTTGATGCCCACGAGAAACGGGATTTCATTGAACGAGAAGTGCTACGAAGCGTTGAAAGAACTCATACGGGATTTCACTCTCTTCAAACATATTGTCAGTGTGGACGAAATCGTTGAGGATGTGGATGCTGATAAAAAAGGTCTTTGTCATGAGAAGTTGTGCGACGCTATTATTGATGCTATGGTGAAACTAGTTCATGAAAGATGCCCTGATTTCCGGGACGTGTTAACGGATACGGAATGGAAAGATGCTGTGCAACGTCTGTTGGATGCTCGTTTTGTGCATGGCATTTTGTTTGGTTTTGAAGAACTGAGCTTTAAGCAAGCCTTAAGTTTGGATGTGGTGAAGTATTTGGATACACATGAAAATCAAATCCGTATGCAAGTAAACTGCTCTCTGAACCAAGTTTAACTTAGGATTTCTGTAATGCATTTTATGGTTGTCACTACAGTATAACACGGCATTTGTTCTATTTATTTCTTTGAACAGATCGTTTTTGCATGGTTCATTTCATTAATCGTTGACATATCTGACGGAGAAAAGATCCGTCAACTAGTGCTGTGTTGATATCAAAAAAAGAATTTACATACTGACACACCATCTTGTCGTTGCTTGTTCGATTATCGGTAAATAAATGTACAATATTAGTGAAAGATTCGCCGCTAGCGCGTCTCAAAACAAAAAATAAGCAATATTGACCACACACGGTACTATATTCGGACTGAAACTGTTCGTCTTGACAGACAATAGTATTATTCTGAGCAAGCATAGAGAAGTGCTGAGAATACGTTTCCAACGCTTTACCATACGAATCAAACACTTCCAAGATTCCCGCTTGGGTTTGTAGCAAAGCAATCCAGTGTGCGCCATTTTGGTCAGAGGGGTCTGTGTTAACTACACATGCTCCAGGGTACGGGGCTAAACATGGCGGAACTTGGTCACTGGCAAACACACCGCGGAACAGCTGGGTGGTAACAGGATTTCCCTGCAGACAGTGGTGAATTTGCTCCGTGTTCATGTTGAAAAATCCGCAATCAACTGGCGATGTTGATTAATTTCGATGATGCTGTCATAAATCAGCATGCACACCATCATGATTGTTGTCGTCAATGGTTTAGCAAAGGAAACTGATACACTCAGATTTCCTTGTTTTATCAAGGTCAAAGGTCCCCGGCCAGTATGTCCTGGTGTAAGGTCAAAACCAAATACGGTATATCCTTGATTATATTCGGTGCGGTTGAACGGTAGTCCGCCTTGCAAACTCGGTCGGTATCCCAGAGTATCGAGCAAACCATCGTAGCACTCCAAGGATAAGTTGTGTTCAAAATCACTTATATAGGGTTTGCTAGGAAGCTCTGACCATCCACTTCCACACTAAGTTGTGTAATGTTGAAATGTTGAAAGTTAAACGGATTCTTTTTGATGGATCCGTGAAAATCTTCGCTATCGACAAATCCAACGAACACGACTTTGGGTATTTGCCCAATCTGTAGATTGCTGACCACGGTGCTTTGCGTCTTTTGAGGAATGTCCGACACGCGCATAACTATCCGCTCAACATGATATTTGACGGTTTTCTTTAACAATTCACCAGCAACAGCTGTCAGAAAATCCGGTGAGGGAATGTAGCGTCGGATAGACAACCGAGCATTGCGAATGAAGGGCTTAAACGTTTTCGTGGCATCTTTATCCCACACACGCAGGGCAAATTCAGGGCGGCTGACTACCAGACGGATGTTCACAGGAACCCCTGTGCACAGTGGTTTGCTTTGGTCAAACAAGTCCGAAAATAGTCTTCCAGAAAGTTGAACATATTGTCCGGTTTGAAATAAAGCCTTACGGCTCTTTTCTCCTTGATTAGACGTCTCATCGTTATGTTTGGCGGGCGTGTCCAAATAGAATGCAGCCGAAGTCAACTGGCTACTTTGAGCCTCTTTGCTATGCGATAGCAATGACTCAAAGTATGCTCGGTATGGATAGAACGTGGCGGCATCCGAGATCAGTCGATTGGCTACCGTTACATGACAGGATGAGAAGAGCGAGTGCAAGAAATTATTGACCGGTGCCACCCCATCATCCGCGGTTACCAATTCCCAGTCACCGGTAGTTTTACGCACTTTGATGCCCACTTCCAACTCCAATATCATATCTGCCAAACTGAGCAGACCAGCCGTACTAGGTGGTATAAAGAAATTAATGTCACCAGCGGATCCATTGTCGGTCAAAATAGTTGTAGGGTTCAGTTTCTCGTGTTCGGTACGCCAGCGGTCGGTCAATGTAGCCGGCAAGGCAAACAGCTGATTTTCCAGCTGCATGGCCGGTTCGGAATGTTCCATCATGAGCAGTGCCATTGTTTAGAAAAGTCCGGAATGCTGGTTGGCGGAATACGTTTAATGCGATGTACTTTACGTTTAACACGTTGTTTCTTCCGAACGCCTTCTCCTTCTTGCGAAACTAGGCGTTTACCAATCGCCGCTCCTGCTTCTTTAATAACCCCGGTTGCCGCATCTTGCAAGTGAGGGGTGGCGGCTTCTAAAGCAGCTTTAGCATGCGGCGCTGCTCTACGCAGTATCGGTTTGGCAAAGTTGGTAATTTTGGCAAATAAATTCTTCAAAATTTGTGGGAACCCGGATCCATTTTGTAGTGTGCCACGATAGCGAATGAGAGCACTTCCTCCCGTTTGGCTCACGAAAACGTTTTCGTAGCGTCGCGGGTCTGGGACATAGGCGACGAGGGCATTTTCAGTATAAGCGTTGTGGTCGAAAATGTAATTTTACTAGTGATTTTCCCGTCTGAAATTTAGCGTCGTCACCCAGGTCGTTGGCAATAGTTAAATGAATAGTTTCGAAATGTTGGCGTAATACGGGAACATAGTGGGGAATGTCGAAACGTGCTTCCACAATTTGGTTGACCTCCCTCTAATAGGTACAGCGCGCAAAACTGCGCGGCAGTATCACCAATCAGGCTGTAGTCTGCAACATCACTGTACAGAAACAGGCTTTGGTTCCCCAGCATGGTGTTCACCGGTCGTTCCGACAAGAAGGTGGTCAGTTTAGGTGGAGGAGCTTTACTGAGGAATGACAAGTACTTGATGCTACTGGTTTTGGTAACAAACGGAAAGGGTCCCAGTGCATTGGAGTGAGTTTCTGCGGGTACATCTGGTTTAAATTCCGCTTGTTCAAACCCGAGTATTTTTTGCAAGGTAACGGATCCAGGGGGGAAACGTAACTGACACTCGATCGTTGCCAATAAGCAGTTTCACTCGGTGGTTTGTTGAGGTTAAAAAATTGCAAGTTGAAAGCTTTGTTATCCGGCAAAGCACTTTTATCCTGATGTAGAGCGTCATCCACCATGTACGGTCCGATTGTAGGAGCTAAGTTGTTGACGGTTTGCAGTAAAAGCTCGGCATTCTTATAATTTCCGGGAGGAACCGTCAAAATTTCTTGGTGCACAACGTAATTGACGCTATCAATAAAGTCTTCTTCTTTTTTAACCCGAAATTCGCGGACAATATCCAGTTGAATTTTTTGCTCGGTAGGTAGAGTATAGAAAGAATTTAAATACTGCAGTTCCACCAGGGCCATTTCCCATTTGCCCTTCAAGGTAATGGGATGCTTCAGTTTGGTAGTCCAGTTGGAGGGCGTGTTGGCCGCTTCTGTGGCGACATCACTGGGTAAGGTTATGTAGAAAGGCGCTCCTTCAAATATGATAGTGGTTCCCAAGAATCGTGTTCGGGTCCGTAACCTAACCAACGGACTAATGCTTTCTTTCCGCGCCGCTTAACAATAAAATCAATTGCGTGTTCCTTATGCTGTGGATTCGAGACTGGTGACAGTTCATGCTCATAAAACGTTCCTTTAATAACTTCATCTTGGTAATCCTTCAAACGATAGACCGGAATACGATGCGGGATCACCTGATGGATGTAGAAGATTTCTTCTTTGAAACGGTAAGTATACCCTTTTTCCACCTTTGTTTTATGCACCGCAATCCGCACGGCATCACCGACTTTGTACCGTGGCTTCTTGACGTCTTTGTGCTTGTACAAAGCATTGTACACTGCCAACGAATTGTCTTGCCGTACATCACTGGGTCGCATACCATGCGCACGGTGTTTGGAATGGTTGTACGAGTACACCAGGTCTTGCATTTTGTCAATATAGCGCGTCGATAAGCGGGACCGAAACAATCGAAATATCCGCGTTTTGATGGTTCGAATAACGCGCTCCGCCATGGAACACTTGATGTCTTCGTTCTCGGAAGTGAAGAACTGAATTTGTTTGTCTTTCAAGTACTTGGCCACCGTTCTATTCAACATCTCAGTCCCTTTATCATATTGCAGTTTTTCCGGCTCTCCCAAATCATTGAACGCATTGGTTAGCGCTTCCTTGGTATCAGCACCCGTTTTGGTTTTCAGAGGTTGAATACTGAGTTTCTTGGAAAAACAATCAATAACAAACAGCAAATATTTGTATCCATCGTTTTCCTTCGAATACTTGGCTAGATCGGCCAGATCCGCTTGATACTGTTGGCGGAGGTTAGTTGTTATTATGCGGTTGCGCGGGAAGCGTTTGCGTGATTCTTTGTTGACAGTGTAGGCATCGATCTCCTGCAAGATCGCCTGTGCTTTCCGTTTGTCGGCTCTGGTCTTTAAACTTTTTCGGAACCTGTCGACGCCGCCAAGACTTCCGGGATCGCGAGGGTTCAGATATTTTTTCATCAGTTTCTCCATTATTGCAACAACTGGATACGCAATTGATCTTAAATATCCGACACAGTCGCAATACAGTAGGAAGAAAGCTGGACATTATGGTAAGGTTATCCACTGAATCCTATGTTGACCACTACCACTTTGAACAGTTCGGGAACGCAGTTTCCGACCGGTATCTTCGTTGGCACTTTCCGTTTTCCTTTTTCCAATGGATAATGGAAACAAGGGTACACGGCGTTGTTTACGGCTATTTGGATGATCGTCCGCGGTTTTACGCTTTCGTCCTTTTGCTGGCAGTGTTGGTGGAAACAAGGCAACACGACCATGTTTTATTGGACCATCTCGATCGTCTTCCAGATACCTTTTTTGCCCTTTGGTTGGCAACGTCGATGGAAATAATTGTGGGCGCGGTTGCTTTGGCACTTGTTCTATTTCATCTTCGTCAGTTCTTTTGCGTTTGCGAAACTTTTCCAGCTCTTGTTGTACTCCTAATGGTGCCGGTTGCAACACGGTTTCATCGGAGAATTGCACAGGGTTTTCGTCAGGTAAGACTTTTTGTTTCAATGCTAAGAAACGCTCCAAAATGCTTGTTAGCAGGTCGGCTTTCTCATACTCGTTTATATCGGTTCGTCTTAAGGTTTTGGCAACAAGTTCGTCCAAAGAAACAACAGCTCTGGCTTCCGGAGGTTCTTTGTTAACTTGTATTTTCTCATGCAGGCGCTCTTCCATAATGCGTCTAGGAACAATATAGTACTCATCCATTTCCAATCAACGATGTTAGGACCCCAGCAATAACCGGTAAGATAGCCCCAATAAATCCTCCTTGTTGTAAGATTATTCGCTTTTGTTTGAGAGGATAGCGTCGCAGTGCAATGAGCTTTAATGCTTTGCGATGGCGTTTACATTTATCCATTTGGGATGGTGTCAATGCGACAGTATTTTTTTACAATGTTGACGGCGATTTCTTCCAAAGCTTTCATCTGCGGTTTACTCATGTAACTCATCAGAACGCGTCGTTGTCGCGGTTTTAAATTCTGTAGGGTGATGATAAAGGGTGCTAACGATTTTACGCGTTCCGACATTTTGGCAGTTGTGACGAATTTCGATCCAAATAAATCCTCATGTGCTCGTTGGGAAAGATATGGGAGCGAATACGTAAGTATTCTGGGCACGTTGGTCGCAAGTCCAAAATTAAAGGTTGGTACGGTAGTGCAGTGACCTTACTATAAGCAGTAACCAGTTGCTTCAGTCCGGTCTGTCTGGCCAATAATGCTATTTGATTTACATCTCTCACGTTTTTGAAAAGGACTAGATACTGTAGATTGAGGGTAATGTCCCGCATGACATTGCCTTGCTTAAATAGATTTTGTAGAAGCACGATAACTGAAACATTTTTGTGATGGATTCCGCGTGTAAAAAGATTGGCACACCGCACGTCTTTGCAGAGATCAGTCGCCAAGTCGTCAATAACAACTAATGTAGGCACCTTTTCATCTAGTGACTCGGAACAGGCAAAGAATTCGTCCAATCCTTTAATAAATTCTATAAAAGGGTTTGCAGATAGTAGCTTTTCGAATCCACTTTGCCAAGCACCGTAACAATAGATAATTTTTGTTGGTGGTTTATCAATCATGCGGTTCCGTTGCTCAATTAATGAGAAAACAAACTCTGATTTACCCGACATGGTCGGTCCACAAACACACATCCCAAAGGGCGCACTGAGGCGCGGATATTCTTTAACAGTACTATACATTTTTGAAAATAATGTTTTCAGTATTGTTCTACGTGCTTAAATGGCGAATTCAGCAAATTAAGTAATCTGATGTTGAAATTAGAAGCTATCCACCGCTCCGCACATGGTTTCTCGATTGGTATTCCTTGCTTCAGCCAGCAGAAAAGGTGACACCTTTTCAGCGCTCTTCTGTTCATGTTCATGTCTGCACAAAAACAATAACGAGTCTATTTAAGCACTGCAAACACAACACAAGGTGCATAACATGGCTGGGCTACAGCATATGCTTCCGGACGCTGTTGGCGTCCAGAAGAAATGCGAAAAAGTTTTGTTAGTGATTCTGTACGTGTTATTTTTTATAGTATTCGCTGCTATAATCATTACGGAAGGAATAGGAAAAGTCCTACAAAGTGATTCCTGGAATCAGACATTACGTAATATGACGCTATAACTCACATCCTGCGTTCCGTCTCTTCGACAAAGGTGAGGCAATAAAGATAAACGAGATGCCCGATAAAAAATGTAACCCTAAGTCCTTTGTTCAGACCGCAGATCCCGGAATACCATGTGGAGGGTACCCGATGTCCGCAATAACGACCATTCCGTATTTCGGGAGTTCTTCGACACGAAAAAGGGTGGATCTACGGTGCTTAAATACTTGCAAATAGTGGGAAGCACTGCTGGCCTTTGATAGCAATGGCACCCTGGGCGTTTTGGAATCCAAACTTTACAGAGCCTGGTTTTCACACATTAAAACGTTTTGTATCCAGAAACTGGAATTGTAGTGTTTGCAATTTCTTTTGTCACATGTACCGACGAAACATTGTTTGATATTGTGGTTTTTTTATTTACAAAATGATGCCATGATAAACGGAGTTGTTTATGACGACATATATTAAGTAAAGCTGGTAAATCAAATGCAATAAAGCTTTAAATAATGCAATTAAATATCCACACAAACAGAACGAAATCTGACGCAAGATCGGAATTCAGGGTGAAACGAAAGTAAACCAAACAAACATTTACTTCTTTCCCCCTTACCCGTTATTCCGTTAGAGCTTGAAAGTAATTGGCTATCAATCCTGGTTAATCCATGGAATAGTACAACAATATCATATCAACACCCGGTAAACAAATCAGTAGCAGTTGCAATGGTTCAAAAAAAGATTGGATAGTATACAATGGCCGAAAACAGTTTTCTTCCGTAACTTTCAGATAGAATGCACACATGTTTGTAATTACCAACTAGATTTTCATAGGCCAATGCATATCTGTTATTATGCGACTGGTACTTGGCACCAGGTACGCGTTACCATGGTAACGGTACCTGTACCATGTACCTGGGCCATGTACCATGGTACATGGTACATTCAATCACGACATACTGTGTTGTGGTCAGCATACAAATCAAATTTACAAAATTATTTCCATTTATCCACATATCCGTGCAGATGCACATGCACAGGTGTATCGTATACTTGTGCGCATGTGTGCAATTGCAAATGCACTTATACATATGCGCATGTGTGCAAATGCTCATACACACTTGCGCATCCGTGCAAATGCACATGCGCAGAATTGGCGTGAGTTAAACAAACGTACTACTCTTGATGCACTTGGCATCTAACACGTTCCGCGCAATAAGCGATGCGGCTGCGCCTTTTGCCGTCAACGCACCGTACACCAACTCCTCCTCCTTAAAAAAATGCAGCAGTCCAGCTTTGATGGCATACGGTACCTGCGTATGCTGCTTCATTTTGTCCTGAGCACCACAAAATGAGAAAAAAATTAGTCAAATTGAAAAAAATATTCACAATACATATTTTTAACAGTTAATTTTATATAAGCGCAGTTATTTGTTGGTCAGCAATTCTAACAAAATTTAATTAAAAATTTATTGATTTACCAATAGATCTTTGTCCTCGGCACTCTCCCGACTTTTAGACGCCACCCGAGACTCCAGTGACTGCAGCTAAAAATGAAAATCATACTGTTACCGAATGTCGACGATATAATATATATTATCAATATATTAAATAATTCATGCAATGTACACGTATTATTGATTACCTGTTTTCCAAGTTTCAAGTTGTCAGCGACTAGCTGTGAATTCTGAAAGAAAATAAATAAGCGGTAATGAATATTCGTCAAAAAAACATTTATGAATGTTACAAAAAATAAACATACGATAAACATATATATAAGTAAAATTAAAAATTTAATAGTTACTATTTATAATTTAAAAGAGATTTTATATGGCCGACTTAATGTAGCTTACTTGGTCTTTCAAGTGAGTCACTTCTTTTTTTAACTTAAGCATGTCGGTGCTTAAGACGTCGATTCGCTGTGCCAGTTCCGGGGTGCGTTCTCGGAATAACGTCTGCTGCCCAACATTTCGCTGATGTGCAGCGGCTTCCGCGCTTTCTCCGCTGGCTGACAAAGTGCTGCCTTCAACACGAGCGTGATGAGCCTCTGCATGCACGGCAATGCGCTGAACTGGCACAGATGGTAGAACCGCAACGCTAGACGGAGTAGTAGCATCGGGCGCTCGGATAACAGGGGCCGCTGGATTTACGGCTGGAACAAGCAGGGGTGGCATGGCTGGCAGACGTGTCGAGGCGGGTGCCAGTGCAGGCGTTGGGGCTGCCCGCTGTGAGTTCGTGGCAGGTTCCTTGGGCACCGTTGTCTTCCTGCCTCTCGCTCCAGCTTTTAGCGGCCGAGCCAGCGAGTCAATATACTTTTTTCGCATATCTTGGAGTGTAACACCGCACTTCTGGGCCACATTCTCCGCTGCATCGCGACCGTTGGAATCCTCGCGGTCGATGTCGCTCTGGTCCGCCAAATATCGATTCTCCAGTGCTTTGGCGTCTCTAGCTGTATACAAATATCCAATTTATAGTCTGTGATATTTACACTAATCATATATATATATTTTGTGGAGAACTTATTCAAGAAAAAACTTACTTTCGTCGAAGCGTAGAATAATACAAGGGATCCATTTCCCTTTAGACCACAATGCCTCACATGCATTTCCCTCCTCCAGCTCCATCTGAAATAACTCCCATTTGCGCAAACGGTGGTGATCGACGGTGCCACAACGTGGTTTCGCGTCCACAAACCAGTAGACTAGTGCAGATTTGGGAAACATTTTGATTTTGGGAAAGTTTTCTCACATTCAACTGACAATTCTTTTACTTGCATAAAACTGATACACCATATGGATGCATGTGCTCACACAGACTAGAGTAGTCTTTATGCATGCGAGAGGCGCGCTCTCTGACACGCTGCTCCGTACGTTATTTGCACCGGATATCGCGTTGCAGGTCTGCGTACGTATTGTCTGCGTACGTATTGCTACGCACATTCAGTATAACATTCATACGCTAGAACAATGCGTCTGCTTTCCGTGCCTCTTCCCGCGCTGGAGGTTTGCGTAATGCGTGTACACAATTAGCGTAGTCTTCCCACGGTACAGTTCTACGCACGTGTATTATCCCACGCTTTGGTCTTACATTTAATTATATAAATATCTCCGTGTCATTCTGCGCGTAATAGTGGCAGCCTGAACAGCTCTACCACATATATAGTAGGCACATTTGTACACTATATTACTATACAATACAGTGCGTCTATGTAGTAATACACAGTTCATTATGACAGAAATTTATTGCCAAAATTTTTTCGTTATATTTTGAGCGGAACATGGACGAACATTTGCTGCAAACCGATTCGGAGATTATTTGTAAACACTGTCTGACGGTATTTCCAATTACAAAGTACGCCAGTTATGCTAGAAAAAGCGCTTTGCGTCACCTGAAGACAAAAACACACTGATATACTTTCCAACACGGACGGCGATGTTTTTCCGGAGCAAGAGCATGATGTCGATTTTATCCCGTTTGAAGGCCAGTATGCCCATGCCGACGACGACTACATGGGGGCAGAGAATGCACCTGAACCAACATCCTGTCCGTCAGCACTCCTAGGACTATTGTACCTGCGTTTTGGTTTCTCAGAGCGAGAAGCAGATGCGATCCTTAAACTGCTTAAACTCAAGTTGGATTTCGGCGAACTCAAAACATCGCAAGAGGTTCTACAGACGGCAGGTGTCGCAGCAGCCACAGAACGGCTTGTGTGTAGGGGATGCGACGAAGAGTCTGAAATGGCGACCGGAAAAGATACGTGCGACAGAAACTGGCAAGTTAATAATAATTAAATTCACAAGAGTATCTAAAACATGTCGATATTTTAAGTACGAGTACATAAACAAGTACGTACGTACATAAACTCAATTACAGGCATATACTATGTACAGTAAATATAGTCAGGTACAGTAGTTTGTGGAAATAATCGCGCCATAATAATTGACGTCGTGCAAGCTAGTGTTATAATTGTACTGTAGTTTTAGTGTTACTAGTACACTAAAGGTAGTTACTTATTTCTTTTTTATTTCAGTTTTACTTACTTACTTTAAAGTAAGTTAGTCTTCGATTACTTTACTTTATAGTGAGCCTTGGACCTTATTATTTTAAGTAACATCTGTAACAACGCGTGGAATATAGAACATACAGTACAATAATGACCATGCCTTAACTTAATAATCAAGTAGTTCGCGATTGTCTGAAATTGTTGAATATGCGCTTGTCATTATTAAATTTGTACTGTACTTGACGGTATGTAAAAAGTCACAAAAGTGAAGTACAGTACTTAATTACAATCATAACTGTTACGACGTTATAAAATATATCGTGAACATTGTTGAATTTTTTTTATAGCGGCAATCCACAGATGGAAAAATACGTTACTGCAGATTTAGCCCGGCAACTTATCAACATTTGCCAAGGTACACGTGTTTTGCGTAATAAAGTTTACTATAATTATACTGCATGTATAAACCAATTATATGATTCACGCAGCTTTAATTAGCAATTCCACACGTATTGTAGTAAGTCTTCTGTTTGCAGATGAAGATGTCTACGATGGTATTTCTCGCTATCGGTCCGGAAACCTTATTCGGGACATTACTGACGGGCAAGCGTACCACAAGAGCCAAATTTCTGCACGACACACGCATGGTGCCGATCCGGGTGACATCGTAATAACGCTGGTCCTCAGCACCGATGGTGTACAAATATTTAAAAGCAGCACGCAAAGTTTGTGGCCAGTTTTTGCCCTGGTATCCGAATTGCCACCAGACAGGCGATTTCGCAATGAAAAGCTGATATGCTACTCTCTTTGGCAAGGAGTTGGAAAACCGCCAACACAGTGTGTGCTTCGAAATTTGCGCGACGAGATAACTGCTATTAATTCTGACGGCTTATTTATCAACACCAAAAGCGGAAGAAAAAGGATTTACGTGACATCACCGGCAATATCTGGAGATTTACCAGCCCGTTCACATTACTTAAACATGGTGGGCGTTAGCGGGCGTTTTTCTTGTGCTCTCTGTGAAATCGAAGGCAAGCGCGTTGCAAAAGGTTCAGGGACTTGTCGGATCTATCCGCCAGACAGAACACCAACCCGACGAACGACTGCTTCAATAAACCACAACGCGGAAAGGGCAACTGCAGACAAGCCAGTAAGACAGCGTCTTCATGCACCGGAAATTTTCAATTAGTTTATTCATTTACGTGTCTAATTATTTTTGTAAATTAACTCAATTAAAGTGGTAAATATTTCTGGGTTTTAGTCCAAAGGGTTTCGCGGTTACCCTAAACTTCTTGCTATCGACAATGATCTGAAGTATGGAACAGGAATTTTGCTAGATGCAATGCATGAATCTTCCTGGGAGTTGTCAAAAGTTATACAGGACTCTTGTTCACTGGATCTAGACGGTATCTGAGTGAGAAAAATGTATGTAAAAAATTACAAGACAATTTTGTTAACTGACATTGAAATATTGCCGTTACCCCATTTTAATAAACTATTTTCATCTTTACGCAAATTATTATTCGTGCAAAACATATTTTGCAGCGCGTGGAAGCTAATCGTCGGTATCAACAATTTTTTCCTCCTGCTTCGTTTGATCACAACCCGCTTTCGATAAACATCAGGCAATGGAAAGCTTCGCATTTTCGAGACTGGCTCCTGCTTTACTCAGTGCCGTGCCTAGACGGTATACTGGATCCCGTATATTTTGCAAATTGGTGCAAACTCGTCGACGCTGTAACAATATTATATAGCACCCCCATTCGACTGGATGACCTCAAACGAGCTGGCCAGAAATTGCACGAATTTTGCTTGGAATTTTACACTTTATTTGGTAAATGTATATGTTTATTTTGTTTTGTTACGTACAGAAGCACGTTTTACTTAATTTAAAATATTCACTCTTTGCTTAGATATGAATGAATTTGGAATCAATTTCCATGGTCTCCTTCACTTGGAAGAAATCGTTGACCTTTGGGGACCGCTGTTTTGCTATGATCTTTTTGCTTTTGAATCTCAGAATGGTTGGATGACGCGACATTCTCATTCTACGCACAACGTCACCAGAAGTGTAATGAAAAATCTCTTGGGTGCCCAAATTATTCGAAAACAAGCTGCGGACATTCGCCTTCCAAACGAACGATCTCTACTTCGTTTGGTACAAGGTCAACGGTAAGCTCGAACTAGGGGCATGCATGCTAAACTGATACTTTGGCACTTCAGTTATCAGACCGTAATTATGGACTTATTTTCTATACGAGTATGCATTTTATAGTATATTCAGAAGGTTAAATTAAGCTTTTTTTATACAGCTACACATACAGTATATACAAACGTACAAATATGACATGTTCATTATTTGTGTAAGCCAAATTAAAGGTAATTTATTAAGCATAACGTACGCAAATATTCTGAAATTCGCGCTTCGCTAAAAAACCGCCTGCTCATTATATTTTTATATGTAATTGCCAACCTGTACATATACCAGGTTAAAGGATGGGATTGAAGGAAAGGGTTGGTGTTCTTGGTCAGCGCTTTCGCGAAGTATGACTGTCGAACTGCCCCAAAATCATCCTTGCCATGGCCATGAAAAATTCTCGCTTAAAACGGCCATCATCGACGGAATTTCAGTCTGGACCGAACACTACCGTAAACCTAAGCGCACTCTGGGACGTTATTTTTTACTGACGGATACGCGCACTGGTGAAAAAGGTTATACTCAAGTACTGGACCTTTTATACTGTAAAACCTGCAACGATCTTACTTATGTGGGGTACCACCTGAAACCTCAGTTTAAGGAGCCAAATATAGTGGAGCTTTCGTTGTCTGGGAATGCGTAAGTCGTCTGTAAATTTAAGCATTTCTGCATAACTGAAGAACGTGTATATTCTGTTTATCTATTCTGGTTGTTTGCACTTGCTAATCGTCCCTTAATTTACAGAAACATTATGTTATCCGCTTCACACATCGGTTTGCAAGAGTGCGTTTCCCGAAAGCTGCAAGATGCCTGTGTGCAAATTATCCTTGTTGAAAAATCGCGTTATTCCAGCTAATAATTATTTGGATTTTTTAAAGTACTCGTATTTACATTTGTGCACACAGCGAAAGAGCAATAAAATTAAATCAGATCAAATATTGTTGTTTCGCGATAGGCATATACAATAAGCACGTAAACACAGAATTAAAAACTTTTAGGCATATAAATTTTTGAAATCCGGCTGTATTACGCTCCACAATGATTCGCTAGAAATGTGCATATCAACAGTGCATAGAAATGGCATATCAACAGTGCATGTGGAAACAGAAGTGGAAGTCTACGAAACTGAAGATGTGCATAATTCGCTAGAAATGTGCATATCAACAGTGCATAGAAATGGCATATCAACAGTGCATGTGGAAACAGAAGTGGAAGTCTACGAAACTGAAGATGTGCAGAGTGTTAACTTGCGGGCCGAAGACAACGCGACGCGGGAAGAGGGCAGGCGTTATAAAAGCATCGGACAATGCTTGCTGTTCAATTTCGATCTAAAAATGTTGGACTGTGTCGGAAAGTTTATTGATGTTCGCGTTGTAAACGCATTTTGTCACCTGCTTAATCAGCACGCGGCAGCGGACCCAGTATTTGTTACCGTCGTAATGCCTCAATATATCTTGCGTTGCCAGCCGAATTACGAAGTGGTAGCCACAGCCAGAAAGCAGTTGGATAGCGGTCGAGTCTTAATTCAACCACTGTTTAATGGCAGTAATCACTTTGTCACCATCAAGTATGACAAAAAAGACGGGGTAAGTCGTACACTTGTTCAAAGAAAACAACATGTTGCTACTTCCCTCAACTGCGTGCATAAAATTAACAGAACTGACGTTACTATGGTACGTAGTGCGTGTTCGTGTTCGATTCTCTCGGTTGGCGTCAAAACGACTGGATCAAAATTCAAATATGGACGCTTTGCGGACGAACCAATCCACTGCGTGTCCAAGTGGTTCCTCTGTTTGCTCAAGGAACTATGTCGAATAACTGCGCCGTTTATAGTTGCGCATATGCCTACGATTCCATGATAAATCCGGAAATTCCATTGGAAGGTATCAGAATTATTTTAAAACTCGCGCTAAAGTAATAAAAATCATTTATACGAAACCCATTGACTAAGCTGCATAACAAATATGTATGCCAGTGCGAATATGCAGGTAGAAATTACGGCGCGGAAAAAGAATTCCGTCAGTGGCTGCGCAATGTCATCACGTCAGAAAAGTTATCCGAACCTCCATCTGAAGCTGGTCGAACAAACAAAACTACAACCGCTCCGGCGGAGCCAGTGTTCACACTAACCTCAGCGTATGTGGAGGATCTTCGAGTTGCCCGAAAGGTGCCTGTCGTCGATGTCCTTTGTGAAAAGAGTGGCAGGCCAGAGTGAAGAAAAGTATGACCATTTGTTTACCGAGTTAGGCAAATACTCTGTAGCTCGATATACAATTCATGCACAAGCACCGGCATTTTCGATGCACAAGCACCGGCATTTTTTTGCAGACAGCTCACCGTGAAGAGCGTAAACAACTGGAGCCGGGATGCCGTTCTGATTTGTTTGGTCTTTTTGGAGTTTAATTTATCACATCTTTAGTTTGCTATTACTTAAACTGAGAGCAAATGGAGTTCGGTTTCGAAATGGAGTTCACTGCGGTCACCTCCACTACCGCTTCCTGCCCAAAGTGGAAGACGACCTGGTCAACTCCCTCAAGTTCCGCAAAGGGATGACGCGCAACTTCTCCAACGGCGCCCCTACCGCTCTCTTTCAACTGCTTTTCTGGCGCTGTCTCCTTTCCGCCATACAGATACTTGCAATTTTAATCTCTCGAAAATTAATATTACCCGCGCTTCGAGCTTATGTTACCATCGTTATTATTGTTTATTGTATTGTTAAATATACGTATTTATTAATCAGCAGTTTTTTTCCAAAATATCATAGAAAAATTTTAAAATATTTCTTACCTTGCATTCATTATTTTTCCGAAGTTGTAAATCCGGATATACCATCGATATCGACGATATGCGCCATTGTTTACTGTAGCCGCGCGATAAGTTTGCACCACTTTTAGATCCGGGCGCTGCCTGCCCCCGATCGGACAGCGCACTCTTTACGCAGAACGTGCTGCAACGTGTGTGACGATTTTCGTATACCACTCTGTGGTGCAAACTTATCGCGCGGCCACAGTAGTCAGTTTTTATATAACGATTAAATAGCTTCGTGCTCATGATTTATATTTGCGTAATATACTTCCACCTCTTTTGTTTATCTGCTCATGCGGTAGTTTAAGTGAAACACTCTATGATTAGTCGGTGGGCGATAGTCGTTTAACTAAAACACCCGAAATACTAAATTCCACAAACCGATATTCTTACAGACTTCATTTCCGATTGAGCAGGATATACCCTTTACAGATTACTTGAAATTTTTAAAGAAGCTCTAAAAGTTTCTTGCAGTTGCGTTGTAAAGAGATCAGTGACGAAATCGTCTTGGCTGCGGCACCGCACTACGCTTAAATAACTGTAGTCACTAATATGGACGGCTGCACCAGCTCCGTGTAAGAAATTTACCTAGATAAAGTAATTTAATTTATTTAAATCAAATTATTTTACTTTAATTAATAATAATTAATAAGTAATAATAATTAATTATTAATTAAATTTAATTAAATTTATTAAATTATTCAAATTAATTAATTAATTAATTAATTTTATTTAATTTAATTTATTTAAATTATTTTTAATTTAGTTTAATTAATAATAATTATTAATCAAATAAATTTATTTTAATTTATTTATTTAAATTTATTTTAATTTAATTTTATTTATTATTTAACTGAATTCAGTTTAATGAGTACGGTTATGAACAAATGAAGAAAGAAGTTAAGTAAACATGAAAAAATGAACTTAATTAACAGTCGCACATATGTGGTGGCGACCGCAATAATTTGAGCGTAGTGCAGTGGCACGCGTGGCGTGGCTAAAGAAATGCGTTTGTTACTGAGCGCTTTTACAACGTAATTTGAAAAAACGGTTCGAGCTTTTCGAAAAATTTAAAGTACTTGTAACGTGGGGCCTTATGGGCGCCCACGTACCTTCGACGGCGAAACAGCGGAGAACCCGGATTGAGGCTTTAATGCCGAAATCTAAGGTGCGCACCGTGGCGCAGCAAACACCGACTAATGAGATCGGATCCTACAGCCAGCGCAGCTGTGCTGTAGGTCCGTCAAACACCACAGAAATGTGTGGGATGGAAATCCCCAGAAACAGCGAAACACAACGGCGAATGGCCAATCGTGAAGGCGGAGCTATCGGCCTTCACATACTCTTCAAAGGGCATTCCTGTTTAAGTTTAATCGGATGAATAAAAAATCTGGAAAGAAAACCGACTTTTGGAATTTATTATTATGGGTGTTTCTACCGTTTTAAAATTACTCATGTTTGCCCAGACCCACTTTCATCTCACAGGGATCCCCTTTAACTCGTTGGCTTATTATAGTGCTTCACTTAAGAACAAGGACAAAACTTCTTTATCCATGTTGACAGGAACATCCATCCATACTTGGTACGTAGCGGTCAAACGCAAATAAAGGGCATTAAACAAAATCAGAGATAAATCACTGTTGTGCATTCTGTAAAAGAGCCCTCAATCTCACTTGCAAATTGCAATTCGAATGAGAATTGCACTGCTGCCCGATGTCCGGTTCCCGTTTTCATTCTTGCTGGCCTTTTAATATTTCTTGACTTTCGAAGAAGCTCGACGCACGAATGAGTGTGAGTTTCTTTGTTCCGTAGAGGCAAAGTGAATAATATTTAAAGTGTCGAGGGAAAATCGAATTCACTGAAAATCAAGCGTAACGGGTTTCCTACTTGGTGGTCGGGGAGCGCTCTGATTTCATCCGATGCTTCAACATAGAGAGGGTATATCGGTAGAAATTAGTACACATGCTCTGTATGCTGCAGCTCCTATCCGTCCCCGACCCCCTATCAAGAACTCGATTACGCTTGCTTTACGGTAAATTCGATTTTGTTCCGCCACTTTTAATATTAATCACTTTGGTAGAGGTTAACAAAATGTTACAGAGTGCTTATAGAGTTATACGTATGTAGTGTTAATATACAAGCCCACTTTCAAACCTGTAGACCGCTGTAAGCGCGACGCAGTGAATAGCGCACAGTAAGGCTAGATTTTATCTACTCTACACTGGATGCACTGGCGTAGAGCATCTCAGTCTATCTCACACTTGTCTCTCTCACACACACCGCAGTGGCGTTAACGACCAACTAGTAGACCCCGCGCAAACTGCGCGGAATAAATCGGCGATAGTTGCTATTTAGGAAAACTACAAACCCAGGACTACAAATGCATTCAGCCTGCATCACACATCATTAATTAAATGGTTTAAAGTCTTTTATTGACAACATTTTCCCGTCCCGCTGGCTGCAGAATTTACCTTCTCAGACCCGAGAATTTGAAATTTTGCAAGAACATTTGACCTTTTAATTTGCAATTTTAAAGAAACTTTTTAAACTTTCCCCCAATCAGTCTGCAGCAAATTCCGGTCAGTTTTCAAGAACTGCATAATTATAAGAAGCACCTCTTTAATTAGTGGAAGGTTCTGCCGTTAAGTACAGTAACGTCGAAACGTTTGTGCCGGGACAGTATAACTTGATTTTTTGAATCATTTATTTGTTTTAAGTTTTTATATTTTAGCCTCTCTCCCTCTCCCTCCCTGCGGACATCCTAAAGGTCAAAAACGACGTTCCCCCTCTCTCCCGGAAAAAAAATCTGGGCCGCGGCCGTCCCCATGGAGCGGTGTTTAGACTAATTTCCTACGACCTGTGAGACGGATGAACGCTGTTTTGCTTAAACACCAAACGCTGTTTTTCTTGAACACCAGAATTCGAAAAGTCGACTCTCAGAGTCTCTGAAAAATGTTTTTATGGCAATTTTGCACGCCAGTAATCACTCATCGTCAGTATAAATCGGTAATTAGTGCAGCAAGGCCAGCACTAAACGTTTTACTAAATCCAACCACCCCGGGGAAGCAGTTAAGATGTTAAATCTAACCAACCCGCTGCGGAAAGCAGCTGTTTTCTCTTTGGAATTTGAGTCGTTCGGACTCCAATTCAGTTTTCAAAATTAAAAGTACAGTATCACTTTTTCAAGCCTTACATTTTTTAAAAACTAACTCTTGATAAACAACTTACGAACTCGAGGCAATCGGAAAACTTCGGATACCAAAGTTGAAGCGCTTCCTAATCCTATACTGTTCTTGACAGTGGGGCCGTGGGTGGGTTTGCAGTGGTGGGTTCTCCACTTTTCCCGTAGACTTTGTATGTTGATTTCGATTAAGATTTTATCTGAAATTTTACGTACTTTCAAAAAACTGACTGGTTTCTTCAAATCTGCAAACTCGCGGCTATTGAATGACATATAGACATCATCAAAGTTTGGTTCAGTGGCTCGCTCAAAAAAGGGAGACAGAAATGGAATTCGCTAAGCCTTATTTTATTAATATTAACTAGTAGACCCCGCGCAAACCGCGCGGAATAAATGTGCAATGAATTGCTGTTTCGGAAAACTACCAACCCAGGTTACAAATTAGTTTTCGGTCAGTAGCACTAAGCCTGCATCACAGTTCACTAATTAAGTTTGTAAAGTCTTTATGGGAAAACATTTTCCCGTCCCGATGGCTGCAAAAGTGACCTTCTTATACCGGAAAATTCGAGATTTTGCAGGAACATGGCCTTTTAATTTGCAGATTTAAAACAGCTTTCAGGGTTTTCTCCAATCAGTCAGCAGCAAATTCCGGTCAATTTTTAAGAACTGCATATAAGAAGCAGCTGGAATTAATTACTGGAATGTTTGGTTCCTTTACATCCTTATTGCCTCTGTGGTCCAGATACGCCTCCGAACCTTGTTAAGTTTCGGTCTGTCCATCGTGACCGGCACAATTATCCCGTGAGACGAACACCGACGCTACCCTTTTACCGTTTAGAACACAACTGCCTCCTAATGCTCAATTTCGCCAAACTGTTTGCTCACAAAAGCAGATTGTTTAGATCGCAAGAAGTCAAAGCGTCAACGCTCGATTACATGATTTTGAATATTTTGTGAAAATGAGTTTCCCTCGTTCTCTGTATGACTTAAATGGATCAGCTGTTGTTTGGACACCGATTAAAACATTGGTTTAAGACACAGTTTAAAACATTGGTAAGCTTTAATCGGAACGGAATTTAATGATAAAGCGGAATGGAATCACTTTTCATCGGAACGGAATAAAAAATATTTTCTATTAATTTTAATTTTCAACCGGATTTCTAACGGATGCTGCTCTTTTAGCCGTAACAACATGCTAATTACATCAACCAGCACAATTAATCCTGTCTATAAAAGCGCCATTTCAAAATACAACCAGCCGGCCACAAATACCGTTGGGAGAGACTTGTTCCCTCTCTTTCCTTTCGGCCGTTTGATATGAGTCTAACTCGCTTACCTATGCCAAAAGACTCCTTCGTAGTCTAACCGAGCAGAATTCCTCTCTTTCCCTTCGGCCGTCGGTTACCAGTCTGACCAGTGTTCCCTAAACGCAAAACATCTTTTGTTTTAAAACAATTGGAAGCGTATACCGCCTCGGCTTCTCCTGACTGATGCAACACTTGCGCATTCATAACGCCAATAAGATCAAATTAACAGCTAATTACGAAAAGCTAGAAGCATTGCAAGGAATGTACGAAAATGGCCATATGATCAAAACAGTCTGCAGTCTGGACATCTTACGTATCACGTTGTCGAATACTGTGCAGTGCGTTTCTGCGGCGTGTACGCCAATCCAGTATGTAACTGTTTTGCAGTTTTTAATATCGGTTTTATTCTTTCTTCTAATACGTACTACAGTGAAGATGTTGTAAAGATCTGGAATTACCGTGTTTTTGTTATTGGGAAATTCGGATTACTAGAGCTTGTTCTAGACACACCACGGTGACCATGACGATGATGACTCACCATAAATTTATCGTTTTTCTGCTCTTTTCGCATCGTTACGGTTGTTACGATAACGATAAAACACCATGCTATCGTTACGCATTTCCGATAGCTTGCAGCTTATAGCAGAACTGATATACTACCGTTCTCTTCCAAGAAATTAGTACAGCAACAATCCTTTAAGTTTTACAACTTTTTAAATTGCAGAAAACACTTCCAAAACATTTTAAAAATATTAATTTTGCAAGTTACTGAAACACCGGAAATAGCATGTATGCTTAAACTGCCGCCCCACAAGCGGCTGTCACGGCTCTGCACTTCCACTCGACACGAAAATCAAAATGCAACCAAGTTGAAATAAATTTATGCCTTCTAAACTTGAAGTGATATCTTGTTTATTATAATATTTTCATCAAATTCTGATTTTTGAAAAATGGAAACCAGTATAGCGATCTCCAGAAGATGCTTTAAGGCACGTCATGATTTGCCTTTGCTTGAACAAGTTCAGCACTACAACCCGTACGCCTCGGACGATCGAGAGGGAGCCTGGAAGTCAGTTGTTGAATCTCTGAATGATGCCAAGGTACGTTTCTCCAGCAGTTGCCTAACATTTTGTAGGCCCATCGTCCCTATTAACGGAAAGACAGTTGCTAAAACCACCCGCTTTGACAGCTATTTGAGAGGCCTTTGGACGTGCGAGCAGTTAAGGAGAGGCTGTCGACCCTTGTTACCAGTTATCAGGCAAACGACTTGCGCAATAAAAGTAAAATTGGAACTGAGGAGCAGTACGGCCGCATGGAACAACTGCTAGATTATATCGCCTCATTAATTAAATCCGCTGCCAAAGAAAAGGAAGAAAAGAAGAAGGCTGCGAAGGAAAAAGAAACACGTCGAGATCGCACAGCGTCTCTGATGCGAGCTGCGGGCGAGACGGGACGGGCTGGCCCTGACTACACCGAAGCAACAGGTATGTGCGAATAGTCCACCATGCAACTTACTTTTACGGCAGTTTTCTTGCGTGTATTTGTGTAATTTTTCCTTAACGATATTAAATTGCACAGAATTATTTATCATAGTGATAATGCTCTGATATCTTATTTACAGAGAAAATGGATAAGGAGACCTTCTTGCGTGAAACTGGTTTGGACGAACGTGACTGGGAAGAAGAGCTACGCACCAAACGAGCCGTTTCTGTCGCTGATGATTTGGCCTCTTCGTCGTCTTCCAGTGCATTGCCGTCATCGCGAAACGCCAGCAAAAAGTCTGAGGCTGAAACTGACATGAAATGGATGGAATTTTTTCGCGAACAGGAAGAGAAAAAATTGCAATTTGAAGAAAAAAAAGGCTGATCAAAAAGAGATTAGACTAAAAGAACTGGAACTTGAAAAGTACAAGCTTGATATCGAAAAACTCAGATATGAAGCATTTCTACATAACAAGTTTAGTCGATTAAAAATTAAAAAATAATGTAGCGGTTTTAATTTATCGCAAATATTCCTGCAGCGTAGGTGGTTCGGTATAAAAAAACTGACTTGCTTCGTTAGGATACATGCAGTTTATACAGTTAGTTAGTAAAACAGCTACTCTAAACATCTTGTTAATTGGCTTCTGTAATAGCGCCATCTGCTTTTTAAAGTCAACAAACGCAAATTTTGCAACGACTTCTTTGAATCCCCATTCAACGCTTTCGCGTACTGTTTTCATCGCATTGTTCTGCACGCTTCAGGAGGTTAGTACGCACTTCCAGCTTCGAGAACGGCTTCCGCAAGAACGTGTTGTTTCCATAACCTTGATCTCCGTAGAGTATAAACTTTCGCTGATAAGTTCTCTGCTTCTTCTCCAGCTGCTCTAAAAGCCCGCTCTCCCTAAACATGCGGCTATCATGCATGGTGCCGAGCTGCCCTCCACTTAGACTGCAGATTAAACCGTTGGGGAGCACAACAGATTGCCATTTTGTACAGTGAAATCGGTTGTATCCACTGTACATGATTTCTTGATTCACCGAAGGACGGCAGATGGGACGTGCAGTACCATCAATAAACCCGAAAACATTAGGGATGACTCCTCCTTTCCCCGCAATTGCAGTCGCGTACAATGCAAAAAAATCTTCTGATAGCCAGTCGTGATCCCATGTTGATAGATGATTTTTCCATTGGATATCAACAGTATTCAAAATGGCATAAAATATCCTTGACAGGGACCCGTGAGAACGACCAAACAGCTTTCTTAAATCAATCCATCTGTTAGGATATGCCAGACGTCAAAGTAGTATGCACAGAGCTTCTATCCCAGAAGCATGGTCTCCTGTTGCTGTCACAACCAAATCTGGAATTTTAAGGCAAACACGCAAAGTGGGGATATCATCCTTTCTGAATCGAAAATAATCCCAACACTCTTTCTCGCTGCAGTTCTTTAGACGAAAAGCTCTTTCGGTCCAGTTATTACGCTGCTCTACTCGCCTTCTGTTTCTTATCAAGCGCCGACGCAGAATCACAAATAATTTCAAAGAAATATATTTTTTTAGTACAAAAGGTAAAGAGTGGATCTCTTCATTTTTACAAATTTCTCAAACAAAAGACTGCAATAATTTATTTAAAAATTTGAAGATCTCGACAGCTTGTTGATAGACGGATATCGTTATCGTCATGAATGCCGAACAAGCAAAAATCGGAACGATCACGATAACTACCGCCACGGTTACCGTATTATGTGTACCGTGTTATTCCAGAACAAGCTCTACTGTTATATACAACAGCGTTATTCCCGTACCATGTCCGGTAACGACATCTACCTCGAAGATGTCAACGTAATGTAAGCAAAATGTGGTAATCTCTTCTTTTACAAAATAAATTCACATAGCTTAACGACAAGTAATTAATTTTTTCTTCATGTGTAATAAATTTGCTAATTAGGTGCTAAAAAAACCAGGTGCGAAATTACTAATTAGGGGCAGATTCGCTAATTAATTAGCTGCTAAATGTATGCTAATTAGGCGTGAATGACTCTGGTTAGTTCATCAAATTTTCGCTCAATTACTAATTATTAGGTTAATTAATTAAACCTTATTATCTTAAAACTTAATGACGAACTACAGTAAGCACAGCGTAATTAGATACAGTTTAATGCAGCCTGGCTCACTACGAACGTTTATTAGCAGCGAAGGATAAATTTAAAGAGTTGACAAGCGATCATGAATGTGAGCGCGAATTATAAAACCGAGCTCAACAGCTCGGTTTTCTAATTCAGCAACTGAATCTCCATCTGACCAATGCGCGCGGCGTTATCAACGAATCTGTCTGACTCACAAATCAGTGCGTGAGTTGTTGCGCACTCGAGAGTTTTGACCGAGATACAATTCGCATCAGAGTCCCAATACGCGCCATATTTGAGAGCAACTCATTTTGGTATTTAATATCTCGGCAACCGTATGTTGCGCGCGCGCAAACGGTTTCCAGAACAATGTATGCAAACCATTTAGCTTTAGAAAGACATAAAGTACTACAAAGTTATGTTTTAGTGTATGTTTTTTTGTATTTTAGTGTATGTAATTATGTTTTAGTGTGGGAATATTTATAAAAGTATTTTCACAGGCAACTGTCCACAAGGCGTGGCTTAAAACAAATATTTTTTTTACATTCCTTAGTGAAGCCCGTTTGGGGCGCGCATTTCAGTTTTTGTAAATCTTTTCGCAGCATGTTCGTGCAACAATGCAGCTGCAAGAAAAGAAGCTGGTTAAAGTGGATCCATGACTGGAAACATCGGGCCCTTTTCGAGTAGAGGCTTGTGAGCCAGATTATACGGATTCAAAGTGCTACGGGTGTGACAGGAAGCTATGTTCTCATGATGTACTTAAGTTGGTTCTAGTGCGCAATGAACCGCACTACATGAAGGGCAGAACCGGGTCGGCGAGGACGGCCACACCAGTTCGTCCAACCACATACCATTTCAACCGAGCATGCGTCCGAAAGCGGCACGGGGATTTCGTGCTAAGCAGTGCCTCCCGTTTCACCAACACAATTCTTGAAAATTGTGATTTGGACGAGGACGACCAAGAAGTCCTCCAGAAGTTCATCGAATCTTGCCGGAAATGAGGTAATCATTTCCGTAAAGCCGTGAATGCTTATAAAATGTAAACGTATTAATGGTAATAGTTTGAAGTTACAACAAGCTTACAAATCATAATAATAACATAATTAGAGCCAAGGAAGTACTTATATCGGCTGCATTTGTAGGAACGATGTGATGGACCGCAATATAACAGTTTGTATTTCGCCCAGACTGAACATTCAGACAAATTTTCTTTAATAAGTTCCTTCATTAAGTGCTATCCCTGCATTCTATTACTAAATTAGATAACATTTTTAACACTGAAATAATCAGCTGTCAACCATGAAAATTGTGTAAAGAAAAATACCGGATTTGTTGACAAAGCGCTGCATTTTACAATAACTAACCAAATGATTTTCTTTCGTTGTTTATGAATTTTTTCAAAAAATTTGTTGACGTTCAGTCTGGGTTTGTGGTATCCTGCTCCTGCATTTACGTCTCCTCACATGGGATGGATATTTGTTGATGACGCGGCTTATGAGACATCGTTGTATCAACTAAACGTCGGGGTCATTTGCTTATTCAATATATATTTTCACAAATAATTTTTTTTTTGTTTTGCAACGGTTTTGGTTGTTTGATTTGCTTATGATATGATTTTGGAACTGGCCATGCAAATATTTTTGTGTTAAGCAACGACAGCGGTTTATATTCCGTGCAAATGTTTTCCATAATTAATTACCTTGCAGCATATTAACCCGATACTAAGGCACCTTCAGTTTATGCGGATATGATTGTCAAAATTTTCAAATAAAAACGATTTCTTACGTGAAATACTTACGAACTGAAAAGTAGTGTCACCGGAGCGCAGTTAAGTACATAATTTCGACTACTGTACCTGACAGTTTATGAACTACCGCCTGGATTACATATGAATTTAGAATTTGCCACTTTACAAAATACTACGCTATTCCATTCCGCAGGAACATTGTTCCGTTCCGCTTAAAACATAATATTCCGTTCCGACTGAAATTATTATTCCGTTCCGTATTCCGAAATTTTATTCCGCATATTAGTATTCCGTTCCGAGAATGCATTCCGTATTCCATTCCGACCAAAGGTGTAGGCCCTATCATGTACTGTCGTGGTAGGACGAAAGCAGCAGCCGCGGATAAGCTGAATACAGCATTAGAGAAGGCAGCCGCCTGGTTTAAAACCAACAGTCTGGTGCTGAATGTGAAAAAGTGTGTGGGCAGGTTTATTTGTTCAGAGAGGAACAACAAGACGGAAGCGAATCCGCCAGTAATGCAACATATCTTGGTGTCGAAGTGGACCAGCACCTGAAATGGGACAAGCAGTATCAAAAAGTGAAACGAAACATTAATTTCGGCATATAGAAGATCAAGAGAGTCAGAACCGGTCTCAGCATCCCTCAGCGAGCCACCCTTCACCACACCTTCGTTGAGCCGTACATGGATTACTGTGCACTGGCTTGGTCAACGGCGTCTTCGGGAGAGCAGAAGGAGCTGAAGAAACTGCAAGACGCGGCCTTGCGGACCATCACCGGCGGCAGTTGTCGGATAACACCACAACTGTACGAGCAGCTGGGCATCACACCAGCGACTGGCCGATGTCGGCAAAAGGAAGCGGTATGGCTTTACAAGATACGTAACCGGAGCAGTTTTATTATGCCGTCTTACATGACCAACCTGCTGCCATTCAAGGAAACGAGTGCGAGGTCCGAGCTTCGCCGTACAGAGCGGATCGATGCCACCACACGGCTGTGCATCGGGAAGACAACCCTGAAGATGAGGCTGAAGCAGTTGTCTGATAAAATAACGGGGAGAATGTTTACTAAAATTGTTGATGGTAAGACTAAAAAACTACGTGGGGAAGAGGTGTTCGGTTGTGGTTCTATTGAACTTTACCTGGCTACTTTACGTTCAAATAACCTTCTGTAATATTATGCTACCCCGACTGTTCTGTCAACTGAATGTTGTTTTTTTTATTGTTGTTCTTATTATTATCTGACCAGACTAGCGAGTGCCTCAAGGTTTGTCTGCTCTTAAATAAACTAAACTAAACTAAACTCACTTTCTTTGCATGCAACTTTCAGACGCTCGCGCTCCGTGAATATCGAAGTGCAACTAAACTAATTGCATATCAAAAAGTGTAGAAAAAAATTTTTAACTTTTTGATGGTAAACATGTGGCTGTTTATGGCGAACATCACAAATTCTAGCTAATTTGCTTTCTCGTAGGCACAGCATAGGATCTGTGCGCAAAACCGTTTGGCTTGCAATCTTTGCTTAAGTCTATGGAAAAAACAAACACTGATAATTTGATTTGTTTCCCATGAACTGCTACTCGCTTGGAATCAAAAATCTCGTAATTTTTTTCTGGATCTTTTGAGATATTGGTTGGGGGATCCTGTTTCATAATTCACGAGAAATGGGCGGTTGTACTGAGCATACGACACACGCATAAGCGGAGATCAGTTTGGAACAGGGTAAACAGCCAGTGCGCCCAATATGTTTCAAAACCGAGCCATCAACTTCTTTTTGTCGTACATTGTATGTTATGCACAATACAGCAATACATTACGCATTTTCCCTGAAACGTATATTGCTGGCTAGCCAAAGCCAGTGGAATATACAAAGCCTTGAAGCTGATCTTATCAGCAAAGCGGAGCTCCGCTGAGTTAGCATACGAGTCTACGGAGAAACGGCGGAAAAAGTCGTTTAAAAAATCGCATTAATTCAGCCGTCCAAAATGCACAGGTATGTTGCACGGTGGCCACCTGAAAGTTAACTTTATCCAGTTGTTTATGCACTGATCAAGTATGCTTTTTCAAACCATGAATGTTAAAGAATTTTCGTAGCGAATATCCATTCATCAAATTGTGAACGCATATGACCTGAATTCAGAAAGACCATATCGCGCGATGAAGGGGATGAATAGGGCGTTTGCCAAAACATCCTGTATTACTTTCCTGGTTTAGTTTTAATTTTTTTCAAAAGCTACATTCGTTTCGCCACATTGTTTTGTACACCTGGTACTGCAAGCACATCCCTCTATCTTGCATGAGGAATTACTTACGAATTAATTTTCACCAACCATCAAAGGAGGCTGGTCTGAGCTCCCTTCAAATCAGCGGAGTTGGCTTGAGGACGTGACCGTGTTATATGCCTGCTTCCAGGCTTTGTATATTCTATAGGCTTTGTGGCTAGCTCACTGGAACGATGAACTGAATACAACCACAATAGTATCAAAGTCTACTACTGTAGTCCAACTTCTTCTGTCTGCCGCTCTATCTGCAACTTGTCGATGTTAAAGGGCAAAAATGTGATTAGCGTTGCCTCTAAATAAATGGAGTTGAGGAGATGGCGTAATAGAGTAGCTTCAAAGATTCAGTTGAACCGTTTCTCCTGCCCATTATGACAGGCAGGCACCATTCAATAATCCCAGACAGCGCACTATATAAGTGCATTGTCTTTTCAGACTGCCTGCAATATCAGAATCTCTGCAAGCGGGCAAACCTTTTCTACGATGGATTTTTCTGGTACTGATAAGTTCTGTTTGCAGCACCAGCACATCTTGTAGAAGAAAACTTTTTATTTTTGATAAATTTTATTGAAATGGTTATGCTAGGCGATTTGATACTGCATTAAATAGTACAGCGTGATTCTGAATTGGAAATTTTTAATCTTGTTTGTGTTTCGTTTAAATGTTAATTGTAAACAAATGAACTTGTTGATGCAGGCCGAATAATAGAACAATGTGAGGTTTTGAACAGTAACTACAAAAGTATTTGTATTATTTGTATGTGCTCGCAGAATAGGGAGCCAAGGCACACCGTTGCTCTCAGGATAGAAAGCATGTACGTAATGTCTCTATTACACCATCCCATCTCTGCGTACTGGAGTTTTGTTAACATACAGTTAATCAGCTACGCTTGAGAGAAATCTCACTGTCTGCTATATATGTAATTACACTATGACAGTATGATTGTAAAATATAGTGCCATACACTGTACACCGAAGAGCGGGAAGCAATGCGATATCAAAGCTGCTTCTTTGATACAAATATGGGTAAACATGTTTTTCTAAAAATATAAATTGCACTAATCAAGCCCAAAATTTGTCAAGGAAATTTGCCGAAATTCCATGTTGCCTGTTTAAACCCATGTTAGAAAAAATCTTGGAAATCACCTAGGGATAGTTTTGCATCAAGTAGCATTCGCTCAGCAATGGCTAACATGGAGCAAGGTTTTGAATCTGAAGATGCAAGCAGCGACGAAGGCGCATATCCGGCGTAAGAAAAATTAGCCGGCATCTTGTACGACTCATTGTGGCCGCGACAGTGCAACGTTTTCATGTTTCGACGGGGCGGCAGTGCCACGGCTACTTTTCCGTGGTTCATTTCATGTTGTGTCGTTACTAAATTTTTTACTTTTTTTTATTCATGCATAGACAAGTTCAGCGGACGCAATCATTTTCAATTTTTGCCATTTTGTTAATTCACTTAAGCCTGGTTTTAAGAAGTTTGTGGGCGAATGGGTTTTGTCTGCAAAAAAAAACATTTAACTGTTATGGTGTGTTTTCGTTCTGGTTAGAATAACAGTTTTGTGGATGCCCAATTGTCACACAAATCAATTAAATGTAAACTGTACATACTGTGCGCGGTAGTAAAAAATGTTTTTAATGTACAAAGAATGCAGTATATTGCAGCCACCATATTAAAAATTTCTTTCTTACTTTTGACTGGAGAAATTTCTTTTTTACTATTGACCTAAGAAAACTTCTTTCTTCTAAAACTTCTTTTTTACTTTTGGCCACATAGAAGTTCTTTCTTCCAAAATTTCTTTCTTACTTTTGACATTGGCCTAGAGAAGTAATATATAGGATACGCCGAGACGTGCCTAAGCACTTTGAATGGCTCAAGCCGACGTTTTTCAAATATCCCGCTTACAGCGGTCTACAGGTTTGAAAACGGGCTTGTATGTAGTTTGGAACTTAAGAAGGGACGGTTTTGGCGCCATCAGGAAACTGCACCTGTGTCACTTCAAGTAGTTATGCAAATGAACTAAAACTTGAAATACTGCGAAACAATATGGAAAATCTGAAGTTTCATATCTTTTTTAAAAAATCCATTAATTGCTGATATCAAACTGGAAATGGAAATTTATGAGCACGAATAATTTGTAAATATAAATATATTTCTATGAGCACAATTATGAGTTATGTTTATGATTACGTATGCTTTTGAATTATGTTTTACGTTTATGCGTTATGTTTTATGATTATGGTTATGTGAATCTTACCTAACCCTTACGGGCACCACTATGAGATGACCTTTAGTACAGATGTGTTTTCAAATCTTAACATCAGCTTGTAGGAAATTTTTCGGGCTTCTAGGTAGTATGTCTTGATGCGATATAGTATATTGTTATCATACTAGACATCATATTAGACAGAGGCGATGGGAAGCGGCCGGATGGCGTGACAGCTTTCCCTTGGAAAAACGGAAAGCCGCTGGTATGGGATGTAATCGTGGCGGACACATTTGCCCAAACATACATCGCCCAGACGTCCAGGGTGCCGGGAAGTGCAGCAGAAATGCGGGAAAACCGGAAGTTAGGAAAGTATAGCGGGCTGGCAGACCGTTACATCGTCCAGCCGTTGGCGTTTGAAACCACTGGAACATTCGGACCACTGACGAAGAAATTCTTTAAAGAGCTGGTGAGAAAGATTGTTGACAGTACAGCCAACCCTCGTTCCGGGGAGTTTTTACGCCAAAGAATTGGGGTCGGCCAACTTCGCCTTTGCCGTCCATTTGCCTTTGCCGTTTCAGTTTGCCGTTTTCAATTTTACCTTTGCCTTTACCTTTTCCGGTGAAAAAGCCGTTAGCACAACAATTTGCCGTTGCAGAACGCCGTCTCTAAAAGCCTTTGCCGTTTTGAAAACAAATTACCTTTACCATTAAACAAATTACCATTGCCGTTCCCGAACTTTTTTGTGCGGTTTCCGGTTTCATGTTTTTTTTTAAGTTTCCTGTATACGTTATGCGCACAGTCCGTCTGCGAAAGTTCAACAGATTTTGGTAATTCTATTCCCATATACAACACCAAAAACAATATCAGGATAACATGATTAACATCCTACTGTATTACCTATACATACAGTATAATCTTGGCGCTAGTAGTAGTTTGTTCAAACTTAATAATTTGATTCGTCAGATAATTATTTAGCTCAAAAATTTTCGTCAGTTGACGGTAACTTTTTTCTGCTGTTCTTAACTTTGAGATTACGAACTACCAATATAAATTGTAGATCACGTGGATAATCTTGTTGATGTGCTAATAACTTTAACAAAATCATGGTCAGTACTACAGTGGTACCAAGATCATGCTGTATATTGTTACTGTAATACAGTATGATGTTAATCATGTTATCCTGATGTTGGTTTTGCGGTGTATACAGGAAAAAATTACCAAGATCTGTAAAACTTTTGCAAACGGACTGTGCGCATAAAGTACACAGAAAATGTGGAAAAAACGTGACACCGGAAACCGCACCAAAAAAGTTCGGGAACGGCAATGTGTTAATGATAATTCGTTTTCCAAACGGCAAAGGCTTTTGGAAACGGCGTTCTGCAACGGCAAATTGTTGTGCTAACGGCTTTTTCACCGGCAAAGGTAAAGGCAAAGGTAAAGCTGAAAACGGCAAACTGAAACGGCAAAGGCAAATGGACGGCAAAGGCGAAGTTGGCCGACCCAAGAATTGGGATCGAGATTCAATAAGGAAATGCAGTTTCTGTACTCGGTACATTTAGCGACAAGATAGAGAAAGAAGATGTGTACTTTGCCTTTCACCTAGCTGAACGGAGATGATGTTATGGATAGTTGTTATTGTTAACCGACACTTTTGTACTGCATTTTTCGCTACGTGCTGATCAATACAAAGTCGTATACCGGTACTTGTTATCATTAAATAGCATTTAAAAATCAGACTGGGTCAGCACAAAGCCAGTAGAATACACTAAGCCTTGAATCTGACCTTATCAGCTAAATAGAGCTCCGCGGAGTTAGCATACGAGTCTTCGGAGAAACGGCCAAAATGGCCATTTAAAAAATCCTATGATTTTAGCCGTCCAAAATGCGCAGGTTTGGTGCACGGTGGATACCTGAAAGTTAACGTTATCCAGTTTTCCATGCACTGATCAAGTATGCTATTTCAAACCATGAATCATAGCGAATTTCCATTCATCAAAATGTGAACGCACAAGACCTGAATTAAAAACAACAATAAAGCGCGATGAATGGGATGAATAGAGCATTTTTCAAAACACCCTGTATTATTTTCCCGGATTAGTGTGATTTTTTTCTAAAGCTACAGTACATCCGTTTCGCCACATTGTTTTGTACGCCTCGTAGTGCAAGCGCACCACTCTATCTTGCGCGAGGAATTACTTTCGAATTAATTTTCACCAACTATCAAAGGAGGTTGGGCTGAGCTCACTTCAAAGCGGAGTTGGATCGAGGACGTGACCGTGTTATATGCCTGCTTCCAGGCTTTGTATATTCTACTGGCTTTGGTCAGCAACACCGAAGTAAATGCAGTGATGTTATCGGCTAGCCATGGCCACCCGCATGGCAGATATGTAAAGGTATATCACATAAGATCTCAGACAAAACATCTGATGCTGTCTGTGGCCGGAGCCGAGCTCATTCTTCCCTCTCCAACTTTGTTCTGTCTGATCGATCTCCTTTTGCAAAGGGTAGCATGGGTAGCCGGCTCTGGCACACATTGCTGCCGGTCAGTCAACAAGCCCTCCATTCAGTTGCCGTTTTTCAAAAACTACTGAAGGGCTTTAAAAATCGATAACATCATTGTAAAACTTGCTCTACTTCCAAATCGGCATCAGATGATTTGTTATTTTCCCCTTAAACGACCGTACAAGAAGATCATAAGTAAACCCAGTTAACCTTGGTGCCCATTAACCACAATGTGAATCGTGTCACGTGAAAATTAAAGAAATATTGCGGGTACAGTTTTAGTTACGTTGTACAATGTTTTGGCAGGGGATAAAAGGTGGCAGTGGCACCTGCCACTGGCAACTGCCACCGGCAGTGGCAGTTGCCACTAAGCTTTCTGGCAAGCGATAAAAGGTGGCAGTTGCCAGTGGCAGGTGCCACTGCCACCTTTTATCCCCTGCCCAATGTTTTCCGCGTAAGCGGTCATAATAATGCTTTCAGCTGCTTCCTGGGACCGTAACATTTGCGACACTTACGTTAGTTGGCGATTTGGTAGTTTGTGTGACTGTTTATCAAGCCAGTGTTCCTGATGAGAGAGGCCATTGCGAATTGCCTCGTTTATATGACGAATTACTGTATTGGCTTGTACCTGAGAATTATCTAACAGTCATCCCATAATAATATTAAGAATGCAGAAAGCATGCAAAAAGAGTGTTAGTTAAATAGCATGCTTCAACAGTCAGGCATCGGATGCCGGTAGGACATGCAAGTAGGCCGTCTGCATTAGCCAGACTTCCCGCTGATGATCTGGCTGCACCCAGCACTCCACCCGCGCCGGTGTCGACGCCTGCAGCTGCACAGCGGGAATGACCAGCGTACTGGTGAAATTATCGGGATCGGTATCACTGTTGAAGACGCTGTATTCCGCCAACGTTTCCCCGGGCTTCCGGTTGCGCTGCCACGGGGGCACATGCTTGGGAGAGGGGCGCCGCGGCGGAGGCGTGGCTACCGGCCCCACGAAAGGTTCCAGAGCGTGGTATTGGGGCGCCGCCAGCCACTGCGCGTTATAGCGCCAGATGAAGCCCATTCGACCATGGAATACGTCGGTGGGAACAATCAGGCTGGTGATGCACCGGAAGCGCGCCTCCCCGGAGCGGACGACCGTGAGGTTGTGCATCAGCGGCGCCAAAAAGAGCTCATTGGCGGTGGGCGTGACGTGGAAACGAAAGATATGTAGCGGGCAGTGCTCATACACCGGGTCGGCTTCGCATTCCTGCAGGCAACCCACCAGGCCGCGTGACGCCCAGGTAACGTTGCGCATGGTGAGCGTGGCGGAGGCGGCCGCCCAGTCCACCGTTTGAGTGATATCGCTGGATGCCGTGTAATTGTAACGCAGCCCGTCGCTGTTAAGTGCCGCCAGCATTTTGTGGTTGTGCACCCACATGACGGTTGTATTGTTAGCATTGCTCCTGTTAACGTTGGGAAGTATCCGCAGAGGACTGCAGTGAAAGGTCGCCGCACCGCCCGAACTGGCACGGACCACCGGGTAGCTCTCCACGGTGACGAGAGATCGCAGCGAGGCGGGAAGGGGCAGATGAATTCGTCCGTCGATCGGCTGGCGAGCCGCCTCGCTCATCACCGCGTCCACTAAAGGCAACGCAGCCATCAGTTCATAAGTGAGCAGGCTAAAAAGCATTTGTGGAGTCAGTTCTCCAATTAACTAAGGGCAACAAAATAAGTTTCCTGTTTTTTATTCCCGCTTTAAATGCATTCCACTGAAATTACAGATATTTTTACGCACATTTGTCATGTCCGGAGGACCAAAATGTTGCACAATTCAAAGAAATTACTGTCTTTGTTTGAGGAGGATTGTCAAAAAGGTCACCGACGATTTCTAACTTTACCCGAATGGTTTTCGCCATTTTTTCCTTGTGATTATTCACTTTTCGTGAAGCACAAAATATCGGTAAATTTATATTTCCCCCCTCTAGTAATTAGAATTCTTAAATAAAATAATCTATCATATCGCTTCTTTTCTAATATGCGAACCGTGACTGAATACGGGCGCCAAAAACCGAAAGCCGTGCAGCATAGTGAAACGATGTCTTAAAGCATATCAGATACAGTTGCTTCTACGAAGCTTACGACTGCTCAGGTTGGAAAAGGATGTAAAGGTCACGAATAAGCTATGATAATGATTACCAGTATCGAGAAACACAGGTTCACTGTGCGGCAAGAATCAATATTGCAGGTTTGTTAAAACCTCCCGTAAGAACGAAAGAAGGGCGAAAACGGAAGTCAAAATTAGAAATAGGGTGTGCCAATAATGTGTGTAGTGAAGAATAAGATGCGCTCGCGGCAAACTGCATGGTCAGTACAGATAGAAATACTGTAGTCACAACACGGTAAACATTAAATTTTATCAGGGCACAAAAGACGGCTTCAAATCCAGATAAATCTTCATTTTTATGCAGCACAGGATTAATGCGTGAAGGCCATTTACGGGCACTGCAGTAGGCCATTCGCTGTGGACTCATGCACTGCCGGACACTTAAAGGATTTGGCCCGATACCTAGCACCAAATTTGTACACATCCACGGCAACTTTCGCTGTCGCGCACTCCCAAACACTTTTCTGCACTGCTTTATGATATTTTGTAGCCAAAAGATTTGTAAACATAGGCGAAAAAACCGTTTGTGCGCGCAACATCCGGTTCGGGAGTTATCAGTGAAATAAAATTCCAAAATGTCAAATAAAATTCCAAAGTTTAAACGCGCGGAGGTGTACCAAAAGTCTCATTATGAACCGATTTTCCTCAAATTTTGCACGAAAACGCACTTTACAGTACCATGAAGAACGTTTTGGTGCCGACCTAGCTTTCTACCATTTTTTTCCGATTTTAAAATGAATTTTAAAACTTTTGAAATTCATTTTGAAATTTTATTTCACTGATAACTCTTGAACCGGATGTTGCGCGCACAAACGGTTTTTTCGCCTATGTTTACAAATCCTTTGGCTACAAAATATCATAAAGCAGTGCAAAAACGTATTTGGGAGTGCGCGACAGCGAAAGCTCCGTGAATGTAGCAGAATTTGATACTATGTACCGGGTCGAATCCTCTAAGCAAGTGCAACCCGTGTGGTGGTCCCTACTTTCTGCCACCGCTGTGAAATTGCCGACTTTCAAAAAGCTGCTACTATCTATAATATGTAAAATGTTTTATACCAATTAGCAAACACACAAATCAGAAATTAACGAATTTTGAAAATTTTCAGCGGTGGCAAGGACAATCACACCCGGATTTAAAATTCTTTTCCTCGGTGCGAGGCAGCTGCTAGAATCCACAGCTAATGGCCTCGAAGCCATTAACCCGCAAACCTCTGAGCCGACTACATTCGCTCGCCCTTGAAACGCGTCAGCGGAATTCGGTGGGACGAAAAAATCCTTTAATACGATTCACGATACGCTCTTGCAAAGGTTTTTTGTTAGGTGATGATGCATCACAGGGATTAGATCAGCCAAGGATACAGCAGCTAAGCAAGAAATAGCCGCTGCATCCTAGCAAATCCCGCAAATTTTTAAACGGACATGGCCAAAAGTGAACTAAAATAAGATTGTAAGGGCGGGACGCCCCGCCCTCCTGAGTAGCTATTCGCTGTTTCTGGGGATTTCCACCCCGCACATTGCTGCGCTGTTTTGACGGACCTGCAGCACAGTTGCACTGGCTGCAGGATCCTTCCTCATTAGTCTGGTGTTGCTGCGCCACGGTGCGCATTAGATTCGGCAATAAAGCCTCATCCGGGTTCACGCTGTTCGCTGTCGAGGATACGCGTGGCGCCCATATGGCCCCGCGTTATATGGTAGCAGATCGTGGTTTCGAGCCAGGCTGTGCGCGCTGCCCGCGCGCACGGCTCCTCTGATTATCTGAGCCAATTTAGCCCCTTGGTGTGGAGCTACAAACGCCCCCCGTTCTCGCGGAACGTGATGGATTCCTCTCCCAACTGACGGAGATGGACGCCTCCCCGCGACGGATGCCTCCCAAACTGGACGGAGATGCCGCGGAGCGAGAATTGCCTCCTGCGATGCCGACGGCGAACGCGACCCGGACCAGCGGGAAACCAGGACGGATACACCGCCAACAGCAGCACCAACTCCGATCCCAACGGCACGGATCGACCACCAGCACCACGCCGAAGAATTCCCCCACCAAAACACTGCCCGAACTTCCTGGGACGGCGACCTCCCCCCGGACGGAGCAGTGGATTTCACCGCGGATTTGCGTGCTTTGTTTTTTTTACAGGGGTCACGGGCCACATAGACCCCAAACCCCTGCCCAAATTTCCCCAGAACGTGACCTTTCCTGCTGAAGAAACTACGGAATTCACCCGTTTCCGGGTTGGACCCTGGATTTAGTCGCGACAGAGCGCTGACCCAGACGGCTGACCTCGGACCGAACCGGACCGAACTTACCCGGAACCCAACCTGAGCCGAACCGGATTCGAGCCGACCGGACCGAACTGACCCGGAACCCGAGCCGAACCGGCGGGGGGTGCGGATCCTCCGAATCCTGGGAGATTTCGCTCCGAGGACGTAGCGATGCCTGCAAAAGGGGTGTAAGGGCGGGACGCCCCGCCCTCCTGAGTAGCTATTCGCTGTTTCTGGGGATTTCCACCCCGCACATTGCTGCGCTGTTTTGACGGACCTGCAGCACAGTTGCACTGGCTGCAGGATCCTTCCTCATTAGTCTGGTGTTGCTGCGCCACGGTGCGCATTAGATTCGGCAATAAAGCCTCATCCGGGTTCACGCTGTTCGCTGTCGAGGATACGCGTGGCGCCCATATGGCCCCGCGTTATAAGATCTTTCCATTATGTTAGCAAACAACGAGAAAACTAAAATCCAAGCAACATATTACGTAATTGCTTCTTCTTGCAGTTGGATATTACACCCGCAACGCTGCCCGTAATCAAAGCTCTGCTCGAGTGACTTTCTGGTGTTCTTACAGTAGAAGTATCGTACAGGAAGATAGGCCAAAGATTGCATGCCCTTTGAGCCGCAAGATCGCTATCATTGAGGAGCATAGCCGTTAAGCCATTAAGGTATGTGTATACTTGCTGTACCTTGACAACGTATCGAATGGTTGTCTTTGCTGAGCGAAGCGAACGGAGTAACCCTTAGTAAGTATCAGTGTATCACTGAAGTACCAACTAAGGACCAAAATACAATTCATAACAGAAATATAAGCGAATGAATGATAGAAGGTCTTTTCCTCTGCAAGTATACTTTATAGCTCTAAATAATTAATAATATTACCACTTCCATGTTGTAAGAATACATATATGTCTTAGTTCACAAGAAACGCAGTCTATACAGTACTATGGCCTCGGCATGCCTAAATCTTACAGCTGTGGCCACTTTTTATGGGCCTATCTCAGTACATGGTTGCAGACTTATTTTTATTGATTTTGCCGGCCGACTCACCCTGCAAAAACGTAGGATCGCAACTCTGATGTCCGCATCCAAGCATTCCATTGTGTACTGGACACGCCAGAACATAAGAAAAATTGATCGATATCCAGATTATCGCTACCACGTACAGGTTACCGCGTTAACACTTTTTAACCTTCAAGGAAGGGTCCGCGCAGAAACTCGGACTTGGACTTCCATTTAGATTGCTTAGGTTGTGCTTTGGATTACTTTACTTGGCTTACTTACATTGTTAGCTTAAATTGGTGACTAATTAAATTGTTGGTTTCCCATGGTTTTTAGTTTTCCTAGGATTTTGTAGAATTCTTAGATGTGGTATGAAGTAATTATAAAATAACTTAAAACATCAAAATTTTTTATAACATCAAAATCAGAAACCTTGGATATTTCGAGGGTTCTTATGTTTTCCTGGTTTTCTTAGGTTTCTTCAAACTTGATTTCTTTCAGTTTTTCTTAGGTTTCTTAGGTTTTCTTAGGTTTCTTAGGCTTTCTTAGATTACCCATTGCATAGTGTTTCAGTTATGGTAGCGGTGTGCCTTTTCCTTTCCAACAGCTTCTGACGCAGGCTAAGAAAAAGAAGAAAAATCTAACCCAAAACAGGAAAAAGCCCTAAAAACTAAAAAACCACAAGCAGCCTAATGCCTATAACACTTGCCTAAAAAAAAAATAAAAACTTGAATACGTCAGAAAACTCTAAACTGACCCAAAAAGGGAAAAAACTAAAAAAAACAACAGAAATTAAAAAACTAAAACAGAGAGTAAAAAACCACAAAGAGTCTGCATCACTTACCTACAAAAACCAATAAAACCAGAAAACGCAGAAAACTCAAAACTCACTCAAAAAATGAAAAAACTAAAAAAAACCAAGAAACTAAAAAACTAAAACAGAAACTGAAAAACCACGAGGAGCCTACAACACCTGCCTGCAACAACCATGAAAACCTAAAAAACGTCAGAAAACCCGAGAAGACCTAAGGAATTTAAAAGAAAAACTAAAAAAAACTCCAAATCCAAGTTAAGAAATCCAAATTCTAGATTTCTTTAGTCTCCTACAGTTATTTAACTGTACCGAGTGCAATTGAATATAGGTGCTCCATTGCGATATAATTTTTGCTCTCAAAAGTCTCGGAGAGCCTGCAAGAGAAAATTATTCAGTGCTGGAATTTTTTAGTGCGTGTGAGAATGTTTAATGAGTTTTACCTTTTTTCTACGTTCTGCCTGCTCTTCTCCGCATGCGACTAGCTTGTGGCTTGTAAAGTGGTGTGACTTACTTTTAGCAGTAACCACACTATTATAATACAATGGCGTAACAAAGTGGTTGCAGATTGGGAGCAGCTGTTGACATTCAGCACAGTTGGTACTTGGTACTCTGGCGCAAACGTCGCATGGTAGAATAGTGGAAGCACTTCCACTGTACGAGTACTGTACTTCCACACAATGATACGCATCGCTATGCAACACCACAACAGCTGATAATGTGACAGCATAATACATATGCACAGTTTCAGATTCAAATAGAAACTAAACTACAGTAAATAAAGCCAAAAAGTTCAGCTTTACAAATTTGATCAACCTAGGTTTCTTAGGTTTGCGCTTAAGCCTCTCAGTCTGGGCTATCTGTACTTTCGGAATTTACTTTCGTTGCTGGATGTAACAAACGGAGAGTCTTACGCGCTGTATTGGTCTGCATTGCAGTTAGAGGGCTTCTAGATCCGCTCTTTTTTACCGCAGCCACAAATCAAATTAATTTTCACATTAATCCACCTCGCTTAGCATGACATTCAATTAGAACTTATTTATCTGCATCGAACGCAGCGAGATGCTGCAATAAGCCTTCGTCAACAGGAGAAATATTGTCTGTCGCCACGAAGAGCGTCAGGTCGCGCTTTTCTAATTCCATCAATTGATTTAATTCCCACATGTCAAATTTCTCCATATTACTGTTTTCCAGTGGTATTGGCGCTCGCTCGGTGCATTGGCGTGTTTAACAACCACCGCTAGTATATTTATCTGTGTAACTCGTTACTAAGATAATTATCTGTATGTGGTATCAATTTATTAATCTAAAATGCCTAATCAGCCTAGGCTAGCCCAGAATGACTCGTCTTGCACATGGCTTTCTGCTTATCGCTCAATCAGATCTAGCACTGACAAGCGACAAGTGACAAACCCGCATACTCAGCTGTGTTGAGATTTACGCCAATGTTTGGACTTTGATCTTACAAGAAAGCCCTGGCTTGGCTGTAGCTATCTGGAGCCGTCAAACAGGGTCAAAGGTCACACGTAATAACCTATGCGTGCATGAGTTAAAAATGAAATGCATTCTAAAAGAGGGTTGCACAGCACAGCTTTGATCATGAGAAAATTTGAATGAATTTCGTTGATTCTGCAACAGTAATTCCACTGCGAAGAACGGCAGTTGTCCCATAAAAACAAGAATTCTGGAGACGTTATACTGGCCGTTGTTGGTGCACCGAAATTTCTGCTGCTAAAAATATATTTTTTCGAAGCATTCTTGTGTTAAGATATCAGCAACAGGCTTTCTCCCATGGCTTACAGATGACATCGAAATTACTGGTCACCCACCATCAGTCAGCTAGTAGCTGTGTCGTGCCCAGCGGAAGACTCTCCGTGTCGGTGACGTCGCGATTGGTGATGCGGCAGTCTGGCGCATACGGTGCCGCTTCCTCCCCATCCGCCATCACCTTTCGGATGCGGCGCCGTGTCAGCAGGATGTGCACCTTCTCCGCCGATTTCGGCTGCTGTAAGCCACGCGTTGATCGTGACTTCCTGAATGACCACTGCAAGGTAGATACCTGCCCGGCTATGTTGGGTCTGCCAGTGAACACTGACCACATCCAACGGCACACTATTTGTTATTATTAACGGTTGGTTGATTCCTGTGTAATTATGCCGGTATCTGTATTTGCCGGGATACGATCCACAGGTGAACGTTATAACTGCTTCGAAGTCGAAGTTCCTATGTCATTAACGAAGTTGTTAAAATAATGCTTTAGAATTACGTTTTTCGTTTTTATCTCGCGATTTTTAAATTACGGTGTAGAATGATAAATAAAAACCGATGTACGAGTATCTGCAAGATATATTTACTGCTGTACGAAAGAGTAAGTAAGGAAACCTTGTTTCGATCACTATCAAAAAAATGCGCGCATCTGCGTTCAAATTCATTCAAGCCTAATCAAGCTTGTTGGAAAAGACCAAGACAGTATGTAGTAATAAACTGAACATAAAGTTAACGCGTGAACATTACCTGGCGGGAGTACGTTATACCTGCACAGTGGATAGTCCACGTCTATCCGTACGCTCATAGCGTAAAAGTACGTACAAGCCTGTCCCGTAATGTCTAACGTAAACGCACGGATAGCACGTACTCAGCGCGAATTTGCACTAAAAACGTTGACCACTACTCTCTTCGCTACATTTTTCACAATGATAAATCAGCTCCTCTCAGTATTTTAGGTATGCTACACTTTGTATTAATGTAAAGAAGTTTTATCGTTTGCGCCGATTTTCATTTTGGCACGCATCAGCCACGCCAAATTCATGTGAAGTGGAAATAGTGTGACTTGTCGCGGCGCGCCATATTACGGAGTTTGACGTAACCCATTAATTTGTACATTTTGTCGCTGGGATACTGCGTAAGAAATCAGGGGACAAGCTTGCGCAGCACAACTGCTTTTTGGTAATTTATTTCTTGATAATAACACGAAATATATTGTGTAGAAGCCTGTATTTTTTAAAACAACTGGATTCCGTTGAAGTGCAGTTGACTGCGTCAGGATCAGGACCCGGAAACGGTACGCAACGCCCAGGAGAGTATGCGAAACTTGTGCGAATGGCTGAGTTTGTCCGACCCATCTCAGCATTCCCATCATGCCGACGACATCATCAAGGGCAGTTTTGGGTTGACGGCTTCGTCGGCCGTCAAGACGTTGGCCCTCCACGTGCGGGAGATTAACGGCGGCACAGATCGCATACCGCTCGTGTCTACGAAAACAATTCTGCCACTTCCGGTTGTTTGAGCAGGGAGTTGTATGTTGACGGCGACTGCGTTGGGACACGAATCGTTCAGCCGGACATCGCCGCACTAACGCAGACATCCACATTATGGACGCCGTGAGAGGCCTGCTGTTCGTTAAAGCCCTATAGAAATTACACGCCAAAATACAACCTGAAACGGTCTGCCTCGTCCGTGGAGCGGTCATAGGAGCTGCATAAACAACACGTCGCAGTCGGTAGCCAAAGAAATTCCCTTGAAACGGTTGGATCCGGCATGGGCAGATCTGATGGCAGTGCCAGCGACATTCTCTGTGCGTGCGATCGGTGCGCTTCGGCAGAGTACGTGCCGCCAATTTCCGGTTCGTGATCGTGGCACAGATTGACGAGCGTTAATTGCAGGTGCTGGAACGACACATTGTCGCCGGTCGCCGCGTGGACGCTGCTTATTTGAAGAGCGGCGACCGACTGGCGACGATGCAGGACGAAGTGCTGGTCAAGCAGAGCCGCGACAGCCGCGAGATGCAGCTGGAGTGGAAAGGTCACGTGGCCAAACTGACGACCTTCGACCTGTCGGCCGTCAACGGCGTCGTCCACGTCATCGACCAAGTGCTCTTCGATCGCCAGACCGAAATCACATCCGCAGCGGCGTTTTTGCTAAACTCACACAGCCTCGTTTCTCTGATGTCTCTCACTGCAATACTGATGACCTTTTCCGGACAAACGTGGTGTTGTTGGATCTTTTATTGGTGACGTGCCAATGATCTCACTTGTTTTCTTGTAATCGTAGTTTTCTGAATGCCCGTTTACGGATCTCTACGTTGACGAAATAAAAAAGACTCTATGCATCGATTTCGCCGTTATTGGGCCGATTTCAAACAAACACTAAAATCTTCTCTGGTATTTCCGGTACGAGACGAATCAAGCGAACGAATCAATCGATCGAACGGTGTTTTCATTAATTTAGTAGCTGAGCGACCTTTTCCAGCTGGTTTTTTATCGAAGGGTACTACAATAAAATACAAATCTTTCAGATCTACTCCTGTTGCCCGGTTAGTACACGTTAAATTTTTCCGGTATGTGTTTTGATTTGTATCCGCAGTATCCCATCGCATCTCACCGTACCCCTCATGTGTCTTTCAAATTTACTATTTTTTTATTCACTGCCGTATCCCATGCAACGTATTTCTGCAGTATTTATTAAGCATCCAGAAAGTATTCCACTAGAAAACCAAAGGGACACTCAAATGATACTTGATGGATACATTTCTATTTAAGGATACGTTAGGCCACTCTGGAATACCGCAGTTACTGATAAGCACCAACGCAGTATTCAACAGGATACGGAAAGGACACGTAGAGGATACTATGGGAAACAATAGCTTTAGAATGTGGTGACCATTCCAATATCAATTTGACGTACTGCGAATATTAAAGCGGGCATTCATCTTAACCTGCGTCTCCTACAGTATGTATAACCACAAAATGCGCGTAACCAGGTATTTTTCTGTACTCAAACAGCCAAATTTGGGACAGGCCATAATGTTATTGTTGACCTGCTTCAATATTTTTTAAACCAAGTTAAATTTACTGTAAAGTAACCCAGGTTAAATTTTACTACAAAGATAACGATCAGTTTTTTTCAGTTCCAGTATACAGTACATAGGTATTATAAATCCACTCTAAAGTACATGCCACTATTTCATGAGCTATTTTTGCGGGGAACACTGCCGCACGTTTTCGCGCTTCTGCTGACATACGCTTCCGCCGCCGAACATCAACCCGCTGGGTCCTTATAGCCGAGATAATCGATTTTCCCGGGTGGTTCAGGATCGATATTGGGCGTTTTTGATACTTCGGCATCGACCGTACGTCTGGGCCGGGATGTGCTGCATGTCTGTACAGTACTGTATTTACGGGAGATATCCAGTTCTGTAATTTTACTGACGGCGCTTCAGCTAATCCGCTTGATTCTTCTTACAGCAACAGGCAGAAAAGTTGGACTTTCCACAGTTTCCAGTGTGAGCCAGGATTTGCATTATAGTCCGACCCTGAGCCGGGATATGATGCTTCGCCGTAATGTACTCGGTACTGAATGAAAGTATACTTCTTTAGCGGCGCTTCGGCTGATCCGCTGCTTTCTTGCTATAGCGCACGCCGGAAATCAAACCGGCAGAAAATGTAGATTTTGCAGAAGTGTATTACCGGAACAGCGCATATATCACGAGTATAATCCGACACCAGGCAACATCGCTTTGCGAGTGAAAGCGTGTAATACATTTGCCGATGAAATTCGACATTTCGTTGTCATGTTCTTTGGAAGGAAGGCTGTGTAGGTCTTTCTGGCTGACAGTTTAAGAGAATCTGGAGAGAAAAAACAAATCGGCCAAGTACGCCTTCACGGATCAATATGGCATACACCTGTTGATCGTTTTTGGTTTTCTTAATTATGTCTACTTCAACTCTAGTTCTACGTGATATTGATCCGAAATCGTGGCAAGTTTCTTTTCGTCTTAGAATGTTCGTACTCTGGAATAGGATTGTCTCCATGAATGGGGGACAATCCCATTCCCAAGAACGAAGATTCTGAGATTTTTGAGAAGGAAGATTTAGAAGAGACATCCGGAAGATTCTTGATATTTCTGACTGGAGCTGTTTGCCCTTCTAAAAAAAGCGCTAGCAGTTCATTCTGTTTTTCATCATTTGCCGTGCCGCCTGCCAAACATTTAAGGTCTGTAGCACAACTGCCTTCTACGTTCAAACCCTTGCAGTAATTTTGCTATTAAAATTGTAATATGTCTAAAATGCGACCGCAGTTACGCGTGGCCAGTTTCGGAAATGAGGGTACGCGCAATTAAAAGAATTCAAAGAAATTGGAAATCTATCTATCCACAGAAATTCAAAAAATTGTAATTTCGGATTACCTGTACCTGAACGATGTACCTGAAGGACTCTGTATTAATTTTTACCTGAAGGATTATATTAATGTTTAAATTACACTTCAAAAACTAAAAAGGCTATTAAAATGATTTTCTATTACATTATAAAGAGTTTCGAGTTATTGTGTTTTGTTTATTGCAATATAAATATTTCTATTATTTACTGCAGTTTAAAACGTCACAAGCTGATATGTGTTGTCGTAAGTTCTACAGATATTCTAGTACATAATGCAGTATGCAGATTGTGCGCTGCTCGTAATACTCACTCAGTTACAGATACTTTCAATGAGACGGTTTGCAGCTTATACTAATTATTAATACCATCATATAATTATCAGGAACGAGTTTTTCTAGAATGCTCCAGATCTAGAAAACCACTGTACATAACGTTGACTTACCTGATCCAAGATGTTAGATTTACTGTAGAGATGATCATTATTTTTTCAAGTTCCATGCAGCATGCATATTTGATATGATAAATCCACTCAAAAATACATGGGACTATCCAATGAGCTTTTCGCATATACTGTGAATGTCGGTGATTATGTCTTGTGTGTATCGGCTTACTATGAGGTCTTAAGAAATGTTGGTACCAGTTTGTTCCAGCTTTTGATAATTGCAAAAGTTAGTTATTGTGTTTTTTTTGCCGTATGTGTATCTGGGTGATAACGAGAATTTTACCGATGCTGGCTATAAATTACACGTGCTTCAAATTGTGTGCACAGAGTTCATGTACATGCTACGAGAGAAATACACCCAAAAACATAATGTAAATAAATACGATTACGCCACCGCACATGCAACCCGCTGCGTCCAGAAGTATGTATTGTCGAGATAATCGGCTTTCTCGGCCGGGTGATCAGGATCGATGTTATAGTAACTGCGCATAGGCGCATCAGGGACTTACTTACAAAGATTTCAGCGTGCATTTACATACAAAGTATGCTAAACCGCGCCCGTTTTCACGGTTTCTGTGTAAGTTTGTCCGCGTTAAATCGGACCGCGTGCGCATATGTGCAACGACTCACATGCATACAACCGGATGTACAGTTTATGTACTTTCAGCACAAGTTCTCGTACTATAGTGAGAGCATTGTATTTAACGCAGCGCGTCGACGCGCTGAACGCTACCATACAAAATTAACTTCAAAAATAATAATATTTAAATTAAAATAATAGATGAAGAACTTGAATTCTGGATAGCCAGACTTATGCGGGAATCCGCTTCACTAAAACGGGAAAAGGCAAACAGACTTACGCTACTCAGCTGTAGCAGCAAATTGAGTTTACGGTAATCCGTAATTATATAAATAAGCATTCAATGCTGATTAACCATGAACAGTGTATCTTTACTGTTAGGTCTTAAACTAAGTCGATCTTTGTTCTTACCGGGCAAAACTGTCCAGTAACATTGGTTGTGCCAACAAAAAACAAGCGCAGACCTCAGTAAACATTATTGACAGCTGGATAGCCAGCAAGCAGGGTTCCCTGCGACTACGACGGCATCATTGGATAACTTCATAACAAGAACATTACAAACTACTGTACCACAGAAAGCCCAAATGCGGATTTAGACATCAGTGGGCTTTTCTATGTCGATTTGCACTGCTCTTGTCAGGAATCACAAAGCAAAAGATACTGCCATACTGATAAGTAACGATAGACTTAGAAAGCAGGAACCACACAATATTAGGATTTCAAATCACAGCTGGAAGCAGAACGCAGGTTTCCCTGCCTGGTGAATCACAACATCGCCAATAATGCAGATTAGATTTTTTTAAAAATTAAAAATTTCAGTAATTAAGTGACTGTTGTAGATTTAAAAAACCAACTTCGAAAAAAACAAACCCATTAGTGATTCTACTGTGTTAAGTCCGCACTCCGCAAAGTTAAAGTATGGAGCAACGATCACGTGGTTTCGAATTTTGCTATTGGCGGTGGGCAGCCTCGATCTAACTCAAAATGCTCACGCTCCAATCAAAAGCGCAGAAACGCGAAGTTTGTAAGTAACAGGGCGTCGCTTAGACCCGTTACAAGGTACGCCCATCTGTGTAACGGTTTTCGTTGCCGCCCCGCGACAGACCTCGAGCAAAAATGGACTTACATCCAAGCCCAGCCAATCAGGCGTTTTTCGAGCTTGGATGTAAGTAGGTAAAGGGTAACCTTTGTAGGTAATTCGTGTTGGCGCACGGACTATATTATTTTGTGCTTACATACTTCAGTATCGTGCGTCTACTCTATGGCCGGGATGTATTGTACTCAATGTACTGTATGTCGGTACAGTACGAGGAGGAGCTACCTTGGCCCGATCAAAGGCATGTGGGCGACCATAAACTGATCACCGTTCCATATGTGTGCAGCACGTCTTACCACCCCGCGACGGCAGCTGCAGGAATCAGAACTTGAACGCCATTTGGGCGATGCATTCCAATGAATCAAATTAGCGTTTCTTCACTTTTCTTTGTGTTAATTTTTAAAACTTGTGATGTAATATTGCAAAAATTTGAGAAAAAGGCAACAGTTATTTTTTATTAAAAAACTGCCTCGCTTGAACTAAGTAATCATAACTGCCTGGGTTTTTCGTAAGTAACGCTTAAGGTTTTTGCTTGGGACCGTTTTGTGCTGTGTGCGAGTCATTCCATCTTCCATGATTTTTTGGTTTACTATGAACAGCTCTGTTATTTATTTTAAAATTTTCATTTTTCTCTTCATGTTTTAAAATAAGAAAGTTTCGGAAAAGATTGCAAAAGCAAAGGGTTTTTAAATTTTGGTGCTGAGTATTTTGTGCCGCCTTCGCTGGGTGGCTAGCCGTGTTGTACAGTCACGTGGCCCAGTGTGCACATACACGGGCATGGTGATCGGTTCATGGTCGCGCTTATGCCTTTGATCGGGCCAAGGTAACTCCTCCTCGTACTGCACATACGGGAAACACATTTGTACAGCGCATTTATTGACGGCGCTTTAGCTGATCCGCTGTTTTCTGCCGGTAATGAAAACAGGCAAAAAATGTGGACTCTCCAGGATTTGCATTGTGCGTATTTGTACTCGTACAATACGCCTGAGCCGGGATATACTGCATCGCCGTAATGTTTTCACTACTTTAGGCAGAGCGCACTTGTTGTGGCGGCGCTTCGGCTGATCCGCTGCTTTCTTGCTATAGCGGCTGCAGGAGCAGTCGCCGGACATTAAACCGGCAAAAATGTCAAATAATTACCTTTGCTACTACCTTTTCACTTCCACTTCGCATAGTACTTTAGATTGGCCTTATTAATTATTTTCGACTTGTATTTGACGAAAGAAAATAATTGACTTCTATCTCTCTATCTCTGCTTGTAGTTTATCCCGGGATCCGGTAATTCGCTCTTGATAAAATCAAAAACATCTCAAATTTCATAACTTGCCGGTCTTGTGATGAACGATAACGCCATACCTTGTCTAGAGTAGATGGGATTTGCGCTTGGTAAAAGAGATACTATGTATATGCCGCAGTTGACTGCCAAATATGCAGGTATGAATTTCTCGCTTTTATGGCAGTAAAAATATCTTTCCTTACTGGGACGCCCACCACGGCAGTTCAACTGGGCAAATACTGTAGCTGGACAAGCAATATATTTACCGCTTCTTTTATATCGCCGACGTAAGGAACCGTAAACGGGCATTCACAAAATGACGATCATAAAAAAAACAAGTGTGATCATTGAGACGTCACCGATATATGATTTAACAAGACCACGTTTGTCCCGAAAAGGTCATCGTATTGCAGTGAAAGACATCAGAGAAATGAGACTGAGTGCAACCAATATAATCATAGAAAGAATGCAGAAATCAAGAGCGCCCCATGTGCAATTTATTCTACTGTGTACTATCTTGCTCTTTTCTCAATAATCTTAATAATTAGTATTGAATGATCTTGGAGATTGGAAAGCATATTATGCGCGCATTCTTGGATACTTTTAAAAATCGAACCAAAGTGGACGTACGGAGCGCCTTTAGCAGTGAAAGTATCTACTCTAGCGAACACATAGGTTTTTTTATTTGACATATACCTTTTTTTTCCAAAAATCGGCAAATAAACCAAGGAGCTAATCTGTTTTAAAGGTTCTGGAAAAAAACATTAATGTTTATTGCAGTTAGCAGGTGCCGGTATAATAAAAAAGACATTAACCGACCGTGTGAAAGTGAATGCCGATGTCCCCCATGATTTGGCCAGTGTCCACTGGCAGGCTGACCTTGGCCGGGTAGGTATATACCTATTTGGCGTTGCAGTGGCCGGTGACGAAGCCCCGCTCGACGCAGGGCTTGCAGCAACTGATGTTGGTCGGAGAAGGAGCATGTCTGGCTGGTAAAGGAATTACGGAGGAGGATAGGCGCGTCGCATGCGCCAAACCACCACCACGTATGCACTGCTACGTCACCATCCACGATAGTGATGATACCACCGTATATATAATGCCGGACACTGGGCACACCGTTTTGATGCAGTGTCGCTACTTGAAGGAGCACAGCTAGCTGACTGATGGTGGCGACTTTTAGTCTTGAGTCTCTTGACGTCATCCGTAAGCCATTTTAGATTCAGCAGGTTGTGGCTGATCTTACAGTATAACAGAGGGATGCTTCGAAAGATAGATTTTTGGTGCAGCAAAAATTTTGGTGCGCCAACGGCCAGCATAAATCATCCTGTGTTCTTATGCCAGCAGTTTGTCATGGGACAACTGTCGCTCTGCGTGCTGTAAAAAATAAACAAAATTCATAAGAAAGTGCAATCAGTGCTCATTTGTATGACCGAATAAAAAGTTAATAAGAAAGAGTCACGAAAGAAAATGCGTGTTTTAAAAGAGGGTTGCAAAATACAGCTTTAATGGTCTGTGGATATGAATTATTCAAATCCTCTCAAACCCACCGACCATTAAAGCTGTACTTTGCAGCCCTTTTTCAAAACATGCATTCTTTCTTGACTCATGCACAGCTAATTCATGTGACCTTTGACCCATGTTCGACCGGTCCAGATAGCTAATGTGAATTGTGAAGCCTCGTACTTCTTTTCACATCGAACACACTCATAAAATGCGAACACAGCCGGGCATGTGCGTTAGTCACTTGCCTGTACCAGTTCTGAATTCTGAGTGTGCGATAAGCAGTACACCATGTGCAGCACGAGTCATTCTGGACGATAGCAGAAACTGATAGACGAAAACCTTTTACACTGATAGCATCACATTATGCAGATACGTATCTTAGTAAGAAGCGATACTAGTATAATAAGGTGGACTGGTAGAGTCATAAGCCATGCTAAGCGAAGCAGACCAGTGGGAAATTCGATTTGGGGCTCCATAATGAAACTGAATTAGATCGGTCCATAATGAAACTTCTGACACACCGGAATGCATTTAAACTTTTTGGAATATTGTTACCCTCATAACTCCGCAACCGGATGTTGCGCGCGCAAACGGATTTCACACTTAAGTACACCAATCTTGTGGCTAAAAAATACCACTAGGCAATGCAAGAAGTGTTTGGGAGTGCGCGGCAGCGAAGGTTCCCGTAGATATACACGAATTTGGCGCTATGTACCGGGCCAAGTCTCTCAATCTTTATTCGATACATCCAGTAACGAAAGCAAATTCCAGATGTACAGTACAGTTGATACTTTACTTGGCTGGAATTGACTGCTGACTTATATAGTATTTGGCAGGCACTTTGTAAAGCGGTACGGAAACCAGCCATGTCAGCCATTTACCATGAATGTTAATGTGAATCGTCAACAGGCTCACTCAGCCTTATACAGTGTACTTATTTATATTACTAGTTTAATTAACTACTGTACGTACTGAGTGAATACTTAATGAGTGCCTACTGAGTACTTGCATTACATGTCCGCGTACATTAATTTGAAACGATAAAAAGCTGCTGCGCTCCGGTCTCCCAATATTCCATCAAGTTTTCCTTTTACTTGATAGGGTTGATTAAATTTCTACGAAACTTTGAAGGTTTAGCTGATCTATTTTCTATTGCATTTAATAATTTGCGTAGCTAGAATGATGCCACATAATCATTAGCGATGTTGCATAGCGATGCGCAACTCTGTCTGGAAGCAATATTCTGTAAAGTCTGCGCCAGAGTGCCAAATACCAGCTGTGTTTTGCCAATAGCTGCTGCAAATGTGTCACCACTTTGCTACGTCACCGTATCATTATAAACTATTTTACTGTTAAAGTTTGTCACAGCGTCTCAAACAAATTAGCTATTGGCCGCATGAGGACAAGACTAGGTAGAGCGCAGCGAAAAGGTTAAACTCTTTAAGCATTCACATTTCACACGCACTAGAAACTTTTTGCGTTAAATTTTTTAATTTTTTTTCTTTAGGTTATTCGATTGATCTTTGGAGAGCGAAACTCTCTAAAGAGCGCAAATGGAGCAACTGTATCCATTTGCACTCGGTAAGGTTAACTAACTGCACGGGTGGCAGGTGAGACACAGCAGCCGCTGCATTATGCATTCCCTGCTGTTTGACGAGCCTGGAGCCTTGCTTGGGCACGCGGCGAAGTTCAAGCTGGATTTGATTCTGATTCCTAAAATATGATGTGGATTTCTTTGAATTTGGATTACTCCACTTGGACTTGGATCACTTAAGGGAAGTGGCCCGGTACATGGTACCAAATTCGTGTACATGCCCGAAATCTTTCACTTTCGCGTCACTCCCAAACCCTTTTTCTCTTGTTTTATGTCAATCTGTAGTCAAATGATTTATATACACAGGCCTGAAAACCGTTTGCGCGCGCAATATCCGGTTCGCGAGTTATGGCTGTTAGAAAATTCCAAAAAGTTTAAATGCAATCAGGTGTACCAAAAGTCTCATTATGGACCGATCTCTTTCAGATTTTGCATGTAAATGCACATAACCACGAAGAACGTTTTTACACCGATCCACTGTTCTAGCATGTTTTTCAAATTTTAAAATGAATTTCAGAAATTTTGAAATTTATTTTAAAATTTGAAAAAAATCGTGGAAGTCTGGATCGGTGTAAAAACGATCCTCATGGCCATGCGCATTTACAGGCAAAATTTGAAGGAGATCGGTCCATAATGAGACTTTTGGTACACCTGAAAGCATTTAAACTTTTGGGAATTTCTTACAGCCATAACTCCCGAACCGGATGTTGCGCGCACAAACGGTTTTCACACCAGTGTATAGAAATCATCTGGCTACAGAATGCCATAAAACGAAACAAAAATGTGTTTGGGAGTGCGCGAGAATGAAAGTTTCCGTGGATGTACACGAATTTGGTACCATGTACCGGGCCACTTCCCTTAACATGGATTTGTGAACTAAGTTTCTTGGTTTAGTTAGTTTTAGTTTTCCTTAGGTTTTCGTAGGCTTTCTTATGTTTTCCAAGATAATGCAGGCATGCTTTCATTGGCTTCATGGGTTTTTTTTAGTTCCAAAGCTTTTTCCTTTTTCGGGTTTCCAAGTTCTTCTTCGTTCCCTCAGGTTGCGTTAAAGACCGTTCCTAAGCTGATTATAGCGTAAAATAGTAGAAAGGATAAAAGGAAGAAACTTTTTCAACCAATTCCCCAACCGAGTCACTAAGAAACCCTATGAGAAAATGTGAAAAAAACGAAACAAATCGAATTTAAAAAAACCTTAGAAACCCAAGGAAAAATTAAAAACTTAAGAATGCTGAGAAAACCTGAGAAACCTAAAAAATCATGAGAAACTAAGAGGCTTAGGTAACACGTCCATGTTGAGAAATCCGAAGCACAACCTGAGTAATCTAAATCCAAGTCCAGTCTGAACTTCTGCGCTAGCCACTTGCTTGAAGGCCTAAAAGTGTTAACGCTTAACCTGCACTTGGTAGCGATAATCTGGATATCGACCAGTTGTTCTTATATTTTGGCCTGCCCAGTATACAATGAAAATGGATGTGGACATCAGAACTGCGATCCCAAATTTTTGCACTGTGAGTCGGTACCGCATCCATGTACTTACTGAATATGTACTTACTGAGATTCAGTAAGTTCCAAAACTTGGTCGTAGCTGTACGATTTAGCCATGCCGAAGCAAAAGTAAAATGCGTTTCTTGTGAACCCGTTCGTTTTCTTACATTATGTTCGTGATACAAAATTAATTTTATTGTGACCAGCCGCACAGCCCCATGCGAGCTATATTAAGATACAGCCTGGCGGCCCTGGCGTAAACAAGATCATTAGCCACAAAGAGAACTGAGAGAATATCAGTTAGTTCTATATTTGGGCATAAGTTGATAAGACCTGAATTGACAGATTTCCAGTCTTCTCTGTATCTCTTGTAATGTCGTTTTAATGTTGTTATTGAGTGATCTAAGTTTCTAGAAGTTTCTTAATGTGGATGTTTACCCGAATTTGGCTATATAAGCGCCAAGCTTGCAGAAGCTAGAGGGTTTACTCTGGTTTAGTCCACTGGAAGTCATCTAGCAGTCACTGGAACTGTGTTTCGTAAATAAAGTCTCAAAATCCACATCGGGATTTCTACGTTAGACTTAGCTACGTACAGTGCCTGGGGCAGCACATAACGCTAGTGGAGTTTATAACGTAACAGATACAAAATTAATTTTATTTTAGTATAAGTGTGAGTATATTTGCCGTATTCGGCAATATCCAACTAGAAAAAACACAAGCCTGCAACTAGTATAAAGTATAAAGTAGTAAAAATGACTCGAAATGTAATTGCGTATAACACGAGAATCAGTAGTACTGAAAGTAGAGTAATTTAGGCACGGCATATCAGAAACTTAGAACCTTGGAACCTTATATCTGAAACTTAGAACTAAGGCAACATCTGTCGTTCATTCGCTTCGCTCGGCAAAGACCATTATACGACGCCGTTGTCAAGGTGCAGTAAGTATGCATACACCTTTACGGCTCTGCTTCTGAATGATAGCGCATCTATCAAGGGTTTATCAGATCTTGCGGCTCAAAGAGCACTTCACCATAAGAGCACAGCAACCAAAGTCCAACGGTTCCATTGACAAACCAACCACACGGTCAAAGCGTGCCACTGCATCTATGGTCTGTGCACATTTAAGGCCTTGCTATGCCTCCTGCCATGCAAGGACGCCGAAAATAAATTCAGGACTTTACTGATACTGTTTCCTTGGCGCAAAGAAACCGAACGTGACCAGGAACAACCCCGAGCCATCACAGTGAAGGAAAACGCTCAGTCGTTCTTAATTGGGCGCTGATTAACTGCGCGAGGCCAGGAGGCCTAAGAGTTACTTGATTCAAGTTGATTACTTTGATTATTTAATTATGATCAAGATTATTGTTTTGTTTTGTTTGTCTCTGTTTTACACCTGCTCATGTTGATGTTGATAACTCCATAACTGTAGCCGATGTCTATCAGCTACAACGAATTACTCTGTAAATATATTTTCCAATTTTCCCTTAATTCCATTTGAATTAGTGAACAACTGGCACATTTTTTTGCTGGATGAGCCATTATATAAACTATCCAGCGAAAAAACAATCAAAACCTTCAGTGATTAAAGGATATACTGTACTACAACCGAGTGGCTTACACGGACCATTTCCATGGTCATTTTTTGTTTATCATTTCCACACCGATTGTGTTTTGGTCGATATCTTTAAAATGTCCACTTACAAACTGGATATATGGTGACGTACTGTAAGTGATCTTGACGTAATGGCAGAACACTTTGAAAAGCTCAGAGATTTAAGAAAACGTTTCTTGCACAAGACCATCATTTGCCTTTTACGAGCCTTTCGCTATTATGAATGCAAGATCTTTGCTACTGTAACGCATTAAATTGGAGAAAGCTCTGCGCACCACCAGGTTCTGCGCATCACTGTTCGCACCACGTTTTGTCTCGGGCCACCATTTTTGCGACACCGCTATGCACATGTATATAAAACATATAAAAACGTATCTAAAACATGTACATCTGCATAAAACTACAGGCAGTTTCAGACACCATCTTACAATCCTAGTTTCGAAGAAATACAGTGTACAATGGTCAGTTTTATATATCTGTACGACTAATATAAGCTATACTGGTATTATTGTGTGCCTACACGAAGTAGTGTTTTACTTGAATTACTGTGCCCTTTACACTTTAGCGTGTGCGCATGAGCTGCCGAAAAAACTTTGGGAGAGTTGGTATATAACATTATTCGAAGCTAAGCTAGTAAAACCAAAAAATTCGCTAACTATAACGGAAGCGGAGGCGGAACAGGCGGTTCTGCGAGTGGTACAAAAAAGAACCACGCCGCGAGGCGAAAGAGCTGTCTTTTTTCCGCCCATAATAACAATTACCTAGAGTAATTTTTTTTCAAAACAGCGCTGTCCACAGCTTCTCGTTGGCATGCACCCTGACCTAGGTGTGGTGTCGGAGATGAGAGTGGTTTTTGTAAAAAAATTAGAAAATATTGGAAAGTGGTGTGCGGAGCTTGGTGGTGGTGAAAGGCGGTGTGCGGAGTCTTTCCCTAAAGAATTTAGGCCAAATGTCGTACATAGTAGACGCGAGCCAAAGAAAAACTTTAAGATACACCACCAACAGGAAATCGTTCGTGTCTTCTATTATCGAAAATGCTTCACTTTTTTTTTAAGCTGATAAATGTTGTCTGCACGGTTGGCGGTGTTGTGGCTATTTGTTCTGACCAGCTTGCCAAGCTGAAGCTGACCAAGCTATTTCTAATCGTAACTTGCTTGCTTGGAAGCTGCTTGGACCTTGCTTGGAAGCTGACCAAGGTATTGCTAATCCTAACTTTAGTTTTCGTCCTTCCATTGTTCGTATATACGGGAGGCTCTAATAAATTAGATCTACGATCTGGCCGCACAGCCAACGGATGTTTCTCGCTTCCGGTAATCGTATGCAAAGCTGATCCGTGACCTCGCATCCTTTTCCAACCTGAACAGTGGCAAACGTTTTCGAAGCGCTTAATAATCGCATTCCAGCTGGCATGCTTCTGGGGCATCATTTTACTATGGCGCTAAGCTTCAGGTTTTTTGCACCTATAGCCAGTAACAGTTCGTGTTTTTTTTAATAACATATGAATAGGTTATTTTATTGTTTTGATGATTCATATTACGAGAGGGTGGAAATCTAAACTTGACATCATTTTGCGCATCTCGAAAAGCAAACAGGCATAAAGAAAAAAAATGATAACAACCATCCAAGTAGACCACGAGAATGAACACTAGAAATTTTCAGTGACATTTTTGACAATTCTTCTCAATTACTGTTAGTATCATAGTAGTAACTGCTATGAACAACTAAGAAGGTTAAATCAGGTAGAAACAAAATGTTTTATAATTTAAAATAACTACTGAGTGGTTATTTTAAATAAAAAAAAAATTGGTTACATCCTGCAGGACGTGCATATGTGCAGGAATATGGGCAATTTCAACGGAATGTGTTTATAGCGGTAGATAAAAAAGATGAAACAATACCTTTAATAAGTTTCATGGTACGACTACAAACTAAGCACTAGAACAAAACAGCATTTACAAAAGAAACACTTTCTCTATGCTATCCTGATCGGGGATCGAACCCATTACACAAATCGCGTTTGCCCGGTGTATTTGCATAGATAAAAAAATGCTGTTTAAAAAACTCTTTCGCCCGCTTTTGGCCAAGGAAATTCATAAATAATATGAAACTTAGTTATGATGCCTTAGTTACGGTAAACGTAAAACTGACCCCATAAATGCTCATAGCAAGCTTTTTCTTACGAAACACTGGTTGCATTGCCTGTAGTGGACGCGGTGATGAGCGAGGCGGCTCGCCAGCCGATCGACGGAAGGATCCATCTGCCAATTCCCGCCGCGCTGCGATCTCAGGTCACCCTGGAGAGCCTGCCGGTGGTGAGGGCCAGTTCCGGCGGTGCGGCGACCTTCCACTACCGGCCCCTGCGGATCCTCCCCAACGCAAACGGGAGCAACGCCAACGAGACAACCGTCATGTGGGTGCACAACCACAAAATGTTGGCGGCACTCAGCAGCGACGGACTGCGCTACAATTACACGGCCTCCGCCGATATCCAGCAAAGCGTCGACTGGACGGCCGCCTCCGCCACGCTGACCATCCGCAACGTCAGCTGGGCATCACGCGGCCTGGTGGCCTGCCTGCAGGAATGCGAAGCCGACCCCGTGTATAAATTCTGTCCACTGCAGTACTTCCGCTTCCACGTCACGCCTACCGCCAGCGAACTCTTCCTGGCGCCACTCATGCACAACGTCACGGTCGTCCGCTTCGGGGAGGCGCGCTTCCGGTGCGCCACCAGCTTGACATTTCCAACCGATACGTTCACGTTCAGATGGGCTTCATCTGGCGCTTCAACGAGCAGTGGCTGGAGGCGCCCGAATTCCACGCGCTGCACCCCTTCGTTGGACCGGTGACCACGCCTCCACCGCGACGTCCCGCAGCCAAACATGTCCCACCGTGGCGCCGGGACAGGATGCCCGGAGACACACTGGCGGAATTCAGCGTGTTGTATAATAACGCCGCTGGCGACAATTTCACCAGCACGCTGGTAATTCCCAATATCCAGTTGGAGGCGTTAGTTCCGGCGCGGGTGGAGTGCTGGGTGCAGCCGGATCACCAGAGGGAAGTCTGGCTGAGGCAGACGGCCTACCTCCATGTCCTATAGGCACCGGATGCTTGGCGCTGAAGGCTGCCTTCTGCCCATTTCTGGATGATTGATAAGTGTTCCTACTTATGATTTATGAAATTTTTTTAGTTTTCTGCCTAAGAACCTTTTCGTGTGGTTCAAATCATTTGAACCACACGAAAAGGTTCTACTGTGTTCTCTACTCTCCTCTGTTCTCTGTACCCAAATTTAGCTATGTAATATCTGAAAATAGCATAAGTAATAATTCCGTAGATTGCTTTTCGTGAAAACGGAATAAAGCCGATTTCTGCACATTGAACAGCACAGGGTTCCGTCTGACAAGCCGTCGCGGCAGCGCGGTGTGCCGCTGCCGACCGGCCAACTGCGTCTTTGCCAAGACCGGCAGGGACGCTGTAATCTGTAATGAGATACAGGAATTTCTCTGGCTATAGCGTCACTGCACCGCTGTTTTATCCGCACTATGTCATTCAAACCTACAACTAATTTATTAATCGGCACTTTAATATGGACTTACGTGCCGGTGCACCACGGCACGTACTGTTTAGGGCCTACTTTGCATTACTTGCTATTTCAACTGTCGCATCACGGCGCTGGGTCGCGTCAGTACTGCTGTTTATTTACCAGCTGTTTTCGCCGTTAATTGTACACCGCAACGAACACCGGCACTTTCCCGTTGTTTGTCGCAACCACAACACTATCCCGGCGCTTACCGTTCCTCTCTCGCGTACGATTACTAATTTCCTTGACCGTCTGCGACGGTATAACTACACCAGGCATCAGAAAAAGCGAGTTGGTAATATCAAATGCCGAAAAAACGGTGCCAGTCCAAACGGCGTAAATAAACTCAGCCGCTATAACCGTAAGTACATTAGTCTGTTTATGCTCTGCTAAAGACCTTTAACGCCACTATTCACACTTAACGCGCTTGGCCTGGTACATCCAAAAACGTGTACATTCACGGGAACTTTCGCTTCGCGCACATTCAAACACTTTTTTGCATTGCTTTATGGTATTTGGTTGGCAAAGCATTTGTGTACGTAGGCGTGAAAACCGTTTTCGCGCGCAACTTCCGGTTGCTGAGTTATCAGGGTTACAAAATTCCAGAAAGTTTAAATGCATTCAGGTGTACCAAAAGTCTCATTATGGACCGATCGATCGCCCGGTACATAGCCCTAAATTGCTGTACATTGACGCGAATATTCGCTTCCGCTCACTTCCAAACACTTTTTTGTGTTTCTTTTTTATATTATTGTGTGGCAAATTGATTTGTATACATAGGCGTGAAATCCGTTTTCGGGCGCAACATTTGGTTGTTGAGTTATGAGGGTACTTTCTCTAATGATGGTATAAATAGATTTATGAATATGTTCTGTGACTTTAACAATATAGATCCCACATGCCGTGCACTTACGGAGGTACTTCTTCAATAAATACCATAATTAATAGCAACTCGTGTGGTAATTTTACTGTTCTGGGAGAAATTCTATCAACTGGAATTCTATTGTTGTGCAGGAAACTGTAACAGAAGGAAGAACATCAAAATACAATATTCTGTGTATAGTATGCAGCTATACCAAAAACATTTCTCAAAAATTAGGCTGTACGTATAAGTTTGCAATGGTGCTCGCTGATATCGTGCCAAAATTAAGTTTGGCCCATCCCGCAACAGCTTTCGTGTGAAATTGTAGACGAGCTGCACTGACTGAAAAGCCTATACAATTAAGGGAAATGGCAAGGTACATGGTGCCAGAAACCATTATTATTATTTTTTATTCCTACATATCTTACCAGGCTAATGGAAAATTTTTTTGGTACATTTTGAAAATTTCATACTTTTTTCGTTTGATTTTATGAGGTAAAACTTACCCAACCTAGGAATGGAACCCTGGACATACAGTCTTAAAGCCAGACGTACTACCACCAGGCTGTGGGCAGGTTAACGTAATTTTGGTTTTATTATTTTTCCTACATGGGAAACATAAGCTAAAACTTTCGCTTTCGCGCACTCCGAATCACTTTTTGTAATACTTTATAGCATACTAAAGCTAAAGAATTGTATACATTGTTCTGAAAACCGTTTGCGCGCGCAACATCCGGTTGCTGAGATATGGCGTTAAAATCGGTGAGACGTTTAAATGTATTGTTGTGCACCAAGAGTCTGGTTATTACTCGATCTTCTTGAAACTTTGCTGCAAAAGACACCTGACCATGCATAAAGCCGAAAGTGAACCAATGACAGATCCATAGCATTTTTCTTCCGATTTTAAAATGAATTTCAAAAAATTTTAAAATTCGTTTTGAAATTATTGGAAGATGCTATGAACCTGAAATTAGTTCACTCCCGACTTTATAGCCAGGTGTCTTTTGCAGCAAAGTTTCAAGAAGATCGGGTAATAACCAGACTTTTGGTGCACAACAGTGCATTTAAAATTTTCACCCATTTTAGTACGCCATATCTCGGCAACCGGATGTTGCGCGCGCAAACGGTTTTCAGAACAATGTATACAAATCATTTAGCTTTAGAATGATATCGAATATTAAAAAAAAGTGATTCGGAGTGCGCGAAAGCGAAAGTTTTAGTGTATGTATCACATTTTGACGCTATGTGTCGCGCCATTTTTTTTAAGCCTTTAATGTACTGTATAATACCGTACTACTAATACCACTACTACTGACTACAGTGAGTATATTTTCAGTCCGTTCAGTACAGCACAGTGTGTGCCATACCAGCGATGATACCTCTGTGCGCGTTCGGCAGCTGCTGCGAGCTGACTGCTGTGGATCCGTAAACGTGAATATTCTTATCGATTTTTGTGCTGCCTACATCGATGAACTGATAGTGGGGGTTCAGGGTCGAATCATCTTGTGATGCTTCGCCTAAACTGCTTTTTAACTGCATAATTATTACGTATATGTTGCACCATCTCCTTCGTTCATACGGTGTATAATCCCGTATTGTTGATATTCCTTTTTAAAAATCCACTTTTCACAACAATTCAGTAGCATCCTGCCTGTATTGCCACAATTTTTTTAGATGGTTTCAGCCACCGTATTATAATACCCATCCCATCTAGTTTTACGCACAGCTTTCAGGGATCCCACGTGATGTGTCCTGATTGTGCGGCTTTTGTTAAGTTCTAACTGAAGACAATATTCATATATGCTTGAAAAAAATGAAGTCTAGTGCTATGGGGCGGTTGACATGCGGGACGACGACGTGGCGTTCCGCCATGGTCTCGTTATGGTTTTAATTCCGGATAATGGCTTCCTTATTGATTTTGATTACCCTGGTCACGACTTACGAGGCCGAATAAGTATACTGCCGGTGTACGATATAGAAAGCGTCATGTTGACTGCCTTCTGGTCTAGGCTAAAGTGTTCCGAAGGATGGCCAAGAGGTCGGCGTCCCGTCAGATGCAGAACCGGTTTTTACGTCGAGATCGTTGCGGTCCGCTGATGTCGCAGCTCGAAAGCTCGATTATGCTGTATTAGTAACGTTTTGCCAGTGGACTAATCGGCAGAATGTTTTTTTCCTGGCATTACGCGTTCGGTTTAAGTGCCGCCTAGTGTGCAGATCCTGGCTCAGCGTACTAACATTCGCCCCAGCGTCTACCTGAGCGCAAACCGATTCGCTGTGGAACTATACCGACACAAGCTATCCCGCGCACTGGACCGGAACCTCACCGCGACAACTACAAACTGATTCCCTTCAGTACAACGTAGGACGACCAGGGATCCCATCCCCACGCTGATTGGTCTGCTGAAAGTGAGAGTAATTCGTCTACAAACCATCTGTATCGGCCATTTGATGTGTGGACTCAAGATGTGCTGGCGTTTTCGTCCGCGCTTACCCTAAGCTTTCGTTCGAAAAGGCGCAAAGTCTGTGATCGGTTAGTGCTACGAGTAGACGATGTGCGCGTATACCGGCCAGTCTATCTGGATGTCGAAGCGTGTCGTTGTTCGCGGACGTACCATGGCTCCTATGACTTGCGCTTCAGATAAACATCGTGAGATGGACGGTACACAGTAAATTTTCCTGTGTACCGTCGAAGAAATGCGATCAGCATTACAGGTGTTGGAAGCGGCATGTCAACCGATGGCCGATGAAGACTGTCGAGCGTTGCAGACCGTTCTGGGGGCACATGATTGTTTCACCGCAGCATGCATACCACGTTACAGGAGCTTAAGGGATTTGGCCTGGTACATAGTACCGAATTCGGGTACATACACGGGAACTTTCACTGTCGCCCACTCCTAAACACCTTTTTTGCATTGCTTTATGACATTTGGTAGCCGAAGGATTGGGATAGGCGAAAAAAAAATCGTTTGTGCGCGCAACATCCGGTTCGAGAGTTATTAGTGAAATAAAATTTCAAAAGTTTAAACGCGCGGAGGTCAACGCCGTCAAGAGAACGCTGGCATCTAGCAAGCCTATACTGTACTCCGAACGATTCGACATTTAGTTATTTTATTAAGCGCAATAATAAATGGTATCTCGAATGTACCTCCATACGCCGATGTGTGTCGCTTTTACTTAGTGCTTAATTACTTACCGCAGTCTCCCTGTCTTTAGTTTTACTTGATTTTTACTTTTAGATTTCATGGCTTACTTACTTTTTACTCAATCCATAAGCGGAAACAGCTAATTGTAAAGGAAATGATACGGCTGTTCTGATAATACATGTACTACCTTTTAATCCGACAGAAGACAGAGATTTTGAATGTTTTTTAATGTTTCAATTTTAACTATGAAACAGTGCACCAGCGCTTGCAATGCACGTAGGCTCTGCATGGGCGGAACCGGCCAGCCTACTACAGACTGTATAATATATTACATACGTATTCTGTCTACTTATAATACAACAAGTCACTGAAGTCTCTCAACGAGGTTTGCTGGATAGCGGCCCTCGAGACCAAATCGACTGTTCTGTGATGGTGGTAATACACGATATTAGGAAAGGACGAAAGGTCAAACACAATCCCACTGTCACTGGCTCCAAACTTTGCTTCATAAAGTTAACACACATTAGCAAATTAATTTGCCGTCACGTAAGACCGGCGAAAACTCAATTAAAATTCATTTTCATCAACTCGACAGTTTACCGCAGCATCTCAACACCTTGATCAGTGTGGTCAGCCACACTGATCAAAACCACACATGTTACGCTGAACGCTTCAATATATATTAAATTATTACAGGAATATAGGATTCAGCGTAAAATTGAGAGGTCAGACTGATTCTTACTGCACTGAGCTTTGCGTCTGTCTGTTTTCTAACGAGGAAAGGAAGAAAATCTAGACGTTAGCCTAATTCCACCTGTTCATTTATTTATTTTATAGAATTTATTTTGTAATACAACAATCATTTTATAGAGTAAAAGTGAGCTGTACCCAGAGTACAGCAATCAAAAGATTTCAGATTATTTCCCGCATTTTTTTCTAAACAATCCATGCGGCAACGTGAAGTTTCCGTAGATAGGTCGTAGGAAAATGTTCCGTAAGAGGTTTTTGTTAAAATGGCTTACTGTTAATTTTACATTTTACTTTCTACACTAAGTAAAATAGCACTGACAAGCCAATGCTAACTGATGCGCGCGCACACATTTACACACACAGTCATAGTGACCTTTTTTTCGGCAATGGCCAATTCAGACCACGTTGAGCTTGCGCAGGTAGAAACTACTTAAAATGACAGACGTAGTTGGCAATATTCTTTGGGTCTATGGTAATAATCATTAATGCAACGTGTATTGGTGCAATTTACTTTGCAGTGAAGCAATGAAGGCATGCGAATTGTACAATTATCGTATTATGAGTAGGTTATTACCCCATTCACGATTCCCATACACGGTCTGCAACTGCGTGCAGACTGCCGATCGATCGGCGATCGATCGGCTGTGTGTGTGTGTGTGTGTGTAAAATGTTAAGAAGCAATACACAACTGGATCAATAATTTATGCCGGATCCAGCGTTTTAATCAATAAAAGCCATTTTTTCTGCAGTATTCAGGTGTAAACTTCTGTACGAAAGCTTCTAGTAATTATTATTATTATAAGCAATACAGGTTTTATTACGGATGAACAATAAGCACTGTTTAAATAATTTTATAATGTGCATTATAGAAATATATAATACGGCGCTCATACTGTGCTGGCCTCCGACTGCCGTGCCCTGAGATCACGTGCTACGGGAATACCAGATAGACGCTGCATTTATTTAGGATTTTATTGTAACCTCACGTAACACGAATCGGCCAGTAAAAGAAACAAGACACACTGAAAACCTTTAGTTATAGCATGCGCATCTATGCATAAAATGATGCAGGTATGACCATTGTCGACCAATATTTGCAAAATACATATACGCACTAAGACACAGATACGCCAAGAAAGCATAATAATTATTATTGGGAGGTCTACCATGAGTCCATGATTAATGGCTAATACACTATAATGCACATTATGCACTACAGAACACTGTTGTCGTTACAGTCCACTGCAAAAAACTGGCTGTTAACGCTACGAAGCAGTCATTAGACTTCTGCTTCGAATTCATTAATTAAATTAGAGTTGTCTAATGCTACTGTATGTAATCAATTGACTTCCGGCCCGTCAAAGTGCTGTAGCCTAAAGATACTACACAGTTGACTCATAACATCTACTTAGTAAATTGTGGCGGAAATGTTCGTTCAACATGTGCCGACGATACCGGTAATTTCCCGTCGCCATTAGATACTTCGCGAGGAAATGGGGATATGGAATCGTTCAAGAGGCAATCGGTCAGGTGTTTCCTTAGTTCTCCAGAGTCCAGCTGAATTTTTGTTGGCTCATTGTATGATAGAATGTCTGTGGCGAATGCGATGGCAAAAATGCCACAGTCAACCGAGTTCGATTGTTGTTGAACGTTGGGGAATTTAATAGTCAGTGCTTCGCCTTCTTTTCGACAGATACGTCGTATTAAATTGACCACTTGCTCGGTGTACTGCGATAACGTTCCCTGCAATTTTGTAAATGAATTAGTTAATGGGTCACCGAACATGTTCAGAATTAGCGTGTTTTGTACGTTACCTGCAACGAATCGTATACAACTACCGTATCGTCCAGCTGTTTTTCCAGCAAAACCCAGTGTGCTATATTCTCCAAGTGAATCAGCGCCAGCCCGTGCGTTCCACTGTCGAACTGTGGAATCGGAAGCTGTCCCCAATTAACAATGAGATTCTGATACATCAGGCCGCTATAATTAAATCGGTTTTGATGTGCTAGCTTCCGTAATAAGTACGTCGATGCGTCCATCAGGATCTCGTCCAAACGATCATCACGCAGTATATTGAATTCTTCTTGAGACAACATCAAGTGTTCCGGTCCTACCGAACGGAAAACGTCCATCCGTGCAGGTGGGAGCTCGCCTATGGTGACATAGGTGACTGTCTTATCTTTTCTTGACGGCTTTCGTCGTTGCCGGTCGTTACTTTTCATTGCTACAGCCGGGCGTGGTTTTCTTCGGCGTATGGTTTCCAGCTGAAGGGAAGTGGAATCAGCGGAATCATCGGAATCAGCGGAATCAGCGGAATCATCGGAATCAGCGGAATCAGTGGTTTCACCACATTCCTCAGCTGGACTGATTTTCATGATCAGCTTTTCCAACTGGCGAATACTCGGGTACATCTTTGAATGACCCAGAACCGCCTTCCAAATAACTTCTTCAGCATCGTCGCCCGCCAACTTATGCCCGCCGACGTCTTCAGCATAGTAGCATTCGTTATCGGAGTTTTCGTTTGATTCCCGGCGCTTATTAAGATGACCAGCCACACCATACTTATTATACTGCGCGTTAAGAAGGCCAGATAATCTTCGGACAAGTAAAACAATTATTCAAACCATAGCGAGATCGATCGATAGCTGTATGCGGATGTCATCCGTAATGGATTGTTTTTTGGCTCTCTTTTCGAGCTCATCGAGTTGCTCTTTTTCCGCGACTACTGCTTTTACGATCTGTTTGATAAGATCCATGAGAAAATTGCCCGCCAGTGGTTCACTATTATCAAAGCGAAAAAGAGGTGTCTCCCTTTCCGAACAAAGAGAGATTCCACACAAAAGTAACAGAAAACAAATCCACAACACGGGTGTATACTGCATTTTCACACCGCTCCGCCCTGAATGCGGTATATGTGCTCTGGAATGGCAGAATCTTGACCGATATCTTTTATAATCTGATTTCGAAATACCGGTATGCAACCAGAATGAATTACGACTTGAAGATTAAATTATTACTGTGTAAAATTTTGTGCAATAAATGGCCGTAAGCAATTAATTTTACCGGCATTCGCTGTATCAAAGGAGCAGCGGATGAGCCAAACCGTCGTGAATAAATGTATAAGTAAGCCTTCCCGTAAGCAATTAATTTTACCGGCATCACTCGGCATGCAGGGTACAGACGCGGTGTACGAATACGCGGAACGCAAATCCTGGTGCACCCTGGAAAGTCCAGATTTTTTGCTTGTTTTGATTACCGGCATGCTGTATCAAGAGAGCAGTGGAATGAGCGGATGAGCCGAATTGCCGTCAATAAATGCATAATCCCCGTAAGCAATTAATTTTACGGCATGCAATGTCCAGACGTAGCGTTAGAATACGCGGAACGCAAATCCTGTGCACCCTGGAAAGTCCAGGTTTTTTGCTTGTTTTGATTACCGGCATTGCTGTGTCATGAGAGCAGCGGATGAGCCGAACCGCCGTGAATAAATGCATAAGCGAGCCTTCCCGTAAGCAATTAATTTTACCGGCACCACTCGGCATGCACTGTACAGACTTAATGTACAGATACGCGGAATGAAAATCCTGGAGCACACTGGTAAGTTCAGGCCTTTTGCCTGTTTTGATTGATCACGGAATTGCATTTCAGGCGAAGCGTGAAAACATGTGGCAATGTCGTTTATCTAAGAAAGAATTTCAAAAGCCGGAAGTACTCTGTTTAGAGAATGGCTAATTTATCCTCTAATTGTTAACATGTGGTGAGATTCAGACTGTGCATTTAAACATAGTATTATTATTATTATTATTATATACGAGGAAATTACATTCGTAGTAAGAAAAATTCGGGAATTATATCAGTCGACGAACACAGCTCTACAACCAACTAAAAACAGCGTTTGATTGATTCGCCTTTTAAATGATATACTGTAATACGAAGGACAATATAAACACTAAGTTTATAGCCGACTTAGTCACGGGGAAATTCGATATGATGCTTAGCGTCTCTTTCATTTCACCAAAATAACAGAACCGTAAACGGTATTCTCAAAATGACGATTACAAGAAAACAAGTGAGATCATTGACGCGTCATCAATAAAAGATTCAACAACACCATGTTTGCCCGTAAAAGGTCATCAGTATTGCAGTGAGAGACATCAGAGAAACGAGGCTGTGTGAGTTTAGCAAAAACGCCGCTGCGGATGTGATTTCGGTCTGGCGATCGAAGAGCACTTGGTCGATGACGTGGACGACGCCGTTGACGGCCGACAAGTCGAAGGTCGTCAGGTTGGCCACGTGACCTTTCTACTCCAACTGATCTCGCGGCTGTCGCGGTTCTGCTTGACCAGCACTTCGTCCTGCATCGTCGCCAGCCGGTCGCCGCTCTTCAAATAAGCAACGTCCACGCGGCGACCGGCGACAATGTGTCGTTTCAGCACCTGCAATTAACGCTCGTCAATCTCTGCCACGATCACGAACCGGAAACTGGCGTTACGTATTCTCCCAAAGAAGACCGATCGCACAGAGAATATCGCGGCCCTGCCATCAGATCTGCCCATGCCGGATCGAACCGTTTCACGGCGAATTTCTTTGGCTACCGTCTGCGACGTGTTGTTCATGCAGCTCCTATGACCGCTCCACGGTCGAGGCACATCGTTTCAGGTTATATTTCGGCGTGTAATATGATGACTAATATCTTTAGGACTTTAATAAACAGCAGGTCTCTCACAGCGTCCATAATGTGGATGTCTGCGTTAGTGAGGCGATAGCCGGACAGTCCGGCTGAACATTTCCTGTTCGAACGCCGTCGCCGTCAGCATACAACTTCCTGCACAAACAATCGGAAGTGGCAGAATTGTTTTCGTAGACACGAGCGGTATGCGATCTGTGCCGCCGTTAATCTCCCGCACGTGGAGGGCCAACGTCTTGACGGCCGACGAAGCCGTCAACCCAAAACTGCCCTTGATGATGTCGTCGGCATGATGGGAATGCTGAGATGGGTCGGACAAACTCAGCCATCCGCAGAAGTTTCGCATACTCTCCTGGGCGTTGCGTACCATTTCCGGGTCCTAATCCTGACGCAGTCAACTGCACTTCAACGGAGTCCTGTTGTTTTAAAAAATACAGGCTTCTACACAATATATGTCGTGACATTGTCAAGAAATAAATTAACAAAAGGCAGATGTGCAGCGGAGGCTTGTCCCTTAATTTCTTACGCAGTATCACAGCGACAAATTGTTACGTCAAACTCGATACTATGCGCCAAGTCACACTATTTCCACTTCATACTAATTTGGCACGGCTGATACATGCCAAAATGAAAATCGGTACAAACGATAAAATCTCTTAATATTATCAGCATACATATTATTAGCATATTGAGAGGAGCAAATTTATCATTGTGATAAATGTAGTGCACAAAGTAGTGGTCGCGCTGAGTACGTGCCATCAAAGCGTTTACGTAAGAAATTACGGTACAGGCTTGTACGTACTTTTACGCTACGAGCGTACGGATAGAAGTACACGATCCACTGTACAATGTTAAAGCAAAACGTACCACTACCAGGTAATGTTCACAATTCACCTTAACTTCATTATCAGTTTAGTACTACCTACATACACTGTCTTGATATTTTCTCAACTAGCTCGATTAGGCTTGAATGGACCTGAAAGCAAGCATATGCGCGCACTTTTTGATAGTGATAGAATCGAAGTTCCCTTACTTTACCTTTCGTACAGCAGGGAATATTGTATATCTTGCAGATACTCGTAGATCGGTTTTTATTACACTGTAATTCAGAAATGGACCAGTGAACTAAGGAAGTAATTCTAAGGCATTGATTCAGTTATTGCGTAATTCATTAACATTAATATTAGCATTAATTACATAATTCGTTAACAAATTCATTACCTAATTACAAAGAAATTTCGATGTTAAGGATTTATATCGGTTACCTGTGGATCGTAGCCAGCGAGTACCGGCATAATATTATTTACAACGAAATTAACTAAGCGCGAACAATAAATGGTAGTGCCGTTGGATGTGGTCAGTGTTCGCTGGCAGACTCAACTCAGCCGAGCAGGATCTGCCTAGCAGGGTCCTTCAGGAAGTCACGATCAACGCGGGGCTTACGGCAGCCAAAGTCGGTGAATGTGCACATCTTGCTGACCGGCGTGCCGCATCCGTAGCGGATGTTATCTTAGTAAGGAGCTAGATTAATATACTAGCGGTGGTTGTTAAGCACACCACTGAGCGAGCGCCAATACCACTGGAAAATATTGTTGGAATAATTGAACGTGTGGAATTAGAATAGCGTACGTAACCTGACGCTCTTCGTGGCAACAGACATAATTTCTCCTGTTGACGAAAGCTTATTGCAACATCTCGCTGCGTTCGATCCAGATAAATAAGTTCTAACCGAAAACCATGCTAAGCGAGGGGGACCAGTGTAAAAATTATCTGATTTGCGGTTGCGGTAAAAAAAAGGGGATTAGTCAGGTTTAAGGTCCTCGAAGGCTTCCAATTGCAGACCAATGCAACGCATAAGACTCTCTGTTCGTTACATCCAGCAACGAAAGTAAATTGCGAATGTGCACAAAGACCAGACTGCTAGCCGATATTTGACATGTACATTTGTACGGTGTAAGCGGAAATTTAATTCAGATTGGCGATACGATACAGTCAACAGGGTTTCGGTAAAAGCGAAAGATTTGTACTGAATACACAGCACGCGGAACGGCCCTGTGAGCTATGTACCACTGTACTACTCGTAGTATGTGAGTCGTAAACGGGCTCGTACAGTGAATTTATGCTACCAAGTTAAATTACGAGGTTCTGACAGAGTAGTGAAATGACCGGTCCGCGCATTAACTTGAGATGACGAAAAGCTGCTGCGCTCCGGTCTCCCAGTGAGCCAAATCCCACAATGTTTTCTCTGTTTGCTTAATAGGTTGATCAGATTTCCAAAAGCCAAAACTTTCTGGCTTTAGTTACAGTACTGTAATATTTAGTTTCTATTTGAATCTGTATTAAACTGTGCATACTCGTATGTACAAACAATAGCCACGAATACTGTATTATGCTGTATGAATATTATGCTGTCACATCATCAGTTGTGGTGTTGCATAGCGATGTGTATCACTGTGTGGAAGTACAGTGGAAGCGTTTCCACTGTTCTGCCATGCGACGTCTGCGTCCGAGTACCAAGTACCAACTGTGCTGAATGCCGATTTGCCACTACTTTGTTGCGCCATTGTATCATTATAGTGTGGTTACTGCTAGAAGTCTGCCACAGCATCTTAAGCAAGACACAAGCTAGTGGCACGTGGAGAAGAGTAGTCAGAACGTAGAAAACAGGTAGAACTCAATAAACATTCACACGCAGTAAAAAATTCCGTGCTGAACTATTTTTTCTTGTAGGCTCTCCGAGACTTTTGAGAGCAAAAGTTCATAGCGCAATGGAGCAACTATATTCATTTGCACTCGGTAAAGTTAAATAACTGTACGGGACTAAAGAAATCTAGAATTTGGATTTAACTTGGATTAGGAGTATCTTTTTTAGTTTTCTTAAATTCCTTAGGATTTCTCAGGTTTTCTGGGGTTTTTCAAGTTGGTTTTTCTAGGCAGGTGTTGTAGGCTCCTTGTTTCTGTTTCAGCTTTTCATTTTCTGTTTTTTTTTTAATTTTTTCCTTTGTTGAGTAGTTTTGTGTTTTTGACGATTTTCAAGTTTTTCTTTGGTTTTATAGTTAGGTGTTGTAGGCTCTTTGTGGTTTTTTAGTTTATATGGCTTGTTTCTGTTTTGGATTAGATCTTCCTTCTTTTCTTAGAATGCGTCCGAAGCTGTTTTTAAGCTAACGTTAAAGCTGTACTCGAGTGACTTTCTTGTATTATTATGTATCACCACATCCATAATTCTACAAAAGGCAGAAAAAGCCAAAAAAATTTGAGAAACCAGCAATTTAGTTAGCCACTAATTTAAGCTAAGTAAGCCAAGTTAAGGAATCCAGAGCACAACTTAAGCAGTTAAAATGGAAGTTCAAGTCCGAGCTTCTGCGCCGGCCCTTGCTTGAAGGCTAGAAAGTGTTAATGCGTAACCCGTACGTGGCAGGGATAATCTGGATATCGACCAATTTTTCTTATGTTCTGGCGTGCTCAGTACACAACGGAATGCTTGGATGTGGACATCAGAGCTGCGATCCTACGTTTCTGCACTGTGAGTCGGTCGGCAAAATCAATAAACATAATCCTAACTGCTGATACTGCAAGTCTGCAACCATGTACTGAGATAGGACCATAAAAAGTGGCCACAGCTGTGAGATTTAGACATGCTGAGGCCATAGTAATGCGCGTTTCTTGAACAAATTCTTGTGAACTAAGGCATATTCTTACAACAGGTAGTGATATTAATTTACAGCTACTAGTATATAGTATACATGCAGAGGAAGGAGCAAGACCTTCCATCAATTATTCGCTTATTTTCTGTTATGAATTTTATTTTGGTACTTGGTTGGTACTTCAGTGTGATACTTACTAAGGAGTAAGGGTTACTCGGAGTAACTTACTCCATTCGCTTCGCTCGGCAAAGACACCATTCGATACAGTTGTCAAGGTACAGCGAGTGCACACATAGCGGTTTTATTAGATCTTGGGGCTCAAAGGGCATGCTATCTTTTGCCTAACTTTCTGTACGGTACTTCTGCTGTAAGAATACAAGAAAGTCACTCGAGCACAGCTTTGATTACGGGCGGCGTTGCGGGTGTAATATCCAACTGCGAGAAGAAGCAATTACGTACTACCTCGCTTGGATTTTTGGATTTCTTATTGTTTGCCAACATAATGGCAAGACCTTAATTTTTGTTACTTTCTGGCTTCTGCTGTGTCCGTTCCAAAATTTGCGGGGTTTGCTAGGATGCAGCGGTTATTTCTTGCTTGACCGCGGTATCGTTAGCAGATCTAATCCCTGCAGCATCATAACCTAACAAAAAACCTTTGCAAGAGCGTCTCGTGGATCGTATTAAGGATTTTTCGTACCACTGAATTCCGCTGACGCAATTAAGGGTGAGCGAGTGTGGCCGGCTCAAAAGGTTTACGGGTTAATGGTTTAGGGCCGTTAGCTGTGGATTCTGGCAGCTGCCCAGCACCGAGATAAGTAGTTTAAATCCGGGTGCGATTATCCGTGCCACCGCTGAAAATCTTCAAAATTCGTTTTTCTGATTGCTAATTGTTAAAAAACATTTGGGTGTGGCTATATATTCCCACCCCTCCACACCGCCTTCTGGCTTTTCGCGCCACGTTTTTTAAAATTGTTTTTACACCTCCTTTTGACTATTGCCATCCCCTTTGCACACCGGTTTTGGCTGTTCTTACCTCTTTATTGCACTTTCAATAAGTTGTTTACATCCATCTAAAAGACTTGATTTACTGATTTTTATATGTAGCTTTGCCGTTAGCGGCGCATTTTCCTTACGATTAGATCCACTGCCGGTCGGAAACGCAGTACTTATTGATACCGGCAAATAATACCGGCTTCTACATACGAACATGTCGCACATGTCGGAAGGTTGCTAGTTTATAGATAGACTGTCTTTTTTTTCTTGCAAAAACCTGCGGTAATCATTTCCCGTATTTATCGAAAAAAAGAGAATTACCTAATACGCCACCACGTTGAATTATCGTGAAATTCACTAGCTAGCTTTTCTAAAGCTAAAATAATTCCATTTTTAAATCTTCAGAAACTGACGGAGACTCAATTCAAGCCTGTTTTTGTTAGCACAATATCTTAATTATGTCTATCAGTTGAATTGAATTATGTACCCAATTCAAACCTGTTTTTGTTAGCACAATATCTTAATTATGTCTATCAGTTGAACCAGCAGTTGCTGTTGTTGCCTGTCAGGCAGAAGACCTTTGTAACACATAAACTGAATGAAAACTATTTGATAAGAAAGCGGAACTGTTTTCGCAAAATTGCGGTTCGACAAGTGATTTATGAGAGACGAACCAAGAACGATCCGAGACCGCCATTTTGTAGGGCCAACCGCTGATAAACCAAAAAAATTTTTTAAGGAGGAAAGAGAAGAAAAAATTAGGCGTAAAAAGGTGGCGGCAATAGTCAAAACGTGGTGTAAAAAATATTTTTGAAAAGGCGGTGCGAATATCCAAAAGTCGTGATGAGAGTAGCCATTTCCAGAACATTTTGCACATTTTAGATAAATTTTTGAAAGTATGTACCGTCACGTGTGCTGCACGTGCCGAAGTTCTCGCCAGTGCAAAAGTCCACAGCGAATTAAGGCCTACTGCAATGCCCGCCAAACGAATTCTACACATAAAGCCTGTGCTGCAAAAAATCAGAAGATTTTTCGGGATTGGAAGCCGGTCTTTGTGCCCTGGTAAAATTCAGTGGTTTACCGTGGTGTGACTACTTCTATCTGTATTGACCAGCTTGCCGTGAGCGCATCTTGACTGCACTGTCTGCACACATTATTCGCACAGACATTTCTAATCCTGACTTCAGTTTTCGTCCTTCTTTCGTTCTTACGGAAAGTTTAAACCAATTATACCTGCAATCTTGTCGCACAATGAACTGGTGCTTCTCGGTACCGATACTGGTGATCGTTATCATAGCTGCTTTGTGACCTTTACATCCTTTTCTAGCCTGGGCAGCCAGTCGTAAGCTTCGTAGAAGCAACTGGAGTTGAGATGCATCGTTTCGTTATGCTGTACAGCTTTCGGTTTTTGGCGCCTATATTCGATATTCAGTCACCGTCGCATTTGCGAAAAGAAGCGATATGATAGGTTATTTTATTTGAGAATTCGGATAATGAAAAGTTAGAAATCTAAATTTATTAACATTTTGTGCTTCACGAAAAGTGAACAAGCATAAGAAAGAAAATGGCGGAAACCAGGCATTCGGGGAAACCACGAGGATGGGCGTTAGAAGTTGTCAGTAACCTTTTTGACAGTTCTTCATAATTAAAGATAGTTTTTTCTAAGGCCCCGTCCCGATTTCAAAGCGAATCTCGCTATGGTACGGTTGCTCAACCACACGAGGTGGCTGTATGCAATGGCCACGCCTACAGATACGGTACGCGAAGCCACCTCGCGAGGTGGAGTTGCTGTATCGCAACGAGATTCGCTTCGAATTCGGGACGAGGCCTAAATTACAAAACAGTATAGTCCTTCCTGAGAGATGTACGTTAGAATATTAATGCAGTTTCTGCGGCATGTGTTTAAAGCAGGAAATTCAAATAGGAAACTTACTTTTGCCCTAATTTACTGCATATGGACAACTGACTCCATAAATGTTTTGTAGCCTGCTTTATTTAAGAAATACTTGTTGCTTTGCCTTTAGTGGACGCGGTGATGAGCGAGGCGGCTCGGCAGCCGATCGAAGGCCGGATTCATGTGCCCATTCCCGCCACGCTGGCATCTGCCGTCACCATGGAGAGCTACCCGGTGGTCCGTGCCAGTTCCGGCGGTGCGGCGACCTTCCACTGCAGTCCCCTGCGGATCCTCCCCAACGCAAACGGGAGCAACGCCAATGAAACAACCGTCAGGTGGGTGCACAATCAAAAAATGCTGGCGGCACTCAGCAGCGACGGACTGCATTTTAATTACACGGCCTCCGCCGATGTCCAGCAAACCGTGGACTGGGCGGCCGCCTCCGCCACGCTGACCATCCGCAACGTCACCTGGGCATCGCGCGGCATGTTGACCTGCCTGCAGGATTGCCCAGCCGCCAAGGAACCCTTGCGAAAATTCTGCCCTCTGCAGGACTTCCGCTTTCATGTCACGCCCACCGCTAGCGAAATCTTCCTGGCGCCCTTAATGCACAACGTCACGGTCTTCCGCTTCGGGGAGGCGCGCTTCCGGTGCGCCACCACGCTGATCTTTCCCACCGACGTCTTCCATGGTCGGATGGACTTCATCTGGCGGTACAATGCGCAATGGCTGCACGCGCCCCCTTATCACGCACTGCACCCCTTCGTGGGACCGGTGAGCACGCCCCCGCCGAGGCGCCCTTCCCCCAAGCATGTCCCGCCGTCGCTGCGGGACAGGATAGCCGGAGAGACTCTGGCAGAGTACACAGTCTTCTACAATGACACCGACGGCGAGAACTTCGCCAGCACGCTAGTCGTTCCCAGTGTCCAGCTACAGACGTCGACACCGGCGCGGGTGGAGTGCTGGGTGCAGCCGGATTACCAGCGGGAGGTCTGGCTGATGCAAACGGCCTATCTGCATGTTCTACCGGCACCAGATGCCTGGCTAGTCTGAAGGCTGCCCACTAAGCACGACTGGCATTTCTCAGTGCATGCAGACTGCAAAATATTTCATTAATCCTGCCTCCCCTCGACAAACAGAGTGTCGGCTCCAGACCAATTGCCTGTTCTTCGTTTCATGTTAATGTTAAATGGTATACAATAACTAATTACGAATTTAATTTAAGGGGATGATTCATGATATAAGAACTTGATTGCCTTTTGCCGCACTGCCAGCCTGTCACCACCGTGCTGCGCCTGTATTTTTACTATCGGCTTTTTTAGCTGCGTTAAGGCACTTTTGTTGGGACTTCAAGCTTCGAGCATTTTTATACTTCATCGTTTACTTGCACTGGAGGAAGTTACAATCGCACCTGCAGAATCATCCTGTCTTGTGCTCCTTGCTGACCTCCCTGTTGACCCTATCTCTTTTCGCTTGAGAACCATTTTTTTCTTTTTAAAAAGGAATTCAAAAACCGGTATAGTCGGTGATGTCGGTAATGCCAATAAACGTGACCTGTACATTTTTTTATTATAAATTGATGTTTATTCTACATATGAAGTACTGTCATAGCTACCTATCTATAATAACACCATGATGATACTAAAAGTATTACGTTCTAGATTTTCAGTGGTTTAGTGCGAGACCGACTGGATGATACTGATCACTGCTTGAGCGATGGACAGACAAAAATGCCGTCTTCTTGTATTATATGTTTTGTATAATACTAAAATTCATACAGTAGACACTGTAATACTAAAATTTTCTGATCTACTGAATGTTTTTTATACTTCTATTTATTTATTTTAAATTTTATTATTTTTATGTGACCGACGGCCAGATTAGTGCGTAACGACGGACAGGCGAAATTGGTACATAGCACCAAATTCGTGTACATCGACGGCAACTTTAGCTGTCGCGCACTCCCCGACACTTTTTTGCATTATGCTATGTATTTTGTAGCCCAAGCATTTGTATACTTGAGGGTGAAATCTGTTTGCGCGCGCAACATCCGGTTGGAAAGTTATGGTAAACGGACCGATCCCTTTAAAATTTAGCATGTAAATCCACATAACCACGAAAAACGTTTTTACACCGATCCACTGTTCTAGCATGTTTTTCAAATTTTAAAATGAATTTCAAAAATTTTGAAATTCATTTTAAAATTTGAAATAAATCGTGGAAATGGGGATCGGTGTAAGAACGATCTTCATGGTAATGTGCATTTACGTGCAAAATTTGAAAGAGATCGGTCCATAATGAGACTTTTGGTACAACTGAATACATTTAAACTTTTTGGAATTTTGTTACCCTGATAACTCCGCAACCGGATGTTGCGCGCGAAAACGGTTTCACGCCTACTTACACAAATGTTTTGGCTACAAATTAACATAAAACAATGCAAAAAGGTGTGCGGATGTGTGCGACAGCGAAAGTTTCCGTGGATGTACACGTATTTGGTGCTATGTACTGGGCCAAATCCCTTAAACTGCCGTTGGTGGGCGTCCCAGTGAGGAAAGATTTTTTTTACTGCCATAATAGGGAGAAATTCATACCTGCATATTTGGCAGCCATGAACTACGGCATATACATAGTATCCCTTTTCAGCAAGCGCAAATTCAACTACTCTAGACAAGTTAAGTTATTAGGTTATCGTTAATCACAAGACTGGCAAATTATGAAATTTGAGATGTGTGACATTTTGATTTTATCAAGAGCGAATTGCCGGATCCCGGGATAAACTACAAACAGAGATAGAGAGATAGAAGTCACTAATTTCCTTTCGTTAAACACAAGTCGAAAATAATTAACAGGGCGAATCTAAAGTACTATGCGAAGTGGAAGTGAAAAGGTAATAGCAGAGGTTATTATTTGAGATTAAATTATAAACCATAGAAAGAATTAAGAAACCGAGCTATCCGATATCATTAAGAGCGGACCATCGAAGGGTTAATTCCGCGCAAGTCGTCATCCGGTGGCGATAAGAAAAAGTTTATAACAATTTGTCGGGATTAAAGGATCGTAGTTTTTCTTCACAACAGTTGTTCATTAGCCCTTGAGGCAAATTTTAACGCGCTGCGCGACTTCAGCGGATACAAGCTGTGCGTCGTGTGTTTATTTGGTACATGCAGCCGCTCATATAGGTTACACTCGGATTTTAATCAGGCGTTCTACCCTGCCTGCCTGTTGAGGAATTTGGCATCAACAACCATGACCTTTGATTAAAATTATTTCCCTGTTCTTACTGTTCCGTGTTTGCTGGTCGGTATTACTCTGTATATGCCTCCCAAACAGAGTTTTCTGACAGCACGACGATTGAAATTAAAATAAATTAATTTCGATGATTGTGCTGTTAGAAAACGGCAAGAAATTTGAGTTAATTGACATCTTTTATGACGCCTTCTGTGACGCTAGGAGGAGCTGGAGTCGTTTCCAGCAGGCCGTTGTGCAGAGGGTAAGCGATGGAACATTCGATGATCGGCTCGGGTCTGTGCGGAAGGGTACTCTGTACATACAACCCATTTCCGGTTGGTGCACGTTATTAACAGTAGGTTGACGAGCGCTAATCACCGGAGTAATCAAGAGACACGTTCTCGCCAGTCGGCGTCTGAATGAAGACAAATGAGCTTTAGTCTTGTGCAGACGGGACTGGCAAATTCCCTGTACGACACTTGCGCGGCTGATATTTCAGAGTCAGATTTTACATAGGCGCATGTGGCGGCACAAGCCTTTGCGCTCTTACTGTGTTTTCTGGAGCCATTTTACCTGCTCATTTCATACCAAAATGTAGGAAATTAATTTCTCTACAATTTGGGATTCAAAGTACCCAAGAAAAGATGAGGCAGGCGTTTCAAGGAGAGCTTTACCAAAACGATCCAAATCCCAAATCTCCTATTATATTGCCACCACCCTCGTTTGGCAGTACGATGCCGTACAGCAATACAAGCCTATTTCCATCAAACGAATTTTAAAATCGTTCTATAAGGTTAGAATTGACTCACTACATACCAGAATGTAGAGAAATTATTTCTCTATATTTTACTTTCTGTCTGACAGCCATAAACTCTTCGCAACGCGGCATAACAAGCGCAAAATTAACTCCGGCACTGAAGCCCATGCAATTAATGACTCTGAAATATTCTGTGCGCATGTGCACTGCAGTGCCCGCATGCACAAGTCTGAACTTCATTGGCAGGAATGTCGAACCAGGTAAGAAACTGCAACAGCCGCGAGACGCAGTTGTTAAAGAAAGGTCACGAGACGAAACTGAAGCCTTCAGCCTGTCGGTCGTCACTTAAGTCCCACAGTTTGAACAATCGTGCACCAACATGCTCATGGCGCACGTAAATGCCTTTGAATGTTTCATGCACTTTCGAATCGAAAGTGTATGAGGATGCGTTAAAAATATCTAGTTTCTTTATTATCAACTTGTACAAGCCAATGCCATTTACATTCAAACTTTAAATACCCAGTAATCAGAACAAAAAAAATAACTCTTCTAACACCCGACCGTCCCCAGGACAGAAGCCGCGTTTCCGCGCTGAATTTCCGCACTTATACGTTGCCACAAATACTGAACAGCGCGCGCTTCTCCTGTTTGTTCTTTGCGTTAAAAATGTTAGGGACATCAGAGAGAAAAATATCTTCACTCGCATTGTTTTCCTTAATCCTAAAGTTAAAGACAGACAGAGGTTTGTAGAACTTGACTTGTTTTCTTGTAGTCGTGGTTGTGTGAAGGCCGTTTCGGCTCTGTACGTCGGCGAAATAAAACAGACGCTTTGCATCGAATTAGCCGTTACTGGGTCGACTTCAAAGTTCGAACTTAGCACTAAAATCAACCTTTGTATTTACGGGTACGAGGCAAATAAACGAACGCTGTTTTAATTAATATTAGTTGCCGAGTGATCTATCAGGTAATGAGAGCACATTTGTCTTCATGGAATACCCTATTTTAATGCACGGTCTGAAGTCGGGATAATTTACAAATTACAGATCGAATTACCATTCTCTAAACAGAGCACTTCCGGCCTTTGAGATTCCCTCTGTACCGGGCAACACTGCCGCATATTTTCGCGCTTCTGCTGAAATATCATGGCGCCAATGTACATCAACTCGCTGCGTCCCTATAGCCGGGATAATCGGCTTAACTTTCCCGGGTGAATCAGGATGGATATTGTGCATACTTCCGTATCGTACGTTGGGCCGGGATGTACTGCATGTCTGTACAGTACCGTACTGTACTTACCTAACATACACAGTGCTTTTATTGACGTCGCTTCAGCTGATCCGCTGTTTTCTTGGCACAGCTGATGCCGGTAATGAAAACAGGCAAAAAACGTGGACTTTCCAGGGTAACCAGGATTAGCATTGTGCGTATTTGTACAGTACAATACGCCCTAGCCGGGATATACTGCATGGCATGTACTTACGCAGAGTATACGCTTTCGTGGCGGCGCTTCGGTTAAGCCGCTGTTGTCGGCCTGATACCGGAGCGGACGCCGGAAAATAACCGGCACAAAATGCAGACTTTGCGGAAGCGTATTGTGGGAACAGCGCATATATTGCAATCTGGCCCTGGCCAACATCGCCTTCGATTGCAGGCGTGCAGTATATTTGCTGATGAAATCTGACATTTCACGGTTATATTCTAAATAATGACTCCTTTAACAAAACAATTGAGTCGTCAGAATAAGTGCCAAAAGTTTCGCATGTAATGGGGACAAAATAACAGCGATCAGTAATCGATTTGTACTTCCCCATCTTGACGGTGAATGCCAGTTCAGCAGCGGCGCCCGCACACTTGGAGGTTGCGTCGATATAGGAGTCCGCCATCGTGTCTCTGCATGTCACGTCCCAAACTAACGGTTGTCCGCGGTACCATTTCCATCGCGTAGCTCCGTCCGGTCGCTTTCCGTTTTCTCGCAAAAATCCCACGGGCTCAGGATACGATTCAATGCCGGCATTACACAAGGTTCGCAGTACAATATCGTTTATACCGTTATGCCGTTCCCTTCTACCAACACCCTTTTGGCAGGCTAGTCCGTGGTATCCATTCTCCGTTACGTCTTTTCCACATCTGACGCATGAGTGAGGTTCTACGATCTTAGCGCCAAGCCACAGTCCAACCGAAATACGAAAAGTCTGATCATCCAGGAAATTGCCGAATACCTTTGCGGGAAGAGCATTAAGCCAGGCCCCGGCGTATTTTGTGCTGACTGCTCTCAAGCGCGCTTCAACTCGCTTTTCGTTACCAACATTTTTCCACAAGGCATCAACGTTTTTCTGTATCACAGCATTATCCCATACGCACTGATGAACACGCGCTAAATTCAATGGTAATTCATCACAGGCGGACTCCTGTTTCCAACATTCACACGCGTCGTTGACCAACTTCTCACTATTGCCATTGTAGATCTGTAAAGTTAGCTGACTGGTCGAAAACACGGAGGCCAAAAAGGCCGAGGGAGCCAGTGCTTTCGCTCGTCGCACACCCAAACCTCCTTTGGCAACAGGGAGCATTGCCTGCGTGTAGACAGGTCCGTCCAATTTGGTGTTGGTGATTTCTTCCAATGTTACTTTGACGTGCCTGTCAAAATCATCCAGCAGCTCCGGCACTTTCCAACAAGGACTACAACGCAGGGTATACATCAGCTTTGGGATGGACAGGCAGTTCCGCAAGAGGTAGAATCCGTGATGGGCATTCAATAATTTTAAGCGTTCTGCAAAAAGTTTTAGCGAAGCAATTTTCTGTTGCAGTGAATGAATTATCGCCTCATCAGTTAAAGGTGCACCAAGAAACGTTACCATTTCAGGCTGCAAAACAATCGCACCGGGAGCAATTGAATGCAGCCTGTTCTTGGCCACCTCGCGTTCTTCAGCACTTCCACCAATTAGTAGCATTTCGCACTTTGCAGGATTTAACTGAAGTCCAGCGGCGCTGCTGGCGGCGACGATAGCAGTCAGGTCGTCTGCAACTTCATCCACCGTACCTCCCAGAGCACCGTCGTCCAGGAAAAACACCCTTAATTTCGACAACAAACTGATGCAGAGCAGTAGGGAGACGAGGCAGTAGAGCAATGGGCCCATAGGATCACCCTGCTGGATCCCCGTGGCGGATGACAAATCCTCATCACTGCCACAACATGAGAGGACAGACGGCGCTCCATACGCACTTAAAACAAACGGGTAGTATTCTGGGAAGTGTTCTAGGACCGACTGCAACATAATATCACGACGGACAGTGTTAAATGCATTTCTGTAATCGATTTTGAATAAAACACGCAAGCCGTCGTGCTCTTCGTGAATAAAACTTCTGACTGCATGTACAGCCGCTTCTGCTCCACCACGTGTACCACATCCAACTTGAGTAGGGGTGAACAGTTCATTCGCTTTTTTCCCACAACGCTTTGTGACAATCTTTGCTGCTAGTCTTCGCAATACGTTACCCACAGCGATCGGCCGAACTCCGCCATCCTTCTTTGACAAAGCAATTAGGTTTGCGCCAAACAGAACAGGTCTCAGCACCTCCGGTAACTTGCCAGCAACGAGAAAATTAATCAGCTTGCACAATGCAATACATAGCGGAGACTCGACAGCATCTTTACAACTCAACATGTCCTTAAGGTGCTGCGGACGGAGACCATCCAAACCTCCTGCAGAACCGCTAGGAAAACTGAAAACGGCACTAATAACTTCAGCGGCCGTAACAGGGGGAAATGCAGGAATGTCATTGGCGCTAGGTGAGGGAAAATGAGTGTCCAAAGGTGCATCGGGATGCTTTGATCGTAGAACTGGCAAAACTTTGGCATCGATATTCAAAACACTTTCCTCCGACGCCAACCTGGCAACTGCCTTGTGAACAGAACACTCGTTAATACACGATTCAACCATACGGCGTAAGTGCTCTGCATCGTTTGTCGACCGGCTACCGCCACGGATACGGCTTGTGGGGGTGCTGCTGGGGGGAGACCTAACTCCGCTCTCAAAATCGCGTAGCTGTCGTCGAAAACGTCCGGTCAGAGATTCTTTTTTCTTTGACGAAACCTCTCCTTCCGTAGCAAAGCACTGAGACGCAAAAAGTAACAGAGATGTCCAATGGGCGACGGTGGGCTCCTTCACGCACTGCTCAACAGCCCTGGCAAAGGTTTCTGCTGCTTGTGCACGGGCCGCCCTGGGGATTCCTTTGTTAATTTTTCCCTTTTTTCTCGCATCCTTCAACAGATCGATGATGATTTGGGGAGATGAAAGTGGAGGGGAGTCCGCAGGTTGGGAGAAGGAGGTTGGGGGGGCGATCGGGATTTGCTCTAGCGTAGAGGACAAGTTTTTCGGGCAGGCATTCTTGTGGTTCCCCCATCCACGCAATTCCTTGCCGCATCCCGAGCATGAAAACGACTGTGGCGGCATAAGAGGCCAAATTACCTGGGGTTCATTTTACATTCCCCCCAAGTAACTTTGTCGAAAGCCCGAACAGAATCACAGGAATCTTGCGTTCAAAATCCATCCAGCTCCGCGCGGATTGTCATAATAATGTAATAATAATAATAATAATAATAATAACTAACTACTAACTTGTTATAAGTAACTTGTTATAAGTATCAAGTACTTATTGCATCAGCACTTGTTGGAACAGCTGATTCACAGTCAACTGTCCTATATCGACGCAACCTCCAAGTGTGCGGGCGCCGCTGCTGAACTGGCATTCACCGTCAAGATGGGGAAGTACAAATCGATTACTGATCGCTGTTATTTTGTCCCCATTACATGCGAAACTTTTGGCACTTATTCTGACGACTCAATTGTTTTGTTAAAGGAGATTGGTAAGAAGCTGTTCATGAGAACAGGCGAGAGTCGTTCCACTTGCTTTTTGTTTCAGCGTTTAAGTTTGGAGATTATGCGGGGCAACGCTATGAGCATATTGTGTACAGTCCCTTCTCATGTTAACTGGGACAAATTCTTCATCTGATTGTACTATACTGAGTGGTTCTCGTTGTTGTGCATATTGAAAAATAAAATGAATCAGCTGTTAAAAAAAAAAAAAAAAAAAAAAAAATAATGACTATGCATGTCGCAGTAATGCTACGAATATTACCGTTTGGACATTTTAACAAATCTTTACATGCGTCGAACTCTGTCGGTCAAGGATATATTATATCCATGGTTCAACGATGAAAATGTTTCATGCTGTCCTTATCTTGACTTTTTTGTTATTGCTGCTCCTGACAAACAACAGATCATGTTTGGCGAAGACAACCATCAAACGTTTTGTCGAGGGATTTTGTTGCTGACATCGGGAAACAGACCGTGGAAGCCTTTTGGTCTCTTTGCTTTATTCTCCAGCTTTTCGTAAACTGGTAGCCATGGCTGCAGCATTTCAATAAAAAGTGAAAGGAAAAGATCTACCAAGGAGGATCCTTTCTTGGATCAGTATGGGCCACTAAAAACGATAGCTATTTGTGTTCCATATTATATGGCACACAGCTAGTTATCGTTTTTAGTTTTCTTGCAATTATTATTTGAGTTCGTGTTTTTATGGAGATCCGAAATCCTGGCAAATTTCGTAAAGCTGGAAGAAATTCCGGAATCTTCCGGATTTTCTCATCTACAATTGGAGCCGGCGAGTGACCGCGCAAATGAGGACGGTTTCGCTGTTTGTGCTTCTGAAAAAAAGCAGTAGCAGTCCATTCTTTGTGCCCACTGTTTGTAGCACAATTTGTAGCTTCTACGTGAAAGGTAAGACCAAGACCCTCACAGTAATTTTGTCATTTGAATTATATTCTTTGTAAAATGTGACGGTAGTTGCGCGTTTTTTTTCGTGTGTTTGCATACAAAGAGTATTCTACAGATGTTTGTTAACGAAACTACGTTGTTATACGTAACTAATGTTGGTTAATATAATTTCTGTGTATCTGGTGTTATGAGGTGTCTTACAGATGTTGGTAATACCTTGTTATACCTTTTAATTATTACAAATGTTGGTTATTGTGTTTTTTGGCGGGATGAGACTGAAGGTCTTCAGCCTGCCCTGCCCTGTTCTTTTATTGCTGACCTGACAATAGCCTCAATTGTTTTCCTGTAATCCAAGTTTTGTTAATGCCGTTCACAATTCTGTATTTCGGCAAAATCATTATCGATTAAGCCGTTATTGGGTCGACTTTGAACTTAGCATTAATATCAACCCATGTATTACCGGTACGACGCGAATCAAACCAACGCTATATAGCTTTCATTAATTTTAGTTGCCAATCGAGGTTTTCCATCTAATGATTCCCGAATTTTTCTCCTTACGGTAAATACAACATATGCATTTTTAAAATGCACGTTCCATGAAAGTCGGGATATTTTAACAATTACAGATCGGAACAGCCATTCCATAAACAGAGTACTTTCGGCGTTGTAGATTCTCTTTAAGCAGGGCGCCACTGCCGCACGTTTTTGCGCTTTTGCTGACATACGATTCCGCCACCGTAGATCAACTTGCCTCGTCCGTGTAGCCGCGATTATCGGCTTTCCCGGGTAAATCAGGATCGATATTGTGCTTACTTGATATTTCAGTATTGTACGTCTGGGCCGGGATGTGCTGCATGTTTGTACAGTACGCTTTTTACGGGAACGATATGGTACTTTTATTGACGGCGTTTCAGCTGATCCGTTGTTTTCTTGGTAAAGCGGGTGCCGGTAACGAAAACAGGCAAAAAAAACATGGACTCTCCAGGGTGAAGCAGGATTTGCATTCTGTGTGTTTGTACAGCAGTAACTGTACATACCCGTAAAGTGCTAACGCGAAATATGCCTTTGTTGCCGGCGCTGCGGCTGGTCCGCTGTTCTGCTGATACAGCGGATGCCGGTAATGAAAACAGGCAAAAAACGTGGACTTTCCAGGGTGCGAGCCAGGATTTGCTTTGCATTCATTGTGCGTGTTTGCATACTACGCCTCAGCCGGGATATACTGCTTCGCCACAATGTACGCAGTTCATACGGAGTGTATAGATTTTAGGCTGCGCTTCGAGTAATCCGCTGATTTCTTGCCATAGCGGATGCTGGAGCCGACACTGGAAATTAAAACCGGCAAAAAAAAGTAGCGGAAGCGTACCACCGGAACAGCGCATATGTTTTAATTCGGCACCGGCCAATACCGCATTCGATTGAAGGCGATTCAGTATATTTGCAAAGAGCCTTTGACGGTTATTTCATAATCACCCTACCAGCAAATGTTGACTATGGACATGTTACAGTATCCTACCTATCGTTATTAAAATGTTTTCATTCACGTGACTTAATAATTTATGATTCTGCCTCTTCGGATATTATGCATTTATTGCGTAACTGTAAGAAAATGGTTTTTAGCGCGTGTGGATTGTTTTGCTATTCTGTTTGTGGAAGTGGAACATATCTATTTGTTCTCATCCTTAAAGACTGTCGTTCCGATTTCCCAACGCTGAAGTGAAGTGTTCCAACAAATGTTGTGGAAGCCATTGTTTGGCAGCACTAAACAATAGCTTCCACAACATTTGCTGGGATTTGACAACTTGCTCAACGATGGCTTTGAAAAGGGTATACGTTTCTCACAGTTTATTAAAGATAGCTGCTGACGAAAAGATATCTGCAAAGGAATCGGTCACAGATCATTTTACTTTTCTGCTCTCTTTAGTACTTGGTTTATTGGGATTATCTACGAAATTTCGTGTTATCTACGATATTTCATGTCACTTTCGGAAATTAGCCAAAAACCCCGAGCAGTTTTTTGGAGAAGGCCTGGCTGCTAAATTCAGGTACCCTTATACCATATGCTGAATTGTTTTTCTATTTACTTTATTTATTCATTTTATTTGTCGCTCATTGCTTGTCTGGTTTTTTATGAATGCAAGTTTGAGAGAATTCATTGCTAAGTAGAATAAATTCTTACAACAAATTTCCAGACAGACAGCAAATTAACTGAGCGTCAGGAATTTCTTCGCTCGCATATAGCACTTTCGTATAATAAAAAAATTAAGTAGAATAGTAAATCGGCGTTGTAGTAAAAGAGTTATAATAACCTTTTGCCTATCTGTTTTACCGAAGAAACTGTTGTTCTTTTTCACTTTTAATATTCTGCGAATCTGAGAGATTTTGGTTGTGTTATAATAATAACGTTGCCAGATGGTGAGTTTGCGCATATTTCAATAAGTATATGTATGTATTATCTGTAATACATTGAAAAATATTGTATATATTACTTGCCATTTAAAGAATCATAGTGCTTCTACAAACCTGTTGTTGTTACTTGCTTAATTAGTTCTCTAAAGGGCATTTCTCGTGCACGTCGTGATTTTTTAAGCGGCTATTAGTCGTCTTCGGACTGGGTCTTTGCGCAAGGGTACATCCAAACTGTTTCCGGTTTGTTTCCGTTATTTACAGTACCTTGGCAAGCGGTAATCACAGGTGATTGAGCAGACACACTGTCGCCGGTTGGTGTCTGGATGGAGACAGACAGGCAGGTATGCCGAAGCTAATACGAAGCCGCGAGATGCCGTTGACAATGAAATTAAGGCCACATGAAGAAACTGACGACCTTCAGCCTGTCGGCCATTAATAGCTTCGCCCATTTTCTCGATCAGTTGCTTTTCGACCGCCAGACGGATATTCCGTCCGCAGCGCTGGCATCGTCCTGTGACCTTTTCCGGACAGAGTTCTTCTTGTTGAACAATATTGGTGTTGCTTCGGCTGACATACATTCCGCTACCGTACATCAACTTGCTGCGTCCCTAAAGCCGGAATAATCGGCTTTCCCCCACAAAATCTGCATTTTTTGCCGGTTTTAATTTCCGGCGTCCGCTCCAGCACGGGAAACCATTATATCGGGACAACAGCGGACAGGTCGATGGGCCGCCAAGAAAACGTATTCTCTACGTAAACACTGAGTACATTACGGTGATGCAGTACATCCCGGCTCAGGCGTATTATGCAAATACGCGCATTGCTCATCCTGTTTACCCTGGAAAGTTGCCTGTTCCCTGGTTTTTGCCTGTTTTCACTACCGGCACCAGCTGTATCAATTAAGAAAACAGCGGAGCAGCCGAAGCGCCGTCAATAAAAGTACTGCACATTTCCCGTAAAAACAGTACTGCACACTCAGTGTACACTGTACAACGAGTGTACACGTACACGTACTGACAAACACACAGCTCATTCCATTCTCGGCCCAGACGTACGATACGGAAGTATGCACAATATCGATCCTGATTCCCCTAAGCGTATTTCTCGGAGCAACGCACATAATACGTAACTGTAATCCAGCATCGGCCAACCTCGCTTCCGAGTGAAGACGAGGCAGTACGTTTTCCGTGCAATTTGACATTTCATTGTTTATTCTTCATTATACTGTTGGTGGTGCATGCATATGTTGCAGTGATGCTACGATTACCATTTTGTTATTTTGACATATCTGTACGTGCGTCGAATTCTGTCAGTCAAGTATATATGTAAAGTGTTTTTTTTTTGTTTATACAGAGTAGTATTCAAAGTATGCAAGTATACAAAGTAGTATTCACGAAACATTTTTTTCAGTGCGCCATGAATATTATTCATACTGGCGCAATGATTAAAATGTTTCATGCAACACTTATCTTGATTTCCTTTTTATTGCTGCTTTGCGAAAATCTTCTTATGTGCTCCTAATCAACAACACATATTTGGAGTGGAAAACTGTCAGGAATTTTTATCGAAGATTATTATTTTGCTGACATCGTGAAACAGGCTGTGGAAGCCTCTTTGGCTGACAATTGAAGAAAAGCTGGAGAAGACAACAATTCCGCCAGAGCAGTCCCTCTCGGATCAATATGGCGAACAACTGTACGCTATATTGATCAGGAATGGGTTGCTTGGCAGATCTTTTTATTTATCGTTTCGATTTGTCAGCAGTCGCTTCTAATTCTTGTTATAACACTGACCCGAAACCTTGGCAGGATTCGTGAAGGACACCCTGGCCCTTTCCGAGTACGAAGATTCTGGATTCACAGATTTTTGAATAAGGAAGATTTAGAAGAGAAATTTTCCTTGTCAAAAATCTTCATTGTCCGGAAGATTCTTGGTATTCCTGACTAAAGCCGGCGAGTGAACGTGCATAGGAGGGCGGGGCGGTTGTTTGCGCTTCTAAAAAATCAGTAGCAACTCATTTGCCGCGCCGCCTGCTTCACCATTTAAAGTAGCACAAGTTAACGGTAAGACCGAGGCGACATAAAGATTCTGTATTATTGCAATAAAAAAGTTACAAGCTACAGTAATATGTATTGTTTATTGCAATAATAATAAAATTATTATTATTTGTTATTATTATTATTTACAGATACAGTACTTTCAGTGCGACGTTTCGCAGCTTATACTCATTTTTAATATTTTAATATATATGTCATAATTATATCAGAAATGAATGTTTTGGAATGTTCCAAAAAACTACATAATGTTAACCTACTTCAGTATTTTTCTAATCCATCTAAGATTAGTAAATGAAAGAGTACAGTAAAGATTAGTGTAAAGATAATCATTTTTTTCCATTTTTATGATAATATAATATCTGGTTAATAACGAATGTTTTACAGATGCTGTTTATAAATTACACGTGCTTCAAATTTTGTGTTGATGTACATGCAGCGAGAAAGATAAACAAAAAATGGAAAATAAATAAATACGATTCCGGCAGCGCACATCAACCCGCTGCGTCCCTGTAGCCGGGATAATCGGCTTTCCCGGGCGATTCAGGATCGACACTGTGCATACTTCCGTAACGTACGTCTGGGCCGGCACGTGCTGCATGCCAGTACAGTACTGAGCTTAGGGAAAGATACGGTACTGTACATGTACTGACGGCGCTTCAGCTGATCCGCGGTTTTCTTATACAGCGGGAGCCGGTAATGAAAACATGCAAAGAACGTGGACTTTGCAGGGTGCGAGCCAGGATTTGCATTGTGCGTATTTGTACAGTATGCCGCAGCCGGGATATATTGCTTCACCGTAATGTACTCGGTACGTACTTACGGAGAGTGCAGTGCCACTTTTTTGACGGCGCTTCGGGTAATCCGCTGTTTACTTAGCTTGCTACAGCGGATGCGGGAGCAGACGGCGGAAATTAAACCAGCAAAAAAATGTAGATTTGCGGAAAGAACAGCGCATATATTTTAATCCAGCCAATACCGTTTCCAATTGAAGGCGATTCTGTATATATCTGCGAAGAGCATTTGACGGTTATTTCATAGTCATCATTCCTGATTCCTGCAAAGATAATGACTATGGACATGTTACAGTAACCGATCATGTTTAAGATATTTTCACTCACATGACGTGTAATTCAAGATTCTGCCTCTTAGGATGTTAAGGATTTAGATAAATTATATTATCTTAAGAGGCAGAATTGCGCCATATATGGCTTAATTATGAGAAAATAGTTTGGAACGCAACTGTTGTGTGGATTGTTTTGCTTTCCTGTATGCGGAAGTGGAGCATATCATCCGGAAAGACTGCCATTCCGTTTTCCTAACCGTGAAGTGGTTCTGTTGTGGAAGCCATCGTTGAGCAAGTTGTGGAATCCTACGCAGGATTCAAAAGCGTGATCTACGATGGCTTTAAGCAACGCATGCGGGGCTAAACGTTTATTAAAGATAGCCGTTGCGGAAAGAAAGCTGCAAAGGAGTCGGTGACAGATCATTTTGCTATTCAGCGCTTGAACAGCATAATGATCTGCCGCCGACTCCTCTGCAGCTTTCTTATATCATGTTACTTGGCTTTCGTGGAATTATTTATTATCTCGAGCGATGCTTTACAGAAGGCCTGGATGCTAAATTCATGTCCCCCTATACCTCGTACCGGATGCTTTTCTGTTTAATTTTTTATTCATTTTTTTTAGCTCATTGCTTGTATATTTTTTATGAGTGCTAAATTGCTGATCAAATCCGATCGCTGCCTTATCTAAACATTAATACATTTACGTCGGTTCTTTCTCTTTAAATTACAAGTAATTCGAGGTTTCTTAGGCTTAAGTTCTAATCTTTTTTTAAAAACCAAAATATTACGGAGTTTAAGGTACTGTAGAGTAACCCTGCACTTGACAGCTTTTTTTACAGCTCAGAGAGACGTATGTTGTACGAGCAAATTCACCATTCACATGTGCTGCCAGTGACTAGGCAGGCAGCACATGTGAGTTCAGTGCAGTCGGCTCTGAGCCAGCTGAACGTTTGCTAGTGCTACAGTGTCGTACAGCTCATATCGTACGAAAAAGCTGTCCAGTGCAGGGTTACTCTACAGTATTTGCGGAAGTTTACGAAAACTACTTCTGTTAAGTTATGACAAAGTGCAGAAGGTACTGTAGAGTAACCCTGCACTTGGCACCTTTTTTGTACGGTATGAGCTGTACTACGCTGTAGTATTAGGAAACGTTCAACTGGCTCAGAGCCGACTGCACCGCACTCACATGGGCTGCCTGCCTAGTCAGAGGTATCTCATGTGAATGCTGAATGCGCTCGTACAGCGTACGTCTGTCTGACGCTGTAGAAAAAGTGCCAAGTGCAGGGTTACTCTACAGTACTCTGTCGCTTCAGCTGCAATATTGGTCTTTATATTTATCTAAGTAATAATAAATAAACGTATGTAGATTGTAGAATAGCAGCTGGATTTGTACGTAGTGGAAAGTGTAATATTAATTTTTTTAAGTACAAGATCTATACTACGCGCGGCGCCCCATAGTTTTCAGATCTCCATTACCAAAACAGTTTTTTAAAAAACTGACAACGCCAATAGATCGGCATTGGTCTAGAAGTGGCTCACATGATTTTCTTTTTTAAATTCGTTCGATCAGAATCGTGCCGGCACGATGCCGAAAGCGATCTATCCCACTTTCAAGGTGACCTTGGGACTTAGAAAAAATTTGCCTGGATACAATACTAAACATACACTGATAAATAAACTAATTAAACCGAAAACTAAATCAATTGTACGAGTCTAAATTAATAAATTAACAAATAAATTAATAACTAAATAAATTAATCTCGTACTTATTTTCGTGCACCACCAACCACAACATTATTAAGAATTTAGCCTTCCGGTTTTGGTTGTCGGCACTTTTATACGTTATTTCAACGTTCTAATTATACTTACAAGTTTCAAGTATTACTAAGATTATCGGGCTGTTTGATTTTGCTAGAACATGGAAGCTCGATCACTCGCTCACCTAACGGGCTCTGTGCACTGTACAGTAGTTGTAGCTCGGTTACTTAGTCACCTAGCGATTTTTCTTACAGGACAGGCACAGATCCCGTTTGGTGAACTAGTGACCGAGCTACTACTACTGTCCACTGCACACAGCCCTTTAGGTTAACGAGTGACCGACCACTGCTACCACTACTGTCCAGTGCACACAGCCCTTTACTTGAAAGAGTGACCGAGCTGCCACATCTGTCCAGTGCACAGAGCCTGTTAGGTGAACTAGTGACCGAGCTACCACTACTGACCACAGAGCCCGTTGGGTGAACTAGTGACCGAGCTACCACTACTGACCACAGAGCCTGTTAGGTTAACTAGTGACCGAGCTACCGCTACTGCCCAGTACACACAGCCCATTAGGTGAACTAGTGGACTGAGCTACCACTACTGCCCAGTGCACACAGCCCGTTGGGTGAACTAGTGACCGAGCTACCACTATACACTGTACAGTGCACACAACCCTTTAGGTGAACTAGTGACCGAGCTACCACTACTGACCATTGCACAGAGCCCGTTAGGTTAACTAGTGACCGAGCTACCGCTACTGCCCAGTACACACAGCCCATTAGGTGAACTAGTGGACCGAGCTACCACTCCTGTCCACTGCACAGAGCCCGTTGGGTGAACTAGTGACCGAGCTACCACTATTGTACAGTGCACACAACCCGTTAGGTAAACTAGTGACCGAGCTACCACTACTGACCATTGCACAGAGCCCGTTAGGTTAACTAGTGACCGAGCTACCGCTACTGCCCAGTACACACAGCCCATTAGGTGAACTAGTGGACCGAGCTACCACTCCTGTCCACTGCACAGAGCCCGTTGGGTGAACTAGTGACCGAGCTACCACTATTGTACAGTGCACACAACCCGTTAGGTAAACTAGTGACCGAGCTACCACTACTGACCATTGCACAGAGCCTGTTAGGTTAACTAGTGACCGAGCTACCGCTACTGCCCAGTACACACAGCCCATTAGGTGAACTAGTGGACCGAGCTACCACTCCTGTCCAGTGCACAGAGCCCGTTGGGTGAACTAGTGACCGAGCTACCACTATTGTACAGTGCACACAACCCGTTAGGTAAACTAGTGACCGAGCTACCACTACTGACCATTGCACAGAGCCCGTTGGGTGAACTAGTGACCGAGCTACCACTACTGACCATTGCCACCACTACTGAAACGCGGAGGCGAAGCCGAAGCTGTTTCTTGTATACCTATATTACCGAAAAAAGTTGTGGTACATTTTCATCTTTAAAATTCTGGGAATTTGAGAGATTTTAGTTGTGGTATACAAAATGGTAATGCTGCCAGTTGACGGACTTATTCAACGTCCGTATATTTCAAGCGCATAAAAAATAAAGTAAAACAATTCTGTAAAGTAGTTGGTCTTCCGCGCGAACGGAAATGGATATGATTAGGCTTCATCGTCGAACACAGCACGCCGTTTGGATTAACAATGTAAACTAGACACAAGCCAATCGAAAAATTTAGCATTAAAAGTACAGCAAAAATCTCCAGTTCATGAGTTACGCCAATTACCATACCACGTCGCGCCACACCCTACTGACAGCGATAGAGCAGGGATCGTTAAATTTATATATGGGTGTTAAAAAGTTTATCATACCAATCGTCGTTTTAAAGTACGTAATTTTAGCTTATGCACACTAATGTATATTTATGTATAAATTCATGCACAATATTATGCGTGTTTACGTATAAATATACTTGAAAAAATATTTTTTATTATTAATCTGTCATTGCATACTGTTGTGGGCCGTGGCTGAAGCGCCAGTAGCACGCTATTGCGCTCCACTTGTACCTTTATCTACAGTAAAACCTCTCTATAAAATACAGGCACGGTTCCGTCAGTTTCGTATTTTATAACGGGGTGTATTTTATAAAGGGAAATGCTCCCAGGGGCACTGGTTACATTTAGGGGGCGGGGGCGACAGCGGAGCAGTATTTTATTACTGCTCCGCTGTACATAGTGTACATAGTTCCGTGTACATAGTTGGTAACACAATAACAATAAGACAGTATGCAACAAGTACAAAACAAATGCAAATCACATTCACTGCTGTCCGAAAAAACGATCTAGAGTGACCTGAGTTCTGCTCGCTGTTCTTCCCGCTTTCTAAAAAGCATTACCGAGGCTACAACCATGAACGGAATCAACGCTCACGTTGCTCGCTATTATTCGACGGTTTTGTGACTGCATTAAACTGCATCCGGGTAACTGTATGCAACTGTATTTAACCGGAGCTGAATGTTATGCGGAGGCTTTCTACACCGGTAAAACTACATTCGGTTCCGCGAAAGGTGTATGTAACTCTTATAAAGAGGTGAATGCTATAAAGAGAATCCCCCCTATGTTATAACATGCGAGCCAATCCGGTTCCTTACAGGTTGTATGCTATAAAGAAGTGTATTTAATAAAGAAGTGTATTTTAAGAGAGGTTTCACTGTACTTACTACTTATCGACAGCCTTGTACATTAATGCGCACCATGTGTACGAGTACGTACAATAACATAATTATTATACAATACAATGTTTCTATTAATATTTTGTACTATTAATATACAGATATTTTGTATGTTTGTACATATTGTACAATAACATGTGAAATATGTACCGGCGCTATATACAGTATGTATAAGTACAATAATTGTTAGGTAATGGATTGTACAACAGCTAAGTTCAAGAGCCGGTGCGTGTCGTAATGCGGGTATTGCATACAGAATGATGTACGTGTAGGCAGTGTATGTGTACTAGCTACGTGTTAGGCAGTGTATTTCATTTAAAATTTTGTTATATTTTATTAAACTGTATATTATTATTATAATTTATCTGTTGCGATTACGCCCAACTCCAATCTATTTATACGATCGTATTCTTTTAGTTTCCGCCTCATCATTTGTTCCTGTGATCAAACTTACTAATTATCTGTGTGACTAGTTTGTCGCCTAGAGCACCATTAAAGTTAAGTTAAAGAGAAAGTGGGTGGACCATATAACTCGTACTGTTGCCGGAATGACCTTTAACTTTCCGGAACAATCAACCCGTATTCTGGCAGTTGGGGAAGAAAGCGAGAGTTTTGGCATTGTGCAGAATGGCTTATAAGCCGTTCTGTACAATGCCAAACTCCCGCTTCCCTGGTTACGGGAAGCGTACACGAACATGACCTGTAGCACGTGCACGTGCGACGTGCATTAAAAACAGGTAATTCATCAGCATGAGTACAATTAACCGCGTTAACAAAACAAATTCGCTCGGCAAATAGAAATAAAAAATCGGTCCTAATTCGCTCACAAGGGGACATCAGTCAAAGCCAGCTGCGTATTACTTATGGATTTCTGGGTGAGTACGTAGTGTTTCCGCTCTTGATTAAGTATCTACACTTATCCTACCTCATTACAATACGATAAACATTTATTTACGGTTCCCGTATTTAATATTTTTTATGCGTAGATTTGGATAGTGTAGTCCGTGCGCTTCTGCGTCCTGCAGCAGGACCAGGCCGAGGAGCAGAACGCCCGCGAGAGCATGCGCCACGCCGGCGCTCCCAAACGGACCGTATCATCATCACAAGACTGGCAAATGAAGGAACCTGAGATGCATAACATTATCTCTAGGGTGAATTAGCGGATCGCTGACTGCGCGCAGCCATCAGACATCCGGTGGCGATAAACAAGTTAATTGTTACCTACCAAAGAATCACATTACTTCCTCAAAACTGCGGTTACCACCCGTATAATTAGTTCTCTAGGGACATTCCTCGTGCACGGGGTGATTTCAGCGGCTATTAGTAAGCTGTAGGATCGAGTCTGTGCGAATGGGTATATTAAGTCCATTTCCGGTTTGTGGCCGTTATTTGCAGCAAACTGACGAGCGCTAATTATAGGTGATTGAGAAGACATGTTGTCGCCCGTCGGCGTCTGGGCGGCGTGCATTTCACAAACGAAGAAGACAGACTGGCAACGATGCCGAACCGGGTATGACACCACAACAGCCGCTAGATGCCGTTGAGTTGTCTCCCAGTTCTTTCTTTTTTATCGTAAGCTTGTCAATAGGTTTATGATTTTTTAATCGTAACTAAAAATTCGTAAGTAAACGCCTGACGCCGTTAATTAACGAGACATTATATCTAATTGCGTTTAATCCAAATGTAGAAGCACAACCTTAAAAAAATGAAAGAGTAATCTACTGCAATATGATATTCTCTGGAATTTTGTATTACCGGTAGTGACAAAATTCCGATATTTTCTTTCATTAAACGCAAGTCCATAATAATTAATACCACGAGTATACAGTAATATGCGAAGTGAGACTGTTACCATTCGCGAAAAGGTTGCAGCAAGGTCAAGTAAGGTATCATTAATAATATTTTGACAATAATTTATTAAGCACATGAGCAATTAAGAAACATGAGCTGGCTGTCATCATCCCGAGCGGATTACCGGAGGGTTGATTCCGCGCAAGCCTCATCCAGTGGCGGTAAAAAAAGTTAGTAACTCTTTACCGTAATTAGAGGATCGTAATTCTTCTTCACAGCAGATGTTCATCCGGCCTTTTGGGAAATTGCTAACGTGCTGCCCGATTCCAGCGGATATAAGTTGTGCGTTATGTGTTAATCTGGTACATACCAGATCAATGTTTATGTGGCATTTAACGATTACAGTCGCATTTTAACCAGACGCTGTGCCTTGTTTGCTGAGAAATTTGACTGCCTCCACCATGACCTTTACGGGCTGTTATTTCATCGTTCTTATTGTTCCGTGTTCACTTATCCGTATTATATATGCCTCGCAAACGGAGTGTTCTAACAGTTCCATTATCGAGATCAATATAATCGAGAACGGCAAGAAAATTCAGTTGTTTCATACACGACTTGACGATTTTCTGCGTGACAACTTGGTGGATGCGGACGTGAATTTTGGCAACAAGTTTGGCAAACGCTACAAGCGTACGCCAAAGAAGAACAACCACGGTCATCGCCACCGCCCTCCAAACTGCCGACATTTTTTGAAATGGCAGCCTATTTTGTTGTGTTTGCAATTGTAGGCGTACTGGCTTTTGTATATATATGGGTGAAGATCATTCGCAACGATCAGTGGGTACCGTGACATATTTGTGGCGTTGGAGTCAGTTGGAGCTTTAATTATCTCGCTGTGTGTAATACCAACAAATTGTCCATTTCTTCCATTAGACAGCGAATAGAGAAATATCGTTATTTCTGCCAATCAGCGTCAGAGCGTTTGTTGTGGCCGAAAGAGAGCCCAACCGGTGTCCGCATCAGCCGTTTGGCATGGCGCAAATCATTTCCACCCCATCGTTGTTCTTGCACCTTGTCTGCCCTTCAAACCTACAGCTGTAGCCTGTAGCTATTATAATTACCGGCATCGGCGGCATGCAGTATCGGAAATCCCAACGCCATCCTTTGAGTTACGTGGATACAAGCCTACCTTTACTGCGCAGTGGACCGCCGCTCCAACCGTGCAGAAAAGGTTAAACATGTGCCCTTACGCTTAATGAACAGAAGATATCTGAGGAATTTTAACACAATTATTCATCTTACCACTGTGCATCTCGCGTGCCGTTAAATTTCTTGGTTTTCTAGCTACTGCATCATTATGAGTGCGCAGTTAGCTCATTGGCATGTGATTGTACCGTCTCACCGTTTATTACCGCCGAATTTATGCGGTTCCGTTGTGCAGGATTACGAATGAATATTGACTCAGGGTTGCTGTCGCCTGTCGGTACAGCCCATTCAAGAAGCAGTCAGCTGAACATATAGGCTGTAGAACAGAAAACCCAAAATCATATAGTTCCGATACTGTTTATAAAGGCGCCCGCTGCGTCTTTAAAAAAATCCGGAAGCTTCAGCTGCCACGGATCATATTAACGATCAAACAGTTCCACAACCTAACACCACCGGCAGTACCTCAGAGCCGCTTAAACGAAATGGAGGTACGCTGCCTGCATGAGCCACACCTCGCGCGTATAACCCGGCCGCAGCCGGCACTCGATGCGCGCTGTCGAGCGCGCCTGCACCTCGGGGACAGCCGAGGTGAGGTTTCCCGCGCGACTAAGCTCTATCGCGCACTCGGACAACGTATCCAGTGTCACAGCATCGAGTGCCACATATATGCGGAAGTCACGCTAAATAAACATAAAAAACATAAGTAAGTCAGTAAAAAACATAAAACAAAATGTACTATACATACAATAGTATGATACATTTCTACACGAAACGAGAATTTTTTGAATTTGGCGGTTATTTTGGCAATTATCAGAGCATATATTGGCCATTCTTCAATCAGAGTCGGTACTTGCGGCATTTAGGAATCTCTCTTAACTGGGCGACACTGCCGCGCATTTTCGCGCTTCTGCTGACACTTAACATCGCACCCGTCTTCCAACCCGTTGCATCCCTAGTCTGGATGATCGGCTTCCCCGTGAATCAGGATCAATAAAATGCGTATCCTATCGTACGGGATGTACTGCATGCCTGTGAATTGCTTACGGGGAAGATTGACGGCGCTGCAGCTGATCCGCTGCTTTCTTGCTACCGCGCATGCCGCTAATCTAAACAGGCGAAACATGTGGATTTTCCAGGATGAGTCCGGATGTGCAGTGCGCGTGTTTGAGCAGTACGCCACAGCTGACATATAGTGCATGCCCGCGGTGGATTCAGTTACTGGAGGGTTCTGAGACGAGCAGAAAGCTTCCAATGAATCGCCGAATCGGCCACAGGGAATTGGTTGTGCAGCTCTGTATGAATTTATCTTTGTGTTCTCATCCTGATCAGGATCGTTAGGAAATCGGAATGACAGTCTTTCATCTGTTTCGTTTCATGATAAAAGGCTGTGATTCCAGTTTTCTAACGGTGAAGTTATTCCAGAAAATGTTGTGGAAGCCATCGTTGGGCAAGTTGGGAATCGTTCGCTTTTCATAGTTGAAAGATAGCTGCTGAGGAAAAGAAAGCAGCAAAGGGATCACAGATCATTCGCTATTCAGCTATCTATATAACTTGGCTTATCTGTTCCGGAAATCAGTCGAAAATTCTGAGCATTTGCTTTTGAGAATGCCTGGATGCTACATTCCGGTACCTCGTACTATCTACTTTGTATTAGCTACTCTAGTACGCCCATTACCTTCCTCGGTGCCTGCATTAATTCATATTTATTAATAACACAACCGTCCTTCTACAACGGTAAGAGCTTAAAAAAAAGAGACACCTTAATAAATTTTTTCACCATTATTTTTAATACAAAAACTACGAAAATACTAAAAGCATTGATAAACCGTTGGTACTTTTACTTTATTGTCCTGCCTGTAAACTATCCACCAACAGACATTACGTGGGTCACTCTACATTTTATAATTGTGACATCAATAACTATTTATTAAATGCGATGTAAAGATCCGCACAGCTAATTATGTACAAGCCAGTGATTTATTTCTTGCGTAAAGGTACAGCCAGAATTGCAGGTTCATGGGTTACGCTAAGCTCTATACCACGCCACGGTCATTAAGCGTTACGTGGATGTGGCACGGCTGATATGCTCGTTATATATTGATGCCATATAAACAAATTTATCGTAATATCCAAGAATTTAATCGAATTTGTTTGCCACAAGCGAAAAAAAAACGCCGGAAGAACGGATTCATACTCATTTCATAGAGGAGATGGGTTATTTGTCGCACTCGCTGGCCATGAAGACTTTCGGAACTTTCGGGTCAGATTTTGCGGAGATGCTTCGTTTTATTAACAGGAAGATACGGGACCTAAGGAGGAGGCTTCAACAACTAAACGATAAAGTATCTATTCGCTAACAGTGAAAGAAAGATTTTTCTCTACACTGCCAGTCACTTTCGGGCTTCGGCTGACATATGATTCCACCACCGTACTTCAACTCCCTAGAGCTTGGGTCTCTATATTAGAATAGCGGACGGAACGACATTCTATTTAATCGCGGATGATATTTATTTTCATCACAGGGCAAAGTCACGTAAGCATATTCTACCGGTTATCAAACTAGCATCTGTACACGATGTCGCTCAGTATCTTCATCGAGCAAATTTACCCACTGTCTTCCGGAAAAAAGCTGTTCCAACGTTTCACTCTATCTGTAGAAAGGTGTTATTATGCAGTAATGGTTGAACAGTAGCAGAACACTTTCTATTTGAATTTTCGTTCGAAATAAAATGTATGTATCTGTATTTTACGATTACCGTTTTATCGAATTAGAAGCCCAGGGTTACAAATATTACAAATGGCCCACGGGGTGGGCTCCAATTACGGGCATGGGCTTGTATTTAGGGGGGGGGGGGGGCTTCAATTTTTCAAACCAGCTTTTGGCATTTTTTAATATGGGCTTTACGGTATTTATTTAAGCCCATAGGCCTCTATTTCGAGGGGGGCTTATAACTTTCAAACCACCTTAGGGGTGGGCTCTAATTACGGGGGGGCCTGTATTGGGGGGGGGGGCTTCAAATTCGATAATTACGGTATATGCCATTTTGCAGTTACAGGTACCACCAAGAGACTTAGTCAGCGCTGCCAGTTTGGAAAGCAAGGCTATTTTGCCCCTCGATCTGTCTGAACGGTCATCTGCTGTTCGTCAAAACATTCACACAGCTCAGGACAGCTCCGATGCTGACGTCGTATCTTAAATCGTTAAGATGAAGAAAGATGCCCTCAAACGCCTTCATGACGCTGGAATTTGTGGGATTTTCTGTTTCCACGGCTCTCATCACCCGGTCCGGGACGGACAGGTACTTCCACGATGTGAAGGTAGGCCGTCTGCATAACCCACACCTCGCGCGTATAATCCGGCCGCACCCAGCACTCGATGCGCGCCGGGCGTCGCGCGTCCACTTTGGGAATAATCAGCGTGCTGGCGACGTTCCCCTGGTGACTGTACTGCACCTCGTAGGTTGACAGCGTTTCAAGCGCCTCATGGCGCGCGTCGAAGGGAACATACAGGCGAAAGTGACGCTGGTCGGGATCAGTATAGATTAAATCACGCAGCGGGTGTTTTTGGGGCGCTTCCAGCCACTGCCGGTTAAAACGCCAGATGAAACCGTGGAGCCTGTCGAAAGCCTCCAGCGGATGGGTGAAGCCGGTCCCGCAGTGGAAGCGGGCTTCTGACGCCCACTTGACTGTGACGTTGGCCATCGGGAGTGGGAAGATTTCGCTACGGGTGGGCGCCACCCGCAGGCGGAAGGCCTGTAGCCGGCAGAAGCGGGACGGATCATCCGGGCAATTATTTTGGCACTCCACGATACCTCGATCGCTCCAGCTGAGGTTCTTCATCATCAGCGTGGCGAAGGCTGCCGTTATGTTGACAGCGTGACTGACGTCGTAGGCGGCGGTGACGTTAATGCCGCTGCTTCGGACGACAGCCAGCACTTGGCCCTTGTGAACCCAGACTATGGTCGGCGTCTCCGTAGTGTTGGGTGTCAACTGCAGGGGACAGTGAAACGTTGCCGCTTCGCCTGAATTCGTCTGCACGACGGGGAGGTTGTCGATGGTGATGCTGGATGCCTCCTTGTTGTCCAGTGGCAGATGAATCCGTCCGTTCACTGGATGACGCGATGCGTCGTTTAGCAGTTTGTCCACTAAAAAGATTAAATAAACACGGCAAGTACATCGGAACGCAGCCACGGTAATAAAATACGCCATAAAAGTTTTGTGTCATTGGCATAGAACACTGAGAACGTATCAACGACACAAGGAAGCTTAAGGAAGTAACGACGTAATAAGGTATATGTGCAGTGATTATGGGAGCACTCACATCGTGCAAATGTACATTCCCAGCTGTCATCCAAGCAATACCGTATGCTGGTCCTGGACACGCTCCCATTTTTTTGTACTGTGCAAGCCATACAAAAATCAAGGAATATCGAGATCAGTGCTATCGCATACAAAATAAAGGCCAAACCTCGCGGGACTACGATTAGAGGCAGGCGTTGGCTGCAGAGAGCGGTGTAGCGCACGGGCCGCCTCGTGCGACTGGGACCGGACCAATCAAACGCAGGTGACGCCGATAGATGCCGTGATGCCATACAGCACGATACATCCTGCTCGACGGTCGTGCTGGCTGCGATTGGCCAGCGCGTTGCCTTGTCCGTTGTCCGCAGTTCAATGTTGAAGGTACTGCCGCAGTTGCAGATAAGGACATAAAAGTTTCACGATTGCACGGCAAGCGCTTATCCAAACGCTGTACTATGTATAATCATGATGAGGTTCGCAGCCTATCGCAGCGGCGCTGCAACTTAAACAAGTAATAACTAATGTAACAACTAGCAAAACGCATCACTAAGCAACCGCGAGTAGAGGTCGCTGCAGCGAAGAGCACACGGAGTGCGGTGATCTGACCCAGGCCCCAGTTGGATATGACAGTGGCTCAGCCGGAAATGCTTAAGCCGCAGTAAAGCCGGCGCCGAACGCCCGCAACTGCCACGCAGCTTTTGGGAAGGGCTAAATTTCGTCGACACTATAGAACCACTATAGAACCATAAGTGAATCACGTCCTAACTTGGACATTCTCTCGAGAAGGTCACTAACTGGAAACAAAGATCAAACCTCCCAGCGCTGCAACAGCTACAGGAAAGAAACGATATCTATTCCCTGCAACAGAGGCGCTTCCGGTATGTTCCTGTGTGGAAATCTCTGCTAGGTGGACAGTATTGCCAGCATTCTCACGCTTCCACTGACATGCGATTCGGCCAGCACACACCAACTCGTGTTTCGTGGGTCACCGCTTCCTTCTTCTTGCATCGGATAGCAGAGTGGACGGCAGCAATTACCGAGGGAAACCCCCGAATCTTTTAATGCGTACTGATAACGCTGCTGCAGGGGAATAACGGGAAGATGGCGCAGTAGCTTGCAACCCTTCAGGGTCGCTTGTAACGCGGCCGCGCTCTACCTGTACGTGAAGTGGTTGGGATATGTACGGTAGATAGCCCTGCATGCTAAACATTTTTCATCTGCTACGATCATTCTTCTACTGAAATCCAAGCAAATCCCAACTGGAATTACTGGCGTTACGTCGGATGCGCCGAATGCCGACAGGAGCCACCAACGCCGTTGCGGCTTTGTGCGTCGAAAATGCAATGCGGTGAACCATTTGCAGAATCAGGATTGCTATAACGTAACGGCCTTATCAACCCCGCCAAAAAGGTCTGTTTATGCTGGCATCAGATGGTTTGGCAGGGCTGTCGAGGAGGTGAAGCAGCCAGGCGCTCTGCAAGGAACAATTATCCGCTCGCAATTTTTATTTGGAGTCCCGGTTTGTAATTTTTCCATCCGCCTCATCATGACGTGTGCACTGATAGGCTTACTCTCGGAATACCGTAAAATCTGATGTTAACGCCCTGGGCGTTTATTTTTTTGAGAGGCTCGGGAGGGGGCGTTTAAAACGGCAGGGGGCGTTTATTACGGGGGGGGGGGGCGTCTAATTTTTCAAATGAATAACACGCTCAAGATGTGTCAGTTTTAACGAGATTATTATGTATGAAAATTAATGGAATAATTCAGAAACCAAGACATCAGTTAGAAAATCATGGTTTAAGAGTGTGCATTAGCTAAATTAGCAAGATGTACCACTAAGACCGTACCGATATCAGACTAAAAAAGGGCAGCGCCACAAATTATTAGACGCCCCGGGGAGATAATTTCGGGGGGGCTTTTATTATTTCGTGACCTACAAGAGGGGGCGTTTAAAACCGCACGGGGCGTTAATTTCGGGGGGCGTTCTTATCGGATTTTACTATAACGGCAGAACCGTCACTGGCAGTTTTACTGGATTGCCGTCGGTGGATAACGTCCGTTAACCCGTTGCTACGCACCGGGTCATGCCACATCCGCATTTAATTGTTCATGCGTTATACAAGTACTAGTAATACGTACTCTCACTCTTATACCAAGTATTAACCCACGGATTTTTGGGGCCGACACAATGCAACGACCGCATAAAATTATAATCGCTAAGTGTGTCGGTAACAGTGGCACACGAAATGCCCTTTCTCCCACATTCCCCAATCCCGGCAGTTCGGAAAATCTGCGGCTTGGCTGGAAGACCCAAATTTCGTTAACGCGTAACCTGCACATAGCAACAGTCATCTGGATATGGATCAGTTATCGTTGCGGTCTGGCGTGCCCAGTGCACGATGCTTGCCGATATCAGAGCTGCGATCCCACATTTTTTCACTGTAAGTCACCCCGAACAGAACCACAATGCGATTGAATACTGCAACGTTTGCCATGCAATCATAAAATCCCTTTATGGTGATTTTCCGGCTATCCCACTTTCAAAATTATGACGGAATATTATTCGCATTAAAGCGATGCTCTTAAAGCATCTCAACTGGGACTGCTTATGCAGTGCTTCCAGGGAGCAAACGACTGTTTTGGTTGGAAAAGGATCTAAGTTCACTAATCAGCTATTTTGCGCTTACGAGAAATGAGAATACCAGTTCACTGTGCGGCCAGATCGCAGATCGAAATTTATTAGAACGTCGCGTACAAACGGAAAAAAAACGAAGACGAAAATCAGTTTTAGAAACTGGTTGGTCAGCTTCCGATAATGTTCGCACTTCGCAGTTGCACTGCGCTCATGGTAAGCTGGTCAGAACAGATAGCTACAACGTGATGAACCGCTTAGACAACATTCATCCAATTTAGCATAACATAACGATGACCTTTAGTGGACGATGTGATGAGCGAGGCGGCTCGGCAGTAGAGGTCTCAAACCGTACGAAATTTTCTTACGATTACGTACGGTTTTACCGTAGCGCTTTACGGCTACGGTGCTTTTACGGCAGCCATGTTCTGCATCTGTACGGTTACGGCACAAAAATTTTCCAACCCATTACGGTACGGTACGGTAAACTACGGCATGTTTATTTTTTAGTTTTTTTCGACATATGAAACGTTCTTTTCGACATATTCTAAAGTTGCAAATAACTTGACTCAGCATACCGAGTTAAAACATTGTGCAGTTAAAATGCGTCAGTCGAAAGCACCATATCTCGATATTGAATTAACTAACAGGTCAGGCTAATACGAATTGCTAGTACGTGAGTGGATTGAAAGAATTTCTTCAGTTAAGGACTGCAATAACTGCAGCGTTTTTAATGAAGTCAGCAACGGTGATGGAGCCAGTGCCCAATGGCCACTCGCTTACTTTACATGTGAATTCGCAACCAACTTCATTGAAACTGTTGTTTACCTTTTTATTTAAAAAGTGCCGTGCCGTAACTTACCGTAGAAACATTTCATCCGGTTACGATATTACCGTAACTAGTTTATATACGGTTAAGTACGGTAACTTTGTTACCGTACTCATTTCTTATACGGATCCTTACGGTTTGACCGTACCGTATACCGTATACGGTGTTGCCGTATACGGTTTGCGACCTCTACTCGGCAGCCGATCGACGGACGAATTCATGTGCCCCTTCCACCCTCGCTGCGCTCCCTCGTCACCCTGGAGAAGTACCCGGTGGTCCGTGCCAGTTCCGGCGGTGCGGCGACCTTTCACTGCAGTCCTTTGCGGATCCTCCCCAACGCTAACGGGAGCAACGCCAACGAAACAACCGTTTTGTGGGGGCAGAACCAAAAAATGCTGGCGGCACTCAACAGCGACGGGCTCTATTTCAATTACACGGCCTCCGCCGATATCCAGCAAACAGTGGACTGGGCGGCCGCCTCCGCCACGCTGACCATCCGCAACGTCACCTGGGCGTCACGCGGCCTGGTGGCCTGCTTTCAGGAATGCGAAGCCGACCCCGAGTATAAGTACTGCCCGCTGCAGTACTTCCGCTTCCACGTGACGCCCACCGCCAGCGAACTCTTCCTGGCGCCGCTGATGAACATCACAATCATCGGCTCTGATGAGGCGCGCTTCCGGTGCGCCACCAGCCTGACACTGCCAACCGATCCGTTTCACGCTCGGATGGGCTTTATCTGGCGCTACAACGCGCAGTGGCTAGCGGCGCCCCGGTACCACGCTCTGGAGCCCTTCGTGAAGCCGGTAGCCACGCCTCCGCCACGGCGCCCCTCCCCCAAGCATGTCCCGCCGTGGCTGCGGGACCGCATCCCAGGGGAAACATTGGCGGAATACAGGATTTTTGAAAATAACACCGCCGGCGACAATTTCACCAGCACGCTTGTCTTCCCCACTGCTCAGCTGCAGGCGTCGACATTGGCGCGGGTGGAGTGCTGGGTGCAGCCGGATCATCAGCGGGAAGTCTGGCTAAGGCAGACGGCGTACTTGCACTACATGCCGGCAACAGAATTGCTCAGATGGCTGGCTGCGAAAACGGTTACCTAACCGACGCTTCTTTTGGAGGCTTAATATTATTATGGGGATCACCGATGGATAATACCTACACGCACATACAGTAATAAACGAAGCATTGCTCACAGTGCTCACCCTCATTATTATAGGTGGCATGATAAACAGTCACATATGCATATTTAATCGGCATTCGGCATTAAGTTTTGACGGAAGTGTCGCGAATGCTGTGCTCCCAGGCTCCCAGCACGCAGCAGGCAGCTATATATATGCATTTCAGCCGACCACGAGGAAGACATCGTCCAACGTAAGAATATACCCGAGCTTACCCGATTTACCGTAATTTCCATCAAGGTGACACGTTTCAGATTGTGTTCACTGGGCATAATGATTACTTTTCTAGTACTCTGTACTGATGTTTCGGCTCCTGATGTTTCCAGTTTTATGTATTTGCTATATTATCCTCTCCTCTATCCTGTATGGCTGTATCCCGCACTGAGATCTAAATAAGAAAAGAGAAACAGAATATATCTAAAAACAGCACTTAATGCATAATACCTAAGCAGGTGCCTCTTTATGAAAAGGAAGTAAACATATATTTTTTAATGGTTTGAAGCTTCATACATTCACGGTAGGCCAACAACACTACTGTACTCACTAGGCCCGATCAATCCTAGCAAAACTTTTCGAGAAAAATATCGCGAAATAAAATGTGAAAGCAGTATGCGTCATTGTTGGATGACGCACTGCAAAAAATGAGAGTGCGTTGGACCAGTAACAAGCAGTGGATCAGCAAATGAAACGCTAGCACTGACTGCTAAATGAATCGTTCTGCATAAACACAAATGAATTTACAATTAATGCAGGGCCGCAGACGCATATTAATTCGCATGCAGCATGCTTGGTGGTAATTATTGATTAATTTAATAATAATTGGTAACTTTACTGACTAATGTAATTCGGAATTCCTAATTACTCAGCGTAATTAATTAAAGTAATTAGACTTAATTACGCAGTAACGCAACCTAAATAACACTGCTGATATAATTCACTAATATTAATCCTATAAGAAACACTAATAATAATTACTTTAATTAATAATCGTAATTACTAAATTAGCAATCAGTCTAGTACTAACAGAAACTTTTAAGCTAATGGGACCGATCACTAATAAAAAAACATTAATACTCAATTACATTAATTTTTATTAGCTAACAAAATTAAAACGCTTCATCATGTTACGGGTGACCATTGTGTAATGCTCTGTTGGCTATGCTGAACAACGGAGGTGAAAGTGTGTGTGAAATAGAAAACGCAGCTTCGAAGCTACGTTTTGTAATTCATCTGTGGATCACGTAGCGGACCAATGAGCGCAGCCGTTAGCTTTCGGCTTGAGAATGTTGTGGTGACTAACTCGCGTTATCTTTCACGGGCGCGCAACGGAGCGTTGTGCCCCACTTCAGACAAAACATCAGCAAAATCTTTACCCAGGTCTGATTACAACTACTGCTGTATTAAGACTGAAAAAAAAACAACCAAATTCACTTTTAACAAATTTATTCCGTCCTGGCAAAGTGCCCAAAACTGCTGCTGCGTTTCCCTTCATAATCGCCAAACTAATACGCTGTATAAGGAAAGCCGTGGATCTACTCTCGCCTGTTTTTTCCCTTATGAGACGTCCAAAGAAGCTAACCATTTCCTTAGCACCTTCTCCTAGGACTCCCATCGTCTCCACAGCAAACGGATAAAACAAATACTGATCGCCCAGGAATCGGTAGTTAGATCGTTTTCGGTTTTCCGCTTGACGAGCCGCTGCTCCAGCCGCTTTAGCCGATCCTTTCAGGTACGACTGAGCCAAAGTATCTGCACACGTAGCGTCCCATACTAGTTGCTTTCCGTCCCGAACGGGAACCAACGTTGCACCATCAGGCCTTTCGCCGTTATCTCTCAACATTCCTTTTGGTTCCAGTTCGCAAGGAATTCCTGCCGCGAAACAGCCACGGTCAAGGATGGAGTTAAGTTCCACGTGCTGACTCCATCTACCTTGGTTGTACAGGCATGCTAAACCATGGTGGCCATCCGGAGTTACTTGAAAACCACACCCCCGGCATTCATGGGCTGCCACCACTGGCAATCCAAAACGCAGGCCAATGGCGATTCTCACTTGGTCATCATTCAGGACGGTTCCAAGGCAAGCGGCCGGTAAGGCGTGTACCCAGGCTGCAGATTCTTTTTCAGTTGCTGCCAGCAGCAGGGCCATTTCCTTCTCGTTTCCGCTCCTAATAGCTTGCATGCGTACCCGTGAGTAGTTCATCTCTACCACGGCCCAGTCCCAACTCTTCTGGAATTTCCTGATTCCCTCCGCTGGTTTTTCACAAAGGTACCGATCTGTCCTGTCTAGGAAGTAAACAGTGACGAATATCGCTGTATGCGGATATAAAACTGGAAAAATAATACATTAATAAGTAAGAAAAGTGAAAATTGTGTCACGATATGTCGAAAAAAAACTGAGGTAATACGGACAGTTGACAACTTGACAGTACAACAATGAACAAACAATAATTGTAACATTAAAAAAGTGCAAATCGCCGCGCATATTCGTTTTTGAGCGCTTAAAGGTGCTAGCCTGACGGTGGCGGAAAGGTCACATAATGCAACTGAATGTCCATTGACAGCATTGCGCAATTCAGAACGCCTCACAGACTCATAGTACAATCCTAGCTGAGAAGAGCTATCAATATCAAAACCCATTTCCGCCTCGCGACCGGTATTCTTGGTTACATTACTTACTATTTGAGGGAGCAGTTAAGCAGCAGTTGAGCCGATTGGTTCAATGACACACCACCACTTTGCATAGATTACCTGAATTGGGACAAAACGTTTTCTAGTGGGCTATAACAAGAGTTTGTACACACCCACATCATTAATCCACGGACGTGAGAGCATCCTGAATAATGAAACAGTCAGCACGAATTCACATCAAAAAAATGTAAGATGTCTACACTCGGCAAGATGCTGTTTGAGAGGGCACCGGAGAAACGGTCCACTCAGTTTCTGAAGCAGAGAATCAGTGTTGCTTTAATGCGAGGTAGTGCTGCCTGTGTACAGGAAACTTTTTTATCGGTAAAAAGCTGGACGAAGTGTATTACGTACTGAAGCGATTTACTGTGTAAAGAACCGATTATAACACACCAGGAGGGTAGCGAAGCACCTTAAAGTGCTGATGATAGATGACTAGCACGAAGCGTAAACGTAAAAAGTATGAAGCAAGAAACTGAACACGTTTACTTATGTACACATATGTAAACGTATGTATGTAATGGTAAATGTGTATAAGTATACGTATGCACACATTTGCCATACATGTGTTGCTTTGTCCCAACTCATGAACTCATGCATACTCTCCCACCTTGAGTAGCAACAGTGAGTTTGAAATGGCTTGCTATCTAAAACAAGGCAAAACACCGATTGGTTCATCAGTACACCATCTCCTTGAAAGGACACAGTGATTTCACAGTGACGAGGGGGATGTACATATTTGAAGCCGGCACGTGTGGCGCACAAGAACAGCATTCAGCTTCCTGTGGGCAAAAACTTCGCTGTTTTCTCCTTCCCTTGGATGCTTTATGTGCGGTAGCAATTACTGTGGAAAACGCCCTCAAGATATTATATTATGCCCCTTTTTTTTGGATGCGGTACGTAGACAAATGTCAGAGTTATAGCTACAACTGTACGAATTTTGAAACATTCAGGCATATTATTATATTCTGCAGGTGCTTATCATCCCCTCTTGCCCAAAAATAATATGGGGCGCTGAAGTCCATCAATACGACTTTTTCGCGATACTTGTCGCTCTCCGTATGCTTCGCGCCTGTTGTAAGTCTAAAGCGTTGTAAAAAACAGTGCTTCTGTACTTTGCAGCTATCGGCTATCGTAAGCCTTAAAAGCATCAGTTGTTTGCATAGAAGAGCGACTGTAAAGTGCATCGTTGTTACCGTAATTATCGAATTGTTAGCTCATTGCAACTGAAGCTTACTTGTATTTCAGGATTGAGACTTCCCCAACACACCATGGAAAGCAGTGCCGAGGATGGGTTTTTTCGATTTTTTCTGCAAACCATAGGCGTCTTTACGCTTTCCGTTTCCGTAATGATGTATTACTGCGAACGAATCCACACTGAAAACACTCAAACACCATTGTCATAAGAAATTCGCGACAGTCGGGAAAGAAATCAAGCGAGTAAAGTTTTCTCAGAGATCGAAAGCGAAGTAAATGTTTCCTACCGGTAAAATAATCGACCGGAGCGTAGCAAAGGTCCTCTTAATTCAAGACCAGTGCATTCGTTGATTTCTGCCCGTTACGGAAATTCGTTACGGAAGTGCGTTACGGTAGTAACAGTATGACGTCCCCGCAGCCGACAACAATGATGTCATCGCTGGCCATCGTAACGTAATGGGCCTATAGAGGGGCACTGCAGCCATTGATTTCTGTCCGTTACGAAACTGCGTTACAGTGCGTCACGCAGCTGACCAGTATGAGGTCATGGCTGACTCAGTCTGACTGCTGGGTCACAGTGGATTCATACAGCGATACTGCAGCGCTTGATTCTGCCAGTTCGTTACGGAATTAGTTACTGCAAATAGCCGCCATGATGTCATTGTCAGCAGTTATGATTTTTGTCCGTTACGCAAGTAACGAAAAACTGTCGATGTACAAACACATCTCAGGTATTTGCGTCACCGGCAATAATATCTCCTCTGTGACTGATAATATCTCTATATAATATCTCTCTCCAGAGGAGATATAATAATATCTCCTCTGGACTCCTCTGGAACGGACCACGGCAAAAATATCTCCTCTTACAGTTTTTCGTGCCTCCTAATAAGACACCATCGCTGAAATAGTAACCTTTTGGTGATAATCAGTGACATCTAGGAGCTGCATGATAGCACCTCGGTAACGTGATCCCTTACTTATCTCTATCCATTAGAAGGTGAAAACCCATAGCTGCAGTTCCATACCCGCGGTTATTACTGCCTTCATGAAATATTTTTAAAATATTTATACCGTTTTGTCTCTAAAGATAATAATTTTTATCCAATATTCGGTAAATTTGCGGCTTTTCCTACCAAATAGTTTAGGTGACCACTCCGTACACACCCTTTCATTCCGTGCACAGCCTTTTTGCGCTACCTTTCATTGCGTACACAACTTTTATTTTTTTTAATTTTTTCCACAGCAGAATTATTTCTGGAACTGCCGTTTTTTCGTTAACGGCAGTTATTGCTACATTTTTCAAAGCATCATCGGCAGTTACAAAATCGAATTCTCGTGAGAGAATAATTCTAGGCGCCCTTGTGCCGGTTTTTCTTCGCAGGGTTGGACAGTGCCGCTTTTGAAGGAGCTGTAAGAAGTTGCCGCGGGGTCTTTTCCATACAGGCAATCTCTGCCACGAACGCCAACGCGTAAAACGCGCAATCTCAACCGTTTTTTTTTATTTTGAACAGCAACGTTTTTCACCCTAATCTCTGCAAGATCTGCTCCGTAACACTTGTATATTTCATTCTTCCCCTGCCACATGAGTTATTTGCCGACGCTGTCATACACCAGGACGTCTTCGTCGGAACGGTCCCATGATGTTGCAAAAAAGTAGTAATATTTTTTTTGTAGTTTTGCGTTTCTGTAGTATTACAGATTACAAGTATTTAAGTACAATATATAAGATATCTGAAGTGCAGTGGACTCAAATGTCTCTTCCAGTACGGCGGGGAGGTTTGGGAACGCGCCGCACAGAGACATTAGCTGTTTGTGCCTATTTGGCATCGGTGTACTCTGTGCAGACCATCGTTTCTGAATTTTACCAGTCAACTGAAGAGTGCCTAACGAGAGCAGCTATGGAGTCCTGGCTACAGCATACGTAATGCGAGATCCCGGCTGATTTTATTCGAAAGTTTCAGTACGCATGGGATGCACCAATGATTGAGCGGGACATTGCCATGCTGATGTTGTGTACAGAAGGAAAAGAACGTGACAGGGCGGTTTTGCTGTCTGCACTTGACAGAGACTCTGGCGCCTGGTTGAATGCGTTGCCCGCTCCATGCTTGGGAACGTCCCTTAGAGACGACGAGGTCAGAATCGGTGTCGCATTGCGGTTTGGATTGCCAGTTGTGGTGGCACACAACTGCATTGCGTGCGGAACTCAAGTAGAAACTAACGGGCACCACGGGTTATCCTGCAATAAGTCAACCAAGGGACGATGGGCGCGGCACAAAGAAATGAACAGTATTGCAAAGAATTGTTGCGAAAGCGCCGGTTTTCCTTGTCAGCTAGAACCGACCGGCTTATCGAGCACAAACGGAAAAAGGCCCGACGGGATGACACTGATTCCTGTCCGCCAAGGGAAGCCGCTGGTGTGGGATGTAACCAGTTGGTGCACGGTCGCAGACTCGCATGTCACCGGCAGTTCGAAGAAATCTGTACACGTGGCTCAGCTTGCAGAAAATTCTAAACGGCGGACATATTCGTTTTTGGGAAATGGATACTTTTTCTACCCTTTAGCGATCGAGACGTTGGGAGTATTTAGCCCCGCTCTGAGTGAACTGTTGCGTTTCATGGGCCGTAAAATTCGTGATTTAACTGGAGAAGCGCGTTCTACTGCTTTTCTTAAGCAGCGCTTCAGTCTCGCTGTTGTAAAAGGAAATGCCACGGCTATCTTGAGCACGTTACCTTTTAATCCAAGAGAAGATAGAGATTTTGGTTGTTTTTTTAATGTTTAAATTTTAACTATTAAGTAGTGTACCGGCGCTCGCACTCATTGTTATCGTGGTGGCTATTGCCCATTAAAACATATGAGTACAATATATATAAATATATATAAAAGTTTGGTAGTGCACCGAGTGAATGGTAGTGCGCAAAAGGTTGTGCACGGAATGAAAGGGAGTGCAAAAGGTTGTGTACGGAGTAAAAGGGTGTGAAGAGGTGTGTACGGAGTGGTCACCAATAGTTTAATAAGAGTCCTGACAATATCTCCACTTCCCGATCTATCAATTCCACTTGTGCAACCTAAGTAACCCTGGGGTTTCGTTTCAGTTACTGTATGTTTCATGCCAAAATTAGTGTCCTGTTGGCAGCTTATTTTGTCTCCCTTCTTGACCACTTCTTTCAAAACGATATCTCTTAACCGATTCTAGCACCAATGGGGTTTTTATAGGACAAACAAGTTTTAAAAAGACGTAAAGAACATTATAAAACTATTTTTGTTAAATCACACAATGTTTAAATATAAAATTTTAAGCTCTATCTTTTTTATTTAATGTCAATCTCGGTAACTTCGGTTAGCCGTAACTGTCAACACTTACCAACCCTTTCTTAAAAACGTTCTTAAAAATAAACGACAAACTCGTTTCATTTGACAATTTTTTCGTAGTGGACATTTTGTTCAAGCCTCGCTCCGGTCTGCCAATGCACACCAACGTGCATTTTTCCAGTTATAACATTTTTTTATCGTACTGTCTCGCAATAATTACGAACATGGTGCAGCTACGGTGTAGCTCTAGCACGCGTCCGTTGAGTGAATGGGCAAATGGAGCCGTGATTCTGGACCTCAGAGTCAATCTTGAGTCTTGACAAATCTTGATTCTAGCTCAGTTCTAGATTCTGCGCGCATATTCCGTCTTACACTTAGTACTGAGTAACCGGATGTTAGTATGACCTTCGTTAAGCAGCTAGAGATACTGCCTGAGCGGAAGTCGTGTGGATCAGCAAGTCCACCAGCTTATAATATGGTGTAGCCGACAAACCTTATCTGTTTTACTTCGTTATTTTGCTACAGTAGTGTATTGTGTCAATAATACCGTTTTTTTGTAGATCTCCTTAACGCACGGTTTCCGTCGGTTATTCACCTTGACGCTTTCAGCTGGTTGTAAAGATAAAAGTCTTGTCTTTCAGAAGAGGGCACTTTTATTCCAATTCTAAAGAAGAATTTATTCAAATTTAAAGAAAAACGAAAGGAATAGCAGAACCATGCCCGGTGTTTGTCATGAACAGTACACCCAGAGTAGAAGAGCATATCTGTATAAAAGTTTGAGCGAGAAACAAATCAAAAGAAACTTGAGTCAACAGGCAGTATTTTCAAAGTAAATTTACGTTTTAACACACAGATATTTTAATTTTATTCAACGGCAAAATTTTACGGAGCTCTGTGAAGGGCATTACAGGTTATAGGTGTGCAAAAGTAAAACAAACCTGCAAAAAGCCGAATACTGCGGCAATGACAAAACACTGGGCCGATCCGATTCGACAGATGGTATTGCCGCAATGCAAAATCCTTACCAATTATTTCCCAAATAACCCAGACTATCATCAGCAACCCATCAATATCTCAACAATGGAGATCCAAAAGCTGCCGGAGTTCCGGCAAGACCGTCCGTTTTTCCTCCGTGGCCGCTGGTTGGAAAAAAATGTGTTAGAACTGACCTTTGTAGCCGCGCACCTATGGAAAAAGTTGCAGATGGTTCCCTGCTTCAACTTAAACACCTACTGTAGTCGAGGCAGCGTATGGCAGTCGTACTCGATATGTAAATGGCAGATTATGAGCCAGAGTAATTCCCTTCCACAGGGAATATGACATCCACCCACAGTTAAACAGGAGAAAATGTCCTGTGTAATAGCTGTCTGAAGAAATTTCTGCAGCGATGATTATGCAAACGTCGGTGGCGTACAGCGTCAGCACGATAACAAAAAATTTCACGAAGACCGTCCACAGTAACAGGGTAGCGACGAGTGACGGTGACGACCGGTGCTCCGGCGCTGTACCAGCAGGAAAAACTGACACGTTTCGTACAGCACCACAACACCGGTCTAATGTTACGGACAGTAGATTGATATTACTACTTTTGGGCGGAGAGCGAAGCTAACGAACAATTTCTCTACAAAACATTTAACAAATTCCATTAAAGATGGACAATTTAATCACACATCTTACTCTGAAGGTTCCTCTAAACTTCCCTCTAAGGATTGCATTTCCATGTTTTTTAATCTTGCGCATTTAATAATACCCAAGCTTTGTAAAAGCACTATGCTAACCCAAGCTTGTTTGAAATGGAATGTCCTGTTTTTCACGACGGTTGGTGCTAGGAACTTCCGCCGGTGAGAGTGCTGAGTACGTACTGTAGATGCCACAAGTAACTAGTAAGTACAACTAGGAGTAACAGCCTCAAATATTAGCTGACCGCTTTTAAGAAATTTAATATACGAGGTGTCACATACCCTTTGTGGCGGGTGCCATGACATGAACGCTAGTTTGCAGCACATTGGCAAAGTCGAAAACAGAGGCAGCTTATCTATAGCCGTAAAGCAAACAATAAAAGTAAACGCATCTCCTCTTTCCACACGTATTTCCATCAGGTGGTGTCCGGATCATTCCAAATATACCATGTGCTTTATTGAAATTTTGTCATTTATACATTGGTGTACGAACTTAGCTAGCCTTTTGAAATATTTTGCAACGATACCTGGATAGATATACATGGATTTGGTATAGTTCACTCGGCGTTTTCAAGATTTTCTCGGGCCTGCTGCGGACGAATCATGACAATGGCCAGGCTATTCACCGCTATCGAATGCGGGATGTCGTTCGTCCAAGCCGAACAGCCCATGCACTGGTACGAAGAAGTGTACTGCGCGTCGTCGTACCAGTTCATGGGCTTTTACGCGTTACGTATACTGTGACTGCTGTGCCATTTCGACAACGGAATCCAAATTCATCGTTCTCGGAATATCGTTCTTCTACTACTGTACATATGTAATATTTTATTCCAGTACGCCGCCTGCGTTTTTGATCGCCGTAGTTTTTGTTGAGGCTATTAGTCTCGCAGCGGGACGACGGGAAAACATAATTTCTCTATCTGTCGATTCTGTAGAGCAACGGGATTTTTGTTGCTCCAGAATGCGACCGATAGACAAAACATTTTCCTTTATGACAAAAGCATGCGGGAAGAACAGTTTATATGGCGAAGAAATGTGTAACCATGTGAGTATTATGAGAACATCATCTTATCTAGAACTACTCGTAAGGAACAAAAACCGAAATAATACCCAGCTGGAGTTTGGTTTTATGTCGGATAAGCCGAATGGCAACGGGAGCGACATGTGTCGTTCGAAAATGTACTGCCGTGAACCATTCCCAGAATCAGGATTTCTATAACGACCTCACCAACCCCGCCAAAATGTCTGACTACGCTGGCGTGACATGTTTTCGCACGAATGTCGAGGAGAGGAAGCAGCCAGGTGGCCGGGAGTGAAAAATAATCCGCTCATAATTTATATTTGGATTCCCTGTTAGTAATTCTGTCACTTGACGCATACAAATCTAACAGAAGAACCGTCCCTGGCAGTTCGACTGGATTGCAGTTGATGGGTACCGTCTGTCGACCCGTTGCTACGCACCGGTTCATGCTACATCCGCATTAAATTTTTTGTGCGTTATAATAATATCTTTCTTCTATAAATACTGTAAATGCATCTACGAAGTTTTTAGGTTAGACACAATGCAAGGAGCCAATCAAACTGCAATCGCCAAGTGTTTTACGGGAAGATCAAAATTTACGGGTAACTTATACATGGCAGCAATGATCTGGATGTGGACTAATTATCGTTATGGTCTGGCGTGCTCAGTGCACAATGAATGCCGTTATCAGAGCTGCGACCCCACGTTTTTGCACTGTGAGTCATTCGAGCAGAGCGATCGATCGAATGCAGCAAGTTTTCCATTCGAGCATAGAATCACTCAAATGCGGTTTTCTGATTATTCCTAATACGAAATATAACGGGACATGATTCGTATTAAAACGATGCTCTTAAAGCATTTTAACTTGAACTGGTGAACCGCTTAGACAAATTCATCCGCTTTAGCATAAGACAACGATGACCTTTAGTGGACGCGGCGATGAGCGAGGCGGCTCGGCAGCCGATCGACGGTCGAATTCATGTGCCCATTCCCGCCTCGCTGCGCTCCCTCGTCACCCTGGAGAAGTACCCGGTGGTCCGTGCCAGTTCCGGCGGTGCGGCGACCTTCCACTGCAGTCCCTTGCGGATCCTCCCCAACGCTAACGGGAGCAACGCTAACCACACAACCGTCTTATGGGCGCTCAACCGTAAAACGCTGGCGGCACTCAACAGCGACGGGCTGCGTTACAATTACACGGCATCCGCCGACATCTCCCAAACGGTAGACTGGACGGCCGCCTCCTCCACGCTTACGATCCGCAAAGTCACCTGGGCGTCACGCGGCCTGGTGGCCTGCATGCAGGAATGTGAAGCCAACCCCGAATTTGATTTCTGCTCGCTGCAGTACTTCCGCTTCCATGTCGTGCCCACCGCTAACGAGCTCTTCGTAGCGCCCCTGATGCACAACGTCACGGTGGCCCCCTTCGAGGAGGCGCGTTTCCGCTGCAACACCAGCTTGGTTGCTCCCACCAACTGGTTCCATATTCGCATGGGCTTTATTTGGCGCTTTAACGCGCAGTGGCTGGCGGCTCCCCAGGCTCACGCGCTGGAGCCCTTCGTGGGGCCTGTAACCACGCCTCCGCATGTCCCACCGCCGCTGCGGGACGTCCACCGGATGCCCGGGGAGACGCTGGCGGAATACAGCGTCTTTAACAACGGCACCGATGGCGGCCATTTCTCCAGCACGCTCGTCATTCCCCGTGTCCAGCTGCAGACGCCGACACCGGCGCGGGTGGAGTGCTGGGTGCAGCCAGATCACCAGCGGGAAGTCTGGCTAAGGCAGGCGGCGTACTTGCATGTCCTACCGCGGCTGTGAAAGCTCTTCTCATCATCTGACCGCCACTCTTGCTGCCTGCTTGATGATATAATGTAATATAGGAAGGCTTTAGAAATAAACTACGTTATCGTTTGTCAGTTATCCTACTTTTACAGTGCAAAAAGCTTTTTTTTCGGCCTAGGACTAGAGCGCAAATACGTAAAATGAATAAATAACGAAGAATGCGAAATGAGTCAGCGAGTCTAATTCGAACCCTATCTCGCTGCGGTACGGCTGCTGCACCGCACCAGCGCACGCTGTGTACCGAGCTTTCTCGACTTTCCCTTATCATTACTATTAGCACATTATCACTTCCACGGACTCACTGAGCAATTAGTGGACGGATTTTCCGTTCCTCACCATTATCTGTCAGTGTGATGCTAACAACAGAAGAAAGACAGCGATGCAAGATAGCGAGTTGTTCTAGTTCGTCGTGCTTTATACTGTATCTGCATGTGGTGAATTAAACTGCACTGCCATAATACATACAGATACATGTACAAGCTTGTCCGGTAATTTCCTACGTAAAGGTACAAACAGCACATATTTAGCGCTGAGTTTGTCCTATGGCAATTGCCATTACACTACGTCGTAAATTTGTGTATTTCGCTGTATTGATTCGTAAGAAATTACCGGACAAGCTTGTACCTCGGCTGGCGATTTAGCAGACAGTCGGATTCCGGGATGCGGAACCCGTGTACAACCGCGAAAATCCTGGCGCACGTTTGCCGATTACCAATGCTCAACATCCAACGGCAGTTTAAATTCCTTAGCAGCTGAGGTTTGCAAAATATCATTGGTAGCAAACGGTGCGCTCCAGAAGGCGGCATGCTAAACATCGGTGGCAGCGATTAAGTCTAGCGACGGCGCTCTGACCAATTCCAGAAAAAAATCTTTTGCTTTATTCACAGGAGCTCCCAGGCCAAGCAAAATCTGTTGCTTTACACCCGTCCTAGCTTTATACATCTCTTACCTGTTACGCTACCAATGCATTTCTACGAAGTAGAAAAAAGATGGCACCAATCGCCAACACGGCGTGTCTACGCGTGGAATGCGGTGGACGTGCCAATGAACGGTCTGCTGCAGCACGGTCACGTCATCGGCCTGGAAGACACTGCGGACGCTGCACCACGTCTGATCGTGGATTTTGCATGCCCGGCGCAGAACGCGGTGTTGGTCGAATGGGGGACGGTTTTCGCGTGCTCGGACCAACGGGGAGCTGAAGAGCAGTGGACGAACCAGCTACTCACAGCAAAGAACCAGTTCTGCAGCGATCCCGCCGATGTGCAACTGCTTCTACGCACACATCCCGGTGGTCCATGGGCGTGGTTTCCCGGGAAGCTTTTGATAGCCGGGTTCGAGCCACACGCGGAGAATAACACGGAGGCTCGCCATTACGCGTTGGTAGAAGTGCTACTAGCCGGGCAACGTATCCGCGAGATCCTGCCTCGCTCGCAGATCCGCGTGCCGCCGTCGGAGGAGGAACTCCAGCGCCGAGTTCTGAAGCCGGGTCACTTTGTCCACAGAACGTGCACGGCGTCCGCTGAGTATTGGGCGCATCCTTGGCCGCACCGAAGGCGCTGGTTCCGCTACGCGTTGGAGGAAAGGCATCGTTTGCGCTGGCTGTCCTTCGTCGACAACGAAATAACCTTTCTGCAGCGAACGACTGAGTCGCCGGTGGTGGATGCCGATACGGTAAGCTTTATGCAGCCAAGCGCCCTCAGTTCTTAAAAAAATCATCTCACATCCATACCGTGCAAATGTGTATTGTGCATACATCTACATACGTACACGCATATACACACATAGAAAATCTATTTATATGTGCGTATATGTACATACCGTTGTCACACATCTGATAGGCAAGCTTATCGGCAGTTTTACGCGAACTTCATTTCGCCTGGGTAAGAATCAACATAATTGCCGTAAATCGGCATCCAATTTTGCCGGTACTTAACTGCTTGATTTTTTCAAAACTACCAAAACATTTTGAAGTAAATCAATCCAAATGGAAAAATACATCCAATTAAGTTCGATGCAACTGCTAAACAAAAAAAAGCTTTTAGCACGTTGGACGTGCTTAGCTCAAGAATCCTCTGTAGAAGGGCTTGATCAGCTCATTCTCTTTACGGATTCGCATGCGTTAATGGGTTTTGTAACTTCTATTGCGTAGAAAAAACTGATGAACCTTGCTGAGATTAACACATTTTTCGTACCACCAGCAATTAGCGACAGTCAAGAAAGAGAATAATTATGCAAGCAAAGTTTTGTCAGAAATCAAAAGAGAAGTGATGTTACAACAGATCAAAGCAATGTTAACACAGGCGCATTGCTGCACAATAATATTGCAGTAAAACCTGGGTAATCTGAACACCTCCGGTTCCTTCAATAGCGTTCAATGTAACCATCTGTTCAATGTTCGCAGTAGCTTTTGCAGTATACGAGACGCGCCGGTTCCTACACGGGCGTTCAATTTTCGCAGTTGTTCAATTTTCGCGGTTGTTCAATCTCACCGAGTTTACTGTAACATTTACAGCACTGAGCCGTTAACTAAGTACCATACAAAAGTCTATTTTTGCACCTGTGTACGTATGTCTTTCCGCCACTAAGTTTTCAAAATTTCCACTAAAATCGTCAGAAACGAGACTTTTGCTTATTTTTGTACGTATTACTGTATTAGGTAGCCGACTGCGCGTGACCGTCAGCTCCGCAAACCTCATACATGCTATACAGTGCTTAAAACAACTTGCGCGATGCCCGGACGGGGAAAGCAGCGGTCGGACTTGCTAGCGGTACAACTGGGACTGGAGGGAGTGCGTGAATTTGCAGTCGGTGCATCCCGATTTTAATTATACAATAGTAATAATAATGGGTTGAGTGGGTTCCATCGAATAGCCCTCCACTGGCGGCGCCCATTCAATCAAAGAAAGGGGAAAAGTGCGGCTGGGAAAGAACCGAAGTCATGTTCGTGTATTCTACACTCAACTACTGTATCTGTTTATGCGACTGCACCAGCCAGTACGAATACATTATTTGCCTGGGCCCATGTTCTTCGAAAATCATTGCACTGGAAATGAAATCTAAGCACATAGGTTTAGACAGTCATATGTACAGTTACTGTCACAGCCATTTAGCGAAGCAGCGTGAACGCCGGCAGTACATCGCAGTCGCCAGAGAACGGCGGTCACAAAAAAGCACTCGTAGTCCGCCTCCTTGAGCCACACCACGCGCGTTTTTTTCTGGCCGCCCCGAGCCCTCGATGCGTGCACTTGCGTCGAAGGCCTGTACATTGAGCAGGACCAGTGTGGTGGCGCGACGGTTCACTGAACTATGTTCCACTCCATATTAACACCCTACCCAGCATCTTAATGTCAGAGGGATCATAAGTGTCTGCGAAAGTTTCACTGGTTGGTCACTGGTGGTGTGTGGGTGGTGGATTCTGATGGATGTGGATGAAATTGGTAGTCTAAGCAGGGCGCAATTGGAGGGAAAACGAGAAACGGCTGGAAAAGGCGCCGATGGGGGCATCGAACCCCGGCTACGTCGTTAGATCCGCGTAGGCAGTACCACTGCACCACGGCGCAATACGTTGAAATCCTTTGAAAGATTTTGTCGCTGTACGTGAGCCGCTTCCCGCTTCACAGTAGCATATACCCGGTCATTTTTTAAGCAGTTATATAAGAATGCCAGATGCTCACTTTTGCGCGAAAGCACACTCCCAATGCCGATCTGCGCAGACCTGGGTCTGCGTTTCACGCACTCTGCCAGATCTGTGTACTGGGCAAGCCAAAAACGGAAATGCACAGATGGGTGCTATCACAAACAGAATCGGCGTCCACCCTTTCGGGCCATCAAAACAACGCGTTGGTCGCAGTGACGTCCAGGAGCGGACCAATCATCCGTTCGCAGTGATAGCCGCTACTTTGGTGCCACAGAGGCAACTCTGGACAGGTTGACCAGAATTCCCAGCAGGAAACAGAATGTACAACTGTCGCGTTGAGTGCTCGTAACCAGCACCTTGCCTTGTTTGCAGTCCCGATGTGGTGTTCTAAACGTGCTGTGAGAATTGCAGTTAAGCGCATGATAAAACAAGCATGCAAGGCAAACAACTGAGCAAACCGTGCGCTTGAAATTGCAGTACCGAACGTAGCCGAGTGTGTAGACTGTAGAGGTTTTGCTAAGCAACTGCGCCGCATACATTAACCCGGCATGAGGCTGCATCCTGTACAGCTAATGATTAAATACGCTGTTAAATAACTGACGTGCTCCGTGCCCTCGGTTTTCGGTAGACTGATAAGTGTTTCGCTGACAATCGCTGTCACCAAACCTGATCTTGCAATCAGCCGCTTGCTCTTGTTCGGCATTTTCAGTTTGACACATCCATCCATTTCCGTGACTGTGCGATGTATATCATATATTATACTGTCCCGCAGCATCCTTGTATGCCAGTATTTTGTGTCGCTGAAACCTGACCTTTTCTGACAACGAGATGCGGCTGAGATGGATAAGGACTCTTGTCGGTCCAAGTGTGCCGCAACCGTGTCGCTTTTAATTTACACCATGTATTTTTTGGACTGTTCCTCATCTTCCGCCTGCTTACCAGATGCTGTTAAGAAGGCCTGCCGCAGTGCCACCTGCCGATACAGCATCGCCACCCGTCAGTTTACAGCTTTAGCCTCTTTCATCATTACGATCATTATTTACGTAGATCATAGCCTGTTTATCTTGCAGTGGAACGAATAATCCAGGAAGCGACGCGCAATTCGTCCAGTGACAAGATTCATCTCGTGTTTGAGCGTCCGGCACCGAGCGCCAAACGTAAAATGATCATAGTGATACGCGCCGACTCCGGCGGCAGCGCCAGCTTCCGTGCGCCGTGCACAACACGACCTTCAGCTATCCGCAGCACTACCCGGACATCTACTGGACGCATAACAAACGCTCCATAGCCTTCATTAGCGGCTATCGCCTCGGCAACGCCGGCATCTTCGACCTCTACGTTGGTGCATGGTCCCTCCCATCACCGACGTCCGACCTCGCCGTTGCTACCATGACGCTGACCCTGAAGAACGTCGCGTGGAAAGACAACGGCGACGTGGTGTGTTCCCAGCCCTGCTACCTGCCCCCGCCGGTGAAGCCTACACCCCTCCCCATCGTCACCGGGACTGCAAATGGCGTGACCTTCTGCGCGGGCGATCACCAGTACTTCCGCTTGCAGGTCTTCCCCTCCGCCAGCGAACTCTTCCCGGTTCCCATGTCCAACGTCAGCGTCCGTCGGAAATCGGACGCCCAGATCGCCTGCGTCGCCAACCGTCTGGAGGGAAACAGCCCGGCGTTTATTTGGCGTTTCAACGGCCACCTGATCGCCGCTCCCGCGGGTCATCCCATGCAAGCTTTGGTCCGAATTCTGGTGACCCGTCTCGGGAAATTCGCGCCGACGCAACACTTCCCTCTGGCCGGCATCTCCAACGCGAAGGAGTTCAACTTTGGCGTCTCCTACAGCTACACGGTGACGACGGTCACCAGCACGTTGTCCATCAGTAGCGTGGACTTCCACACGTCGGCACGCGTGGAGTGCTGGGTGCGGCCCGATGAGATTCAGGAGGTGTGGCGCCGGCAGACCGCGTTCCTCCATGTTTCAACTATTCCGGCGGCTTAATCTGCATAACGGGCCGCTGACATCTGTGCAGCGTCGTTTCATCTGACGTCTCTCATTGCACTACTGCTGATCGTATCTGGACGTTGATCTTTTATCGGTGACATGTTAATATGTGTTGGACCTGTTGGTCATCTCCCGGTTTTCCTTGTGTTAGTCATCTCCTTGTAACAGGTTGCGATTCGGATGTTCAGCGGTATAAAGAGGCGCTGCGTATCGTTACTGCAGTCATTATGTGCTACTTGATTTCTGCTTGTGCCAGGAACATACGGATACGACTGGTTTGCGGAATTATTTTAGCTTAGTTCTTGGTGCAAATGTTTTGCGTCCAGAATTATATAAAATGCTACTGACAATCAAGCTGCTTGATGAAATATTTATTAGGCAATAACCACCACGATAACAAAGACTGCAAGCGCCGGTACACTACTTAATATTTGAAATTTAAACATTAAAAGAACAACCCAAATCTCTATCTTCTCTTGGGTTAAAAGGTAACGTGCTCAAAACAGCCGCAGCATTTCTTTTACAACGGGGAGACTAAAACGCTCCTTAATGTAACCAGTAGAACGCGCTTATCCAGTTAAGTCTCGAATTTTACGGCCCATGAAATGCAACAGTTCACTGAAAGCGGGGCCAAATACTCCCAACGTCTCTATCACTAAGGGATAAAAAAAGTTTCCATTTTCCACAAACGAATATGCCCGGCGCTTGGCATTTTCTGCGAGCTGAGCCACGTACGTATCCAGCTTTCTTCGAGCTGCCGGTGACATGAGAGTCTGCGACCGTGCACCATCTGGTTACATCCCACACCAGTGGTTTCCCTTGGCGGACTGGAATCAGCATCATCCCGTGGGGTCTTTTTCCGTCCTTGCTCGATAAGCCGGTCGGTTGTAGTTGACAAGGAAACTGGCGCTTTCACAACAATTCTCAGTAATACTGCTCATTTCTGGGTGCCGCGCCCATCGTCCTTTGGTTGACTTATTGCAGGATAACCCATGGTGTCCGTTAGTTTCCACTTGCTTACCGCATGCAGTACAGTTGTGCGCCACTATCACTGGCAATCCAAACCGCAGTGCGACACCGATTCGGACATCGTCGTCTCTAAGGAATGTTCCCGTTCCCTCTAAGGAGCTGCTTGAATAAATCACTCAACTCCTTTTTCGGATGGTAACATGTTTTCAAGTTTAGTAGTACGTTTTGCTTTGAAATACATACAGCGTGGTAGCGCCAAGTTGAAGACACTTAATTTTTATTTTATTGTAATTTAGCTAATTACAATTTTGTTTCCAAATATGCTCGTACTGATAGCCGTTAGCTTTGATTACACAACGAATACGGGATTTCCACGATCTGAGTGCATTTCGAATTTTAACAATTGAAAAGGTCTTCCACTTGCGGCGCGCGACACGTGCCAGTTGCCTGTGATCGCGCGCGTCGCAGCACTTCAAAATTCGCTTAAAAATCGAGTTGACCGCGTAGTCCATCGGCGCAGCATCTGGGGAATTCGCCAGCCATTCTTCTTTCGGAATGTACTTCACTTTCTCTGCTTTCAGCCACTGGACAGTTTCTTTGGCCACATGGGAAGGGGCACTGTCCATGTGCAGGACAACTTTCTTGGCGTCCGATCCGTGTAGCCGCGGTACGTCTTTTCGGATCATTGGCTTCAGGACGAGGTCGATAAATACCTTGTGATCAACTTTGGTCTCAGGGGGAACGACGTACATTGCGGTTTGACCGCGCCAAGAGATCCCCATCGCGAGCATCACTTTTTTGGGCCAGTTTTTGCGTGGCAGCTTTTGCCAACTTTCAGGAACGACAACATTTTTGCGCTTGTAGTAGAAGTCTGTCTGCCCGGATAAATCATCAGTAGTAATCCACATCTCGTCCATTGTTAAAAGAAATTTCAGTTTTCGTCGCGATAAATACCTCAAAAACGTCTTGGCGCGATGGGCCCGTTGTACAGCTTGGGTCGCCGATAGCGCGTGGACCTTCTTATTTTTCGTCAACTTCGCTTCCAGATTCTTCACCAAAATTTTTTTCACGGATACATGAGAGATTCGTAAACGTCGGGCGATCTCTCGAATAGACGGGGGATTCGGAGAATCTATTAATTTTTCCACTTTGCGGATGATCTTCGGAATGCATACTGTAGGCTTGTTCTGCGCAGGCAATTTACGCGTCTCCGGTGGGCTTCCACTCAACACCAACTGATGTTTCTTTATAATCCGTTCAACTGTACTCTTACTGAGCGGTCTCCCAAGCTCAGATAATTTTTCCACAATTTTCCGAATAGACAATCCACTGGCATGTACTGTAGAGAAACCACTACAGCCTTACTTTCAGAATTAGTTTCTCGAGGCATTTCTCAACATTTCAACGAAAGCTAAATTTTATTGCACTGGAAATGAAATTCGCTGCAACTTTGCAAGTGGCAGTATGACAGCAGACTACAGGGAAATAATCAGATCAGTTTTAATTGCGCTGTCTTTAACTTGGCGCTACCACGCTGTATGCAGTATAACCATTTTCTATGTAGAGGCGAGTTTTATGCTCCTCAAGTCTATACAAATAAAGAGATTCTCGGGACTGCCAACGTTTCAGCAACCATGAGAAAAATCTATATTCTCCGGAAAAGAGCAGCACTGCCTGCACTGGCTGCCAGCGCCCAGCGGCGTGGCACTAGCACTTTCAACGCTGTCGCCGATTTGCGATCTGGACACCCGGTACCAAAATACAGCGTTCCAGTCTTCCGGATTATTTGTTTTCCAGGGCAAATCCATGCGTGCCTGACATCGCCAAGAGCTTGTGAAATTTTCAGGAAAAGCCGTAGAGTAATACACGCTCGCTCAGCAGGTAATAATGTAGCGCTGTCAAGGAAGAACCCTGATCTGATGCGTGCCGGCATCTGTCGCGCTGTTTGCCGGCAATAGCTGCTAACAGCATCACCTGTGTGCAGTTATCTTTCCGAAGGCACTTCCGGTTACCTGCTCCGATTCCTGCTTGGTGCAGAGCAGACGTTTTATTAGTACGAAGATTGCCCCCGATTTTAATAGTGCTATGGCGGCGTTGCCACACGGGAATAACAGGGAAGACGGCGAAGTTAATTACAGCCCCGTAGGCTAGTGTATTATACAATGCGAGTGGTGTGGTTGCATTCCTGACGGGAACCAGCAGTTTATCTGCAATCGACAGTCAACAGATTGATATGTCTGCCGTCTGCAGCCGCCGATGAGGAAAAGCCGACGGAAAGCAGGACATAAGCCATAAGCAACACGACTGTAACATACCCAGGTCGGCAACAGGGTCCATCCATCAAAGCTGTGTCTCGCAAGGTGTATGTTGATATTTCCTGATGGTATAATATTATAACAGCAGCAAATATTAACATGCAGCTACAGCGACACCGTCAAGAAATTTGAAGAATTCCAGAAGATAGTACTTAATTATTATGGATATGAAAACTGTAAAGAAAAGGAGATATTGTGGTCGGTGAAGAAAAGGAACTTGCCCAAAATTTTTATTTTTTTGCACAATATCAATAAACATCTGCCATTAAAGCCAAGTACAGTATTACGTGCAACAAGAAATACGTGTCGTGCAACATCAACCTATAAACTGAAAGTATGCAATCATGGTACAGTTCTCCCTACGCATATTTTACATTTCGCCCATACTGAAACCAACAGTTCGTTTACATTGTCGAAAGAGGTAGTGGTCGCCTGGTCGGTTCCCTAGTCACAGGCGCCAACGCCTATACGAGTATAGCTCCAGCAGATGAAAACTGCCCCAAAAAGGTCGAGAGACCTGGCAAGCATTTTCAAGTGACGTGTTTATCGCTCACTCAATCAGAATCTTTCACAGTGCTTGTGTGGCGATTCCAGACGCATTACTACCCTAGGCCTATATGATAAAGCCAGCATATATATTTATGCATCACGCAATGCCACACCGTCTGTGATCGTCATTGTCAACACTGTCCCTGAACGGTGCCTTGGGAGGTGCAGTAGCGGCAGAAGTGATTCCTCGACTGCAGAGTTAAAAAAGGCAAAAACAATGTCCACAATCCAAACTGCTCGTCAAAGAGGGTGTGGAGGCATTAGTGCCAGTAATAACACGTGTACTATGCATGGGGCTGAGAAAAGTTTTCTCAATTCACGCAGAGCACACTTTTTAATACTTTTTTATTACTTGAATTGTTTTCTCTGAAAACAACGAAGCCACGGATGGAGCAGCATTCTTCACGCATGAAGTATACATAAACGAAACGTAGGTACGCATAAACTGTTCTGCATTCAGAAAGTTCTAGCCATAACTGACTTTGTCTCTCCCAAGAAACTGCCGGTAACAAGAATGACGAACACTGCTAGTGTAACGCTGGATACCATACCGTGTGGGGGATTGATCACTGATGGGCAGAGTGCAGTTCACAATGACCCGACACTGTAATACGCTCTTCCATGGCCAACGATCATCTTGCAATAAGCAAATAATCATGACATGACATTTTGTCGTCGCCGTCTCCGCAATGTCCGCATCCACAGCCTCTCTTTGCGCCGACCGACTCGGTGTCCCGGAAGACACTTCCGTTATCTTAGCTGGGCTCGGGCACGTACCGGAGGGGATTCCTCTTCGAGTTAGCAACGACAGAACGTATCACTCGATCAATTATCAGAAATTCCAGGGGAAGTATAGGGGGAATTCAAGCACTCGCTGTACTTGCTGCCGTCAGCCGGCTGGAGTTTTACGTTGTGGCTTAACATGGTGCCTATGTATCGCGCCTGATTTAAGCGTATGTACTGCCGTAACGTCACACTCCAGGCGGGTGACGGCAGCAAGTACAGGGAGTACTGGCCTCCGCAGTTAAATTCCCCCTATATTTCCCCACATAGAAGCGGACGTGATGCCGTCCGGATGTGTCGCACGGCCACAAATTTCGTTGATATGCGCCATGTTAGTTACTGCGGGCAACAGAAGGAGCATGGCCTATTCTCGCACTCAGTAATGGTGCTCGCATTTCGGATCGTCTACTGTGCTGTACGCGTTCTTAATTGTTGTTAGTGCGGCTACACAGCGCACACGTTATTGAAAAGTGGAAAGGTAAAATATACGTACCGAAAAACTGCTGAATTACAAATCCACAATCCCACCGGGATTCCATTCCGTTCGGCAGTCTGGCGTGCACGCCGACTGCCGAACGGAATGGCGAAGCTGGCCGTTGACGGATCATACTTATCGGCGTAGGTGTTGGGTAATTATAGGTTGTCAAAATGATCATCATCGTAACTGCTGATTAATTCCTCACTATCAAACCAAATCAATGATGGGATGAGCCAGTAAAACGCAGTTTTCCTTGTTCGGGATTCAAAATGGTGGCTTGGCAATGCCGCCGAATAGCTCGATGGGGATCGGCTCGTCGGCGGTGTAGGAGCGCTGGATGAGTGAATAACTTTAGTTGCCTTTGCTCGCAAAACAATCAACAACCCGAGACGTCTGCCCAGCACGAGTACAGCCAGTTCACATGGTACATATTGCCTGCACGTTATGTAGAGTGCCGGTACTAGTACTGTAGTCGGCGCGCTCACATTCAGTCTCCGACTCTCCAGTGTATTCTTCTGGACCCGACTAACCCCGTATTTAATGCTGCCATTACCTCTTCCACAATACTGCAACAGCAGCAGCTTTGACTGCTGTCTCGTAGACTGGTTAATCCACCGTAACACGATCTAACGGCTATCTCAACCAACAAGATGCTGACCGGAAGTCCGGAAATGACATGACAATTATTCAGATTATGAAATACGGAGACAATTCGCCCCACGTATGTAATGACGAACGGCAAGATACAGTATGGCAAGATTCTTGTTACAAGTAATAAGGACAAGAGGCGCGGTAGCAAGAGCTGGGAACTTGCTGGGAACAATTGAAACATAAGAATGAATCTAAAGGGAAAAAGTAAAAGTCTACTGTACAGCAGCAGGATTCTACAGTGCGCTAACATACAAGGTCAACACGCTCTACAGCTTTTACGAAGAAGACAATCATACTGTACTCATAATAACTAATTCATAGCTGATGCTGAAGGGCAATGAACAATCTTATTACATGCAGGTGGTACCAAAAGGCAAATTAACTACCGATATCGTCACAATACATTCGTGCGAAGTGCGAATGACACCGCAATGACAGCCGAAATTACGATACATGACATAAGTGACACTGAGAAAGGAAAGGGGAATTGTTTACGGCGATGATGGTCGGAGGAACCCGAGGTGATCACGCACGGAGAATGATGCGGCGGTGCGGTAGATTCGCTCTGCACAAAGCGGCCGATGCGAATCTGGTACAGCATCGTCTCTGCAAAAGAAATTACTTTTTTAGATCATTGCTGGCTGATAGGAAGTTTTCGGTGCACAAGTTTTTCCTGTTGTACTGCATTAAAAAAAGTACTTATTGGTTACAAATACTGCCACTAACCTTCAAAGCCACAGTAATTTTCATCAATCCAGTGAGTTGTTATCGCGCTAGATAACGCGAGTCCAAATAAACCGCGCGCTTAATAGTAAGGCGATTACCATTAACACTGCCGATGTAATGATGGCCAGTTTCCCATAAGAAAACCGTGATGGTGTAGGTGGTGAATTCCCCTGCTTGGCAGGACATGCACAGCATTCCTCTACTAACTGGAGGACTCCGTCCGGCGTTTGGGCAGCAAAAAGCTCGGCAAGCGACACATTGGCCAGCTGAATTGTCTGACCATTGTGTATCAGCTTGATATTCAGTGAGGCGTTATGGAACCTGGCGGTGGAGACACACGTCAAACTGTCATGTGCGCAAGCCATACCTATAACAACGATGACATATATCGGCACAAAGTTCACCATGGCTGTTGCTTAATTCCGCATTATAAGCAGACGCAAATGTCTGATATAAATTCCATTTTGATCTCTAGAAGCGCTTGCTCAACGGCAAGTGCTAAACAACAGTACAGAGCACAGCTTCATATTAGCTGGCATCGCGCACTGCGCGATGCCAGCTAATGTATTATCAATGCCCCGAAATCCTAATTACTCCGATGGACAAGAGCATTGATTAAGAATCATGATCCTTTTAATCCGGTAAACAATAATTAATATTTTTCTGGCTGATGGCGCGTAAACAAGGTGCCCGGTGATCCGCTCTGGACAATGACATGCATCTCCAGTTTCTGAATTTGTTTTGGGGTTAATGTCATAATTAGGATGATGTCATCGCCGACCTTTCGCTGTTGAGAGTCGTGCATGATAGAGATAGACCCGCAGTATTATGGATTAGCGCTTAACTACTCGACGAGAACTACGGAAAAAGTGGGATGAGTGCCGCGTCGCCGATACAAGATCAACATGTACAGCGCCATGTTTGACCAGAAAAGAGACGGGTGTCTTCAAGCAGTCCGCATACTGTTTCCTGCCATTGACGCTACGGTACAATTAATTTCGGTAGATTCGCTGGTGGGGAAGTTCACGCACAGGGCAGAGAAACGGACTGGTAAAGGTCAAGACGATGGCCGAGTTTGCACCAGCCTTGCGGCCGATTTCGATGAGTATTGCTGGTCGGCAGAGAGATATGTACCGTACATGTAATCGTAACATCTGTAATAGAATTTGCCCTTTTAGCAACGCTTCCGTCTGCCTTCTCCGATATATTCTTGGCACAAGAGCGGGCGCCGGAAATTAACACGAAGGCCGCCACCGAACCCGTAATTAAGATACTGCTTTAGCAATACTGTCACGCGGGAATAGCAGGAAGATGCAGTTAATTATTGCGCTTTAGGCTCGCTTAGAATACACCGCGCTTGATTTGAGCAGATACCGAATTTTGCATCATTCTGTTCTATTGTGGTACGCACTGTATTCCAGATCGAGAAATGATTGCATCCCTTGTGTAATATTTGTGATTTACTGTTGATCATAATAACGAATAGCGTTGTGATTTTAATTTTGTGGGTACTGCGCCGAACATTTACTACTGCAAATTCGAGCGCAGTCACGACATTGATATTGTGGTTGTTAGGGACTAGAGTGGTCAAAATGATCGCCATCTTGGCTGCTGTTTAGTTTCTAACAACCGCACAAAATTGATACCCGGGACGAAAACTTTGTTGCATTACTGTCTCTGCTGCATTCTGTTGTACAAGTAGCACAGAGCTGTTGTGTTGTTTGCCACCAGCTTTATCGCGTTTGCCACCAGAGAGTTCTACAGCATATAACCATCGTGATACGGATATAAATTCTATATTGAATTATATCATAAATGGTCAGCTTGATCGGCTCTTGGAGATTGCCGACAACGGATGCAGATGATCGACATCCCGAGACGTCTGATAAATTCAGAAGCGCCAACATTAAGGCTGCCAGTGCTGCATAATGCGCACAAATTATGTGGAAGCGGCAGTTTTATTGCTGGTGCTCTTGCTAACCGTGTCCTATGTAGTTTTTTATTTTCTATGATCTGTGCACGCTGTTAGTTGCTGATGCAACCGTCATAATATTACTGTTGATTAATGGGGATTATTCTCCTTTAATGGCACATTGGAATGAGAAATCTGAATGAGTCGCAGGGTTTGCTAATTTTTTTAAGAACCGGTGAAAACTTAAAAGGGAAAGTATAGACGATGAATTTTATAATAAAGTTAATCAAGCACGTACTTGAAAGTAAACATGTACCTGTGCTTGGCATGTGGTTCTTAAATACTGCGCTGTACATAATACCGCGTTCAGCCGCAACGTGAAACACCAGCCGGGTGTCGGCAGCAAGAACAGAGAGTGCTTGCCTCAGTCCCTATAATTCCCTTTATACAAACAGAGTACAGTACTACTCCGCTTAGTACCCAACTGTATCGTTACTAAGTCAGTCAACTGTTACTAAGCTTACAGTTGTTAGATGTCTAAGCAAAGGTTGCACGGCAGCTGATTACGAAACTCGGGTTTTAAATACACTCGCGTGTAATAAGTTGTGAAGACTGTACTTTACTTCGATGACACAGTGTTATTTTGACAACACAACAGGCAAGTGTTTGAATATCTGCGTAATGAGTCACACTGAGCAGCGGAAGCGTCACTCAGTATCCCAGCAATGCCAGTTTCTTTCTGGGTAACCTTTTTCACAGTCGCTTTAACTTGCTGACTTTTTCTGACAACGAGATGTGGCTTCGATGGAAAGATACCGTTGCCGACTGAAGTGTGCAACAACCGTGCCGTTTGTCTTATGTGTCATGCTTTCCTTGACCAGTTCCTCATCGTCAGCCTGTCCGACGGCCGTACCGAAGGCCTCCCGCAACGTTACCTGCCACTACAGCATCGCCACCCGTTAGTGAATTTTTGGCATAATTAAAGCGCTAACCTCTCATACAGAACATATACCATTCTTTTCGCCTTATAGTGGAGCGAATCGTGCAGGAAGCGACGTACAACCCAGCCAGCGAGAAAATCCAACTGGTTTTTGAGCAACCAGTCCCAGGTGCCATTCGCAGCTTGGTTCAAATGGTTCCTGTCGAGTGCCTCCGGCGCCAGTGCCTCCTTCACCTGGCCTGTGCACAACGTGACATACACCACTCCGCTGCAACTCCAGCACATCGTCTGGATACACAATAGCCGCGTGCTGGCGTCAGTTAACAACGGCCACATCAGCAGCGCCGGTACCTTGGACCTCAAGCACTCTGTACACTCCCGCCCGTCACCGGCATCCGCCTTCGCCGACATCAACGTGACCTTGACCCTGAAGAGCGTCTCGTGGCAGGCCAGTGGCGACTTGTCCTGCATGCAGCCGTGCAACACCTTCCTGCTACCAGCCATGCCATACTGCGCGTTACCGTAAGGCCGAACGACATCCCCTTCTGCGGCAGCCAATACCAGCATTCCCGCCTGCAGGTCTTCCCCTCCGCCAGCGAGCTCTGTGCAGTCGCCATGTCCAACATCAGCGTGCGGCGCGGGTCCGACGCTCAGTTCACCTGCGCCGCCAACCTCCGGGTTGCCGGCAGTACGCCGGCGTTTATTTGGCGCTTCAACGGCTACGTGATCGCCGCTCCCGGGGACCACCCGCTGCAGGCCCTGGTCAGCGTCCTAGACACCCATCGCGGGAGCGCCGTTTCGGCCGCACACTTTCCCTTGCGCGGCATCTCCACGGCCAAGGAGTTCACCTTTAACGTCTCCTACCAGAGCGCGGCGACGACGGTGACCAGCACTGGTCCAGCACGCTGGTAATCTAGCGCGCCGACCTGCATATGTCGGCACGCGTCGAATGATGGGTGCGGCCCGACGCCAGCCAGGAGGTGTGGCGCCGGCAGAATGTCTACCTCGATGTTGTAACCACTCTGGCCGCCTAATTGGCTTGCGGAACGCGGCTAGTAGCAGTAATAGTTTATCCGTGCAGTATGCCTGATGACCGTTCCTTGTTTATTTGTTTTTGATCTGCTCTGTTGGTGTTCGGGAGTTATGGCTGCAAGAAAATTCCAAAAGTGCATATGCATTCCAGTGTACCAAAAGTTTCATTATGGACCAATCCTCTTTAAGTTTTGCACATAAAAGCAGCTAAGTATCAAAATCGTTCAACACCGAAGCAGACTTGCACTTTGTTTTTCAAAGTTTAAAATGAATTTCAGAAATTTAAAAATTCGTTTTAAATTTGAAAAAACTCTAGAGCCGTGGTTTGGTGTAAAAACGGTTTCCATGCAAAATTTAAAGAAGATCCGTTGAAAACGAGGCTTTTGGTACACCTGAATGCATTTAACCTTTTGAAATTTCTTACCGCCATACCTCACGAACCGGATGTTGCGCGCACAGACAGTTTTACGCCTAAGGGCTATGTGCAAACTATCTGGCTACAGATTGTCATAAAAGCAAAAAAGTGTTTGGAAGTGCGCGGGAGTGATGTGTGCACACGGATTTGATACCATGTACCGGGCCAGTTCCCTTAAAGCAGGGTCGAATCTACCAGAGTTTCAACAGCAAAAGGATAAATGAAGCTATCGAGCTTTTTAGAAAATCTCAGCCGGACCCTGATGAAGGCAGTATTGTACGTAATTGCACAAACAAAAGCCATGTCGAGTACCATTATTTCCATCGTCAAGGACATTCATTGCAATTGTGTACTGTACCTCCGTCGGTTCTCAATAAGCGCGGTCGGGCGGACACAATTACAGTTAAATTGCGCTATTTGAAACATCAAAACTAGCTATATAACCATGATGCCGCAACAAAGAGGAATTACTGTGAAAATAATATTATTATTAGAAGAACTGAATTGCTTTGTGTGATGTGTTGGTTTCAGCACGTTTTTGTATGGGCAACAATAAGAACATGATTTTGTTAAACTTAGGGTACACAGTTACCAGTCTAGAACAAGACAGCCGAAACAGTCCATTACGATGCTCGGACGGTTTTTGACCGAAGCAGATTTAATCTGAAATATCCAATGTTTCTGGAAATCCGATAAGTTCGCTTCGCAAGAGCACGCAGCTTTAATTTTCATTTTCAGCAAATAAACGGCCGATGCGGCGCCCTTTTATGAACGCTAAGTTTCTGCGTCGCAAAAGTGGTTTACACTGCAGTTGTATCAAAAGAAAAGTAAAGTCAAAGTCAAAAAGCAGTTAAACACAGTGTCAGCCGAATACTACCAAAACAAGTATGCGCAAATAAATCGTCACTGATGCATTCACAGGTATCATGAGAGTTCAGAGCCAGTTGGTGCAGCAGCAAAGAAGTGGACGCTGCCGTTCTCGGCCGACCGGCCGAAGACCGTCACGCGCGCAACGTGACCGTCCCATAACAGCCGCACACGGCACGGGCCCTTTCGAACAGTTGAGAGCTAGTTTGCCGTATTCAAGCCAAACAAGCGGCCGGAGTGGCTACAACATTCAAATAGGCGGTCTGCCGGCGCCACACCTCCTGGCTGTCGTCCTGCCGCACCTAACACTCGACTCGCGCCGACATGTGCAGATCAACGCGGAAGATGACCAGCGGGCAGGTGAACGTTGTCGCCGTGCGGCTGTAGAAGACGCCAAAGGTGAACTGTTTAGCCGTGGAGAAGCCGCTCAGGGACACGTTGTCTGTTGGAATGTTCTGTTGTCCCGACGGTTCACCAAAGCGGATACAAAGGCCTGCAGCGGGTCATTGCCGGTGACGGCGCTCACGTAGCCGTTGAGCGCCAAAGAAAACCTGTACATCGCCGGAATCCCGGAGGTTGACGACGCAGTTGACCCGAAGACTTACGCAGACCTAACCATGGGGACCGGGAAGAGTTCGCTGGCGGAGGGGAAGACCAGCAGGCGGAAGTGCTGATGTGAATGTAGCGAAACACCAGGTGTATTTTTTCACTGGCTGGATTGTGTATCGCTTCCTGAACGACTCGCTCTAATGCAAGGCGTTTACACAGTTATTTCTCTTAGTAACAGGGTGGGTCCATCTGTATCTTCTTGCCGAAAAAGGTCACTATGACCGTTGATGACATCCTGCAATAATTTGCAATAAAATTACCGCCATTATTAAGATGCTGATTTGCGGAATGCACCACGCAACTGTTGTATCTGTTTTGAAAATGAGACTTATTAATCGAAATTACCAAGTAAATTATTAAATACATACTGCGTTCCGCCTAGTAAGTGACTGTATCGTTGCACCGAGTCAATTGTTGCTGAGCATACAGTTGTCGGGTTCTACGTAAAGGTTGCACGGCAACTGAGTCAGAAACTCGAGTATCACATACAATCGAATTGACAGAGTACAGTATCTGTATCTAAGGACTCGTTGTAAATACGTACTTTGCTTCGATGACAGTGGTTTTTGTTGCATTTTTACCGTAACCAAATTTTTGATTATCTGCGTATAAAATTACAATACACTGCGCAGTGGAAACATCGCTCACCATTTCATCAACTAGTGTCTTTCTGGATAAACTTTTACGCAGTCGCTTAAACTAGCTGACAGTTTCTGACAACGAGATGTGGCTCCGATGGAAAGATACCGTTGCCGACTGAAGTTTGCAACAACCGTGCCGCTTGGCTTATGTGTCATGCTTTCCTTGACCAGTTCCACATCGTCAGCCTGCCCGACGGCCGTACCGAAGGCCTGCCGCAACGCCACGTGCCACTACAGCATCGCCACCCGTTAGTGCAGTTCTGGCATTCAAGCGCTAATCTCTCATACATAACATATACCATTCTTTTCGTCTTATAGTGGAGCGAATCGTGCAGGAAGCCACGTACAACCCAGCCAGCGAGAAAATCCAACTGGTTTTCGACCAGCCAGCCCCGAACGCCGTTCGCAGCCTGGTCCAAGTGATTTCCGTCGACTCCGGCGGCAGCGCTTCCTTTTCCTGTCCGGTGCACAACGTGACGTTCACCACTCCGCTGCAACTCCCGTACATCGGCTGGACGCACCAGGGGCGTGACTTGGCGGTACTCGGCAACGGCCGCCTCATCAGCGACGGCCCCTTCGACCTCGAACATTCCGTCCGGTCCCGCCCGGTACCGGGATCTCCCTTCGCCGACGTCAACGTGACCTTGGCCCTGAAAAGCGTCGCATGGCAGGCCAGCGGCGACTTGTCCTGCCTGCAGCCGTGCAACACCTTCCTCCTTCCATCCGTCAGGCTGCCGATTGCCGTCAAGCCGGGAGACGTCCCCTTCTGCGGCAGCCCATACCAGCTTTCCCGTTTGCTGGTCTTCCCCTCCGCCAGCGAGCTCTTTGCAGTCCCCATGTCCAACGTTAGCGTGCGGCGCGGGTCCGACGCTCAGTTCACCTGCGCCGCCAACCTCCGGGTTGCCGGCAGTACGCCGGCGTTTATTTGGCGCTTCAACGGCTACGTCATCGCCGCTCCGGGCGACCACCCGCTGCAGGCCCTGGTCCGCGTTCTCGACACGCATCGTGGGGGCTCCGTGTCGGCCGAACGCTTTCCCCTGCGCGGCATCTCCACGGCCAAAGCGTTCACGTTCAGCGTCACCTACCTGAGCACGGCGACGACGGTCAACAGCACACTGTCTGTCAGTCACGTGGATCTCAACACGTCGGCGCGCGTCGAGTGCTGGGTGCGGCCCGAGGCCGACCAGGAGGTGTGGCGCCGGCAGATCGCCTATCTGCATGTTTTAACTACTCCGGCTGCCTAATCGGTTTTTTAATTCCGCTCGATAACGCTTTTTAATTATGTATCAGAGTACGGCGTTTGCGATGACCTTTTCTTAGGTTTCTCGTATTATTTGATCCTGTTCCTTGTGACGTAATGATGATCGCTCTGTTTTTCTCATAAACGGCTCGCGATCAGTGTAAAATAGTACACTGCGTGAACTGTTCCTAGCCGGCATCGAAGCTGATTATCTGGATGTTGCATGGCAATACATAAACGTATACTGTTCGGTAACAGCATGACGGTGTTCGAGTCGCCCAAGTATTTAGCTGGCCTTTGCGGACAGGTTTTACACTGGAGTTCAACATGCTTTCCTATACTGTGTACATGCATAGGGTAAACTGCAAGAACTCCATCGCTTGCTCAACGCGTCATTCCGGTCAGTGCTTTCCAATTTAATTATTTTTGATGTCGCAGGAGCGCTGTTGACCTCTTCTGACAGCAAGATGCGCCTTCGATGGATGAACATAATTCTCTTCTTAAGACTGCTGTAGTGCCGCTTTTAATCTACGTGATCGTTTTCCTGATCTATTCCTTTTCGACTGCCTGTCCGCCTGCTGTAACGAAGGCCTGTGGCAACGCCACCTGCAACTATACCATCGCAACCCGTCAGTGCATTTATTTACATTGAACCTTAACTACATTCCGACACTATCGCGTCAATGACTGCGTGTTCTGTCTTGCAGTGGAGCGAATCGTCCAGGAAGCGACGCACAACCTAACTAGCGACAAGATACATTTGGTGTTTGAACCACCAGCTCCGAGCGCCACTCGCAGCCTAATCCAGACGGTCGACGTCGATTCCGGTGCGAGCGTTTCCCTCCCCTGCACCGTGCACAACGTCACCTACAGCATTCCGCAGCAACTCCCGGACATTTTCTGGACACAGAAAGAACACTTTACTGCCATTCTCGGCAGCGGCCGCTTCACCAGTTCCGGCGCATTGGATGTCCTCCATTCCGTTTATTCCCGTCCATCGTTGACAGCTCCTTACGCGGACGTCACCGTCACCTTGACCGTCAAGAACGTCGCGTGGAAGAACAGCGGTGACCTTGTCTGTTCCCAGATGTGCCGTCCGCCCTTGGAACCCTGGATCGCAAACATGCCCCTCTGTACCGGCCATAACCAGCACTTCCGCCTGCGGGTTTTCCCGTCCGCCAGCGAGCTCTTCCCGGTTCCCATGGCCAACGTCAGCGTGCGTCGCGGGTCCGACGCTCATCTCACTTGCGTTGCCAACGTCGGGGAAGTGGCCAGTACACCGGCCTTTATTTGGCGCTTTAACGGCTACGTGATCTATGCCAGTAACGAGCATCCACTGCGGATCCTGGCCAACGCTGTGGATGGCCGTCCCGGCGTCTCCGGGGAGGTACATTATTTCCCCTTGACCGGCATCTCCACGGCTAAGTCGTACAACTCTGGCGTCTACTTCTACAGCAGCACGGCGACAACGCTCACCAGCACGCTGGTCGTCTACCGCGTGGATCTGCACACGTCGGCGCGCGTCGAGTGCTGGGTGCGGCCGGATGCCAGTCGGGAGGTGTGGCGCCGGCAGACTGCCTACCTCGATGTTGTGACTACTCCCGTCGCTTAATCAGCTGGCCGAATACGCAAACCCTGAAGCGGCGAAAGTAACGGGGAGTACGGCTGGCAGAGTACAGCTGGCAGATGCTGATGGGTGTTTGATAGCCGCTGTACACCTTCCCGAAACCGAGAAGCTTCGCTTCGGTCTGCTCATCCCTAAACCGGTACATGTTTATCGTGGTTGATGCCACGGATTAGCGTTAAAGGACACCGCACTGCTTTTACATTTTGGTGGAAATGCAGCGTTCGGGAATGTAAAGTTTAAACGATATTACGGAAACAGCGGTCACTTCAGACACAACGTTGGTGTCCTAGGAACGAGTAAAGGCACAAGGCCTTTTTCGTGGAGTTGTTGGTGGCAGTATCCAAACATTCGCGCAGTACATTCCGAACCAGTACATTTTTCGTCACATATGTTTTAAGGTAAAGATATGACAAAAGTTCGCAGGGTCGCAGTGCAGAAAGTACTCTTCACGGTTTGCTTGTGAAGTTCGTCCATACATATATATGGAAGTTTGCTTAAATTGCTCCGTTTGGCCGCACATCTCTGGCTGCTGATGTCGAACGTAACAAAATCCGACATTTTGCGAGTGATCCAAAGTCTAAACCGTTTATCAGTGTGTTACTAGCGCCTCGTATAAACACTTAACTACACAATTACTTTTACCAAATAACCACCAAATAACTTTTTTCCAAATGCCGGCATCAACAGAGGCCGCAACGCAGTCAGTCACCTGGCCGTAACAGCGCGGCGGTAATTTACCTGTATCTAGTACGCGCTTACAGCGTTCTGTGCAAACGCCCGGCGGGCTTGTATTTCACTTCCGCCCTAAGTTAATAGTGCCCCCCAACGATAAACCTCTCAGGCATTGGAACTCCGTTGAGACAAATTTGGCGTTACCTGGAATTCCGGTTGCAGCTCTTCGGAGCAGGGAAATACGATACCATACAACCAGATCGTAACCAGCGAGTGATCTTTACTCGACAGAGCACGCTCGGGTAGTATATTTGAGCGCCGACACAATTAGCATGTCGGTGGCGCCTTACTGCAGCCATTTCGTTCTTTCCTTCCCCGGAGTCAGTTCAGCCGGCACTGGGAGTGGTACTTCCGGAATTGCACGGGAAGCCTGGGCGCACGTAATTTCGCGGAATGCGCGCCAAAGAACGGTGGTTCCGTTTATTGTTTGATTGGCATAGTATTACTCATAATTGGATCCGGTTATTCCCTACACCTTGCACCAAAAATAGTTTTGACTATTCTCACCCTAAAATAGCGAAACATGGTGGTCAAAGATGGTGTCCGAGAGAATAGCCATTTCGAAATTGATTTTATCCGAACGAGCAATGTTATACTCCATACTCGTACAAAAGTTAAGCTCAGCCAACATTAAGCAAAGAATTTTGACTTTCCATAAATTACTTTTAAGAAATGGTGAATTTAGAAGATGGCATGGACGTGGAAATTCGAAGTTATCCATCTGTTAGTTAAAATTGGCTGCTACTGAAACACAGTGAATTAACATGTTTCACGCTGCTACTTCGGGCAGAGGGATAATTTCTTGTTTTGTTTTTCTAGAAACTGCAGTATACTAGTGACCGTGTTTGGCCAGTTCACGGAAGAAGTGAGACTTTGCACAAACGAGTAATTCGAATTCTAGCGAAAGGCGCGAGCAGAGTTTTGGATAGGAGATTTCTAACCAAGACTTTAAAAGGTTACTTGATTGGCTAAAGGTGGCATTGCTGTAGTAATAGGTGACACTACGGCAGACCTTTTATACAGGCTGACAGTTACAATGAGAAATGTCCCAAGAAAAGCAGCAGATTACTCAGCAGACGCTACTGTCAGATATGACACGGAAGCAGAGCGAGGAAAATGTGGCAAATAGCCTTTATTGGTAACAATAAAGCAACCACAAACAAAAACAGAAAAACCAGTGCGGTATCACTGTGGAAAGTAGCTGCCAGCGAGCTCGTAAGAATCGTGATAATGATTCAGCGTGCTGCAGGTATGCAACAGCTGATGCCGCAAAGCATGGGATCGCTCGTAAGCGAAATCGCCCCAAATTCCACCCCAAGAGTGCAGAAATGCGCTGATTGGTCAGCGTAGACAAAGTATACGCTGAGCGAGCAGCGTAATATAGCGGCACGAATGGCGTTGCCATGTGCGGGCGGGCGACAGAGCAAGCCACGAGAGGTGTCTACCGCCTCGAGTGAGCGGTCTCCGACACTGCTGCAGCGTTAGTGCAATCGGCAGCAGTAATTATCCATCGATGCCGCATTTCGCGTTAGATTTAGGGAAGATCATCATAAAGTTACATAGACACCGTGAAGACTTCCAAAGTTAAATCTGATAATACGTATTACGTAGTGTGCACCTGCGTAAGTACCTGCTGTGAAAGCAGTGTAATAAGGGCCGGACAGTCTAAATGTTATTGCGACAGAATGCAGAGGACGATAAATGGCAAGACTTTTAGCAGGAACATGACTATTATGTAAAATCCGAAAATATATTTATAGCGAAACCCTTTTGGCACTGGACTGAGATCTTCTTTTTCACAGCAGAACTTCCGCGATGTCGAAAACCCACAAGGCTTGTTGATTTTATTTTTCGATACTGCGAAAGTTCAGGACGATTTCGTTCCATACGTACATACTAGGCAAACAAGGGATACAGACTGACGTACTACCGCAAAAGGCATTAAAATGTATGGCGTTGGTGATTTACATTCCACAATAACTCTAGATCGTCCACACTGTTAATCACCGGTGACGTTGAAGTGTAAATTAATATCCTCTGGATTTTGCACGGCAAGGCAGCCTTCGAATTTCGAATTATTCGCTAATGCTAGCATTAGCAAACTGCACCAATACGTTTACAGTACAGCGCTGTAAAGCTACTGGTGCAGCTGGCTGAACCAGCATAACTGGGAGATTGCAGCCACGTAGACGAAAACAGACTTTTTTACTTACTAAATAAGCGCTGATCAGCCAAAATTAAATTCAAACAATGCCATTTTCTGATTTATTCTCACAATAAATGGCCGGTGAGTAACGCTGTGGCGTTAGGAAGGACGCAACATGGCGAGAATTTGAAAACACCGTTAACTCAACACTTTAATGGCGTTCCTCGCGGCCAGCGATTTCGTTTCGCTGAAAACTAACGAACCTGCATAGAGATACTTCCCTAACTGAAATCCCTTAATGATGATAATTACCTTCATTCCTTGTACAATGAGAATTGCAAGATCAGGAGCCGTAATAACTTGTTTGTTTCCTTTAACTGGACCCAGTTCTGCCCTGAACGCCTAGCATTTGCGCAGGTTGGGCGGAAACCATCCGGCCGGTGTCCTAGCTCAGGCAGCTCGAGCCCCTCGGGATTCCTGGATTGTAATACAATCACCTGTCTCGTCTTTTTAACGAACGGCCGACCAGAGTATGCGTGCCCATCTAGCAACTCTCCCTTTGGATATTTTTTTGTATTACTGTTCTGCATACAATCACATAAACATCTTTGTTTTTGTTTCGGTTTTTTCTGTTGCTGCAATCTTTACAATGCTTGGACGTCAAATGCTCAGAGGAGATGCTGTACCGATGTCCCAAAAAATAAATCCAATCTAATCTTATGGGACATGTACCGGTATGTACATGGTACCAAATTCCTATAAGTACATGTACGAAAACTTTTATTTTAATTTCACAAAATTTTAGAATACATAATAAAGTTCTAAAAAAACGATGCTCTCTGGTTCGATGTGAAACCGAAGATCGGTGCATAATGTGACTTTTGGTACACTAGAATACATTAAACTTCGGAGATTTTTTTTCAGGCATAAGCCACAACTCGCAAACCCGATGTTGTGCGCACAAACGGTTTTCACGCCTTTATGTAAGTACACAAATATCTGGCAACAGAATGCCATAAAAACAGCAAAAAATAGTTTGGGAGTACCCAAAAGTGAGTGTTCTCGTGCACGTACAGTCGTACACTAATTTGACACCATGTACCGGGTTCTTTCCCTTAGACACGTGTTCGTCTTTGCTCTCTTTTATACGAAAAACAAGGTCGAATATCCTGTTGCCGTTCCACGTCACAGTGGTTGCGAACTGAAGCCATGCATGACGTATTAGACATGCGCAATCGCGGCTGACTAATTCATGTTTGTAGCATTGCCGTTTTAAGCGTTACGCAAAGGGTAAGTAAGTACACAGTAGTGCTTTTGGCTAGTTGCCGTCAAAGCGGCGCAAGTCTTGTGTTTTCTTATGCTTTCTTGTGTTTTTCTAATTTTTGCTTAGGTTTTCGAATTTAGATTTCATGCCGTAATAGCTGAGTGCCGAAATGTTAAAGTGCCGAAACGACCGCATGCCGAAGTGTCATTAAGCCGAACTGTATGTATGCTGTAAATTGTACAAGTACTGCAATGCGCTTACTCTGCTGGTCTGTTCGCCGTTTACGATCGATGCAGTTCTCCAAAGCCCAATATCAAAACAGTACTTCTACATACAGAGTACGTAATTTACGAGGAGCAAAACCTGATTGTGTTCTTGGTTTCCTTAATAAGCTCATTAGAGACACCAGGAAGACAATCAGGGAATTGTTGTTTCTGCCGACAGGTGGAGTATCTGACACCCTGTCTGTGGCTGTCTGAGATTTTCTGGCTACATCAACGGAGCTGTTGTTAACTTATTATGAACAACAGTAAGATACGCGAAGAGTTCGTTGGCAGCGGGGAATCCCAGCAAGCGGAAGCGTTTGTGTTGGCTGGCGCAGCAGAACGCGTCACCGAACTTTCGCCGCACGGGAAACGTTGCCGTAGGCACAAGACAGGACTGACCACAGGACAGGTCGGCATGGGCCTCCCAGCAGACGTTTTTCAGAGTGAACATTACACGGACGTCAGTAAATGCCGGTGACAGACGGGAGTACAGGGAAGAAGTCAGGCATTGAAGTCAGAGCATGAATTTACGCACCGACAGTACTGCTCGTAAGCGGTAATGCTGTTATGTGCTGATACTGCGGCACTTGCTTTCTAACTGGCGCTATTGCAGCTTGTGTGATCCTTCGGGTTAAGTATTCGTGGAAAGCCTGCCATATCGCGGTTTAAGTACCTTACACTATGCAGTACTCGTACCGGTTCTGGACGAATACGGTACTAAACACGACCCCGGTTGCGAGGAGCCAACCAAGCCGCTAATGTAGGCATGAGACCAGTATTCGGTGTACAACATGGTACGACTAACACCGATGATCCACGGATCGCCAAGCCAGCAAAGAGTGGCGGAGTTACTGTGTTGGAATGAATCACCTCTTACCATGATCAGCCTCTCCTCAGTCACGCTGTGAGTAAAATATGGCTTAATGCTTTTCCCCTGCTTTCGCCGCTGTAATGCGGGAACTCAGTACAGTAACATGACACGCATCGGGTCCGGTAAAGCACATTCCCGGCAACAATTTTCTGTTCCGCTGCACACGTACAGCTTAAGTCTGCTTCTTCGCAGTGACTTCTCTACTGCGTGATCGATCGTCTCACTGAAGCGATCCATCGCATTACTGAATATGTACTGAATAAGACGTAAGTTAACGCTGACCGATCGGTTTTAATTCCAGACAGGAGATTATAAAATCAGAACACAAAATTAATGTACAGATCCGTTTGCTTTTCGTGCTTATTGGACAGCGCAGCGGCTAGTTATAACAATGGATCGAGTAAATAAAACTAAGAGAAAGGCGCAAATCACAAAAGGTCTGCGAACACACACCATAGATGGTGTGTGTTTCGAAAAAAAACAAATCGTGTTGGCGAAAAACAACTCAAAGAAGAGCAGTATGACTTACTGAAATACGTAAAAATTACACCAGACCTTTGTACTAACGGACGAAATCATACATGAAAATTGAAATTAGTAATGAATATTACATCAACTAACAAATGGTAATTTATAATTTTATACAGTACATCAAAACTGTTACATTATGCAGTCTGGATCAAGCAGATTCGCTGAATTAACAGGTGCATTCGCTTCCTTGTCGGCACATTTCCGCGGATATGTACTTTAGAATTTAGATCGGGTTAAAACTTCAGGCGGAGTTGGAAATGCGGATGTGGAATTTGCTACGAGTAGGCCATATCTGTAGCGTCGTCGCGGCGCCGATCACCGGGTTACTGAAAATATAAATCGTGAAACATGAGTACGCTGGTTTAATCTTCAAAGAATTAGCAGATTGCCGGCTCTGTAAGGACCAAATCCCGGGTATATCCATTCGAATTAATGCCGGAGTTTCACTTACCACAGTCGTCTCTGATTATTCGTCCATCGCGCGCTCCAGTAAATAAGCCACCGATAGGATCAGCGCCACTCGAAGGAAAAACCCTTTAATACGATTTTCCTCTGCCCATGTCGTGCGTTTTCCTTGATCCGGCTGCTGGGCTTCGGGGTCCTGGCAGTCACCTGTCGCCAAGAACATCTAATTACATGAAAATGACACGAAAATGTTACATTGATGTACATCCATCACAAACAGTATTACTGTTAACTTTTATTCGACACCAGTCAGCTTACAGATCAGATGGGCTAGCACAGGTTTACACTACTTAAAATGATCAGAATTTAAACATTGAAAAAACATCCAAAATCGTTAGTCCCATTAGTGATCTTGGGGCGTGCAGTCAGTGTACCCAAAACCGCAGCTGCATTTCCTCTGACTACTGCAAGGCTTAAGCGCTGCCTTAAAAAAGGCCGTAGATCGTGGTTCTCCGGTAATTTCGCGAATCTTACGGCCGGCGAAACGGATGAGCTCAGCAAAAGATACTCCAAACGTACCGAACGTTTCCACCGCCAGAGGGTAGAAAAAAATATCCCAGTTCTTCGACGAAAGCATATTTGTTGCGCTTATAGTTTTCAGCCAACTGGGCTACGCTTCCGGCTTTTCTTGAACTGGCACTAACATGGGACATGGCCACAGTGTCCCAGCACGTCGCATCCCAAACAGTATTACTTCTTCTTAACATAGCTAATGCCATAGGAGCACTCACTCAGGTGTTGTTGGTCTTGTGGATCGCTCTCAATTTTTATGTAGCCGGCGCACTGATAAAACAGTAGCAAGATGATCGAGCCCACAACGATCCGCAGCCAGAGCTGGAAAGGGCTGAGGCATACCTTCCGCGTATTACCGCTTGTCGCGTTTCCGCATTCCAGGGTCCCAGTCAGTTTCGGGGTTGAATTCGCCGAAGAATTATTAGAGACCGGCGTTGCCGGTACCTCGACAGCGTCCAGGGCGCTCGAAGGTGCAATGGGTAAGGAAACATTATTCACCACAGGAGAGCGTGTGTCAGCGCCGATAGCAAAATTCCCAACTGCGGAGTCGGTGGTGGCGTTATTCTGCAGGGCGACGGCGGAGAATGCCGCTACGATGTTCGCAATGGGCAGCAGCATTTCGCTAGCTAACGGGTATATCTACTGTACGCACAAGCTTTGGCAAATGCAGTGAATCTTCTTACATCTGCTCTCCGCAATGAATGCCAACAAGTACCCGGTAAGACGAAGGTTTGCCGGTGCTGTGCCTTGCAGTTTCTTGCTCAGAGTTGACATGGAACTCGAGACTTGAATAGCATGTTCCCGGCCAAGCTATCCTGTTGCACGTAAACACTAACCAGACACCGCCCACACCTAGTGACAAAATTAATGAACGACCACGCTGTACTAGCATTACTGGCTCACATGGGACGATGAAGTTGGAAGTTATTCCGGAAGTTACATTGTGTGACAAAATGAGCGCCGGATACAGCTGCGGGTTTCCGCCGGCCGATACTGACAAGCTGCAAGTTGCCGGTAAACAATTGCCACGAACACACCCACTGACAGTCTTCCACTAGTACGCACAGCTACCGTGGAATTTTTTCGTATTACGGGTAGGAGATGCACGGTTACCATGATGTAACACTGCGCCGGCTGACATATACCAAAGTGGGGTCAACATACTTCATTCATGTTTCGCCTTGGCTTGCTTTAGTTTACACAAGATCACAGTGCATCTTTTTTTGGATGCTAAAAATTATTGTACTAACGAGTACCATGCTGTAGTGTAATGACTGGGCTCGACAGAACTTTACATTACAACACAAAAAATCCACCTTGGTGTGTGTACTGGCAGACTTGAGCGCAGCTTTTTTGTCTTTCTAAAAGCTGTCAATTATTCAGATAATTAGATAAATTATTAGTTGTAACAGACAAGCACGAGGAGATCACGAGTGATGCTTTATTGTACAGATAAAGGGGGAACAATACTGCGTGATAGCAGGAAAGCAAGAACAAAAGCCCTGATGGCTAATTATCTAATAGCAAGTGTATGCTAGGAAGGTTCTTGAGCGTCTTCAAGGCGTGTAAAGAAGCAACTGGCGGCAAGCACGTGCTGTGTGCCATCAGCTGTGTGATGATGCGCAGACTGGACTCTATCCAACGCGAGCGTATGAACGCTGAGTCATACTGCGAGAGAGGAACGAGAGAGCAAGTGTGGCTCAGTGTATGCGCTGCGTATATCCGCTTCAGCGGATAAGTGCAGTGCAGCAGCACACGTACGTACAGCGAGAGAGGTGATAACGGCAAGCAATGGTGCGAGTACGTCCTGTGTGGACCGTACGCACCAGGCGCAGTCGTACGCCTCTGACATAGTAAAATTTTTTAGAATCACTTAAAAAAGGCTAGCAAATTAGCTTCCCATACACTTCTATCACGATTTTTCAACTGGCTTTGGTAACAGGGCGCAACACGCCGACATCCAGTATCGCATTTTCACTTGATTAGTTAGGGAGACTTCGCTGCTCTCGGGTCGACAAGTTTGGAGTACATATAAGGTGCACATCTTCTACCTCAAAACACGACACCGTGTATCTCCACCCATTACTCGTCTTTCGCTAATTGTGTATGCAAAATACGGCGAGGATTTCCAAATATGTTGAGGATGCAAATACGGTGAGGAGTTTTGTGTTATTCTTGTGCTTTAGTCGATCACATCCAGTACCAGTTCGTGGCTAGCAATTTTCGAGTGCCTAAATAAGTTTTAACATTATTTCTTTTTATTTCTGTGCTTTTCTACAAATAACAATTTTTTTATATGAAATGAATTTTGAAAAAGGCTTTGGCGATGATTTTGCTCTCCAGTTTTGAGGCTTACTTCCGATCTCATAGTTGTACAATATTATTTTTTATTTTACGGCTGGATGCTCTAACAACAATATCTTAGCGGTTACACCAAGGCTGCGCCAGACTGCCAGTGCGCCTCGACAAGCGGTAGCGTGGTACCGGCGGAATTGCTGCAGCAGCATGCATGCGTAAAAACACAGAAACTACCAACAGGTCTCCAGCAGATTACATAAAGGACATATCAGCTTCAAAAGGTCATCGGTTTCGCTGCAAAGACCTCAACAGAGACTGGAAACAGCACATGCAGCAGCGTTACCGTACGCGCGCGTGGAACATGCTGACGCTGACGGGGACCATCAGCCAGGCCACGTGACTCTGCCTTCTCACCATCAGTTTTTCCGGTGGCCTAATCTTGCAGCGCACGCTAGGCAGCTTGTTCAGCACTGGCCAGACACCGGCAAGAAAAGTTGCCATAATGGCGGCTGCACCCGTTGGCGGCATTCGTTAAACGTTCAGTTCGTTAAGTTTGCCGACAAAAATGTTGATTGCATACCATCTAAGACGTAAATAGAATACAGTTATCTATGCAAGTGCATACAATACTCGTACTTGCCACGCAACACCGCAGTAAGCCGCTCTTCAAATTGACAGCTTTTAACTGTCATCCAGAAAAGAGAGATCAAACGGCCGGAGTGGTGATAACATCCAGGTAGGCGATCTGCCGGCGCCACACCTCCTGGCTCTCCTCGAGCCGCACCCAGCATTCGACACGCGCCGACGTGTGCAAATCCACGCTGCTGATGGAGAGCGCGCTGGTGACCGTGGTCGCCGTGCTGCTGACGGAAACGCCGAACGTCAACTGATTGGCTGTTGAAATACCCCGCAACGGGAAGCGCTCCGCTGCTACGGAACCGCCGCGACGATCCACCACGGCTCTGGCCAGAGCCTGCAGCGGGTGGTCGGCCGGAGCGGCGATGACGTGGCCGTTGAAGCGCCAAATAAAGGCCGGGGTCTTCTCAGTAGCCTGCAGGCGGTTGGTGACGCAGTTCATATGGGCATCCGCTCCGCGGCGCACGCTCACATTAACCAGCGGCATCGGAAGAGCTCGCTGGCGGAAGGAAAGACCAGCAGGTGGAAGTACTGGTACTCGTTGGAGCAGAAAGGTACGTCGCCGGGTTTCAGCACAGCGGGCAGCGTGGCAAAAGGCGCGAGACAGGGTTGGGAACAGGTCACGTTACCGCGGACATTCCACGAGACATTTTTCATGGTTAACGTTACAGTGGTGTCAGCGTAGACGGATGTCGACGACGGACGGGATTGTACGGAATGCTGGAGGTCGAGGATGCCCTCGTGAATGAGGTGCTCCCTGCTCAGCAACGCCAGCGGGCGTTGGTTGTGCATCCAGAAGACGTCCGGAAGTTGCAGCGGAGTGCTGTAGGTGACATTCAGCACGGCGCATGGGAAGGAGGCACTGTCACCGGAGTCGACACGGACCACTTGGACGAGGCTGCGCATGGCACTCGGTATTCCTCGCTCAAACACTAGATGGATCTTCTCGCTGGCTGGGTTGTAGGTGGCTTCCTGAACGATTCTGTCCACTGTAAGACAGACATGGTTTATCTACGTTTTAGGCTTTTAGCATTAATGATAACATGCTTATGCAGCATACATAATCATGAGGCACAGTGCAAACTTTAAGAGGTCCATGCAGCAAGGCCGTAAATGCACGTACAGGTGGCGATGCTGTAGTAACAAGTGCTACTACGGCAGGCCTTTGGTACAGCCGTCGGACAAGCGGACACTGAGGTGCTGGCCATGGAAAGCACAAAATAAGTCCAAAGTGACGCTACTGCAGCGTACTGCAGTCGACAGCAATAATTATCCATCGATGCCGCATTTCACATTTAGGAAAGGTCACGATATCAAGTTATAAAATCATCGTAAAAAAACAGACTGTTTTAGCCTTTTAGGTATGATGGGATTGTTGGTATGATGATTTTGGTATGATGAGATTGTTGGGCGATTCTTCACTGGCAGAGCAATTCAAGAGCATTACGTAGTTATAAAAAATGCGCACCTGAGCATAAAATGCACAATAAAAAATTAATAATAACATTAATAATTATTAAGTAGTAACCTATCGTCAAAGCCAAGTACTGTACATACTGAAGTAAGCAATTTCTTGTACCACTAGTACCTTACACTGTTTAAGCACCTCGTTGCCGTGCAACACCTGCTGATAAACTGAAATTCGTACGATCGATCCACTCAGTGTATGATTATATATATTAGTAATTAAAAAATGATCCCTTGCTGAAAATAATATTACTAGTAATAAAAACATGGCTGTACTTACATTTATGTAAAGTCTGTTCACTGATTCTTTAGGCTACGAAAATAACTACAATAAGTAAAACCTCTTTCGAACCATACTACGGTTAGCTAACCTGTTGTGTGACGCAAGCCAGGTTTCGATAAAGCAGTAATAATTAACGTACTGGAACTGCGCAATCGCGGCTCACACTAATTTATTTTTCTAGAATTGTCGTTTTCGGCGTTACGCAGAGGGTAAGTATTGCTTTTGGCTAGAAGGCGCAAAAACGGCGCAAGTCTTGGGTTTTCTTATGTTTTCTTAGGTTTTTCTAACATTTTTCTTAGCTTTTTGAATTTAGATTATATGCCGAAATGTTCCAGTGCCGAAACGACCGTATGCGGAAGTGTCCTATGCCGAAATGTCGGTATGCCGTAAATTGTACAAGTATTGTAATGCGCTTACTCTGCTGGTCTGTTCGCCGTTTACGATCGATGCAGTTTTCCAAGACCTAATATCGGAGGAGCAAAACCTGATTGTGTCCTTAGTTTCCTTAATAAGCTCATTAGAGACACCAGGAAGACAATCAGGTAATTGTTGTTTCTGCCGACAGGTGGATCTACAGTACGCATCTATAGTATTGAACGTAAGCGGTAATGCTGTTAGATGCTGATACTGCGGCACTTGCTTTCTAACTGGCGCCAGTGCAGCTTGTGTGATCCTTCGGGATTTCTCGTGGAAAGCCGGCCATATCGCGGTTTAATGTCCGTACCTTACACTATGCAGTACCCGTACCGGCTCTGGACGAATACGGTACTAAGCACGATCCTTGCTCGCGACGAGCCAATCATGTCGCTAATGTAGACATGAGACCAGTATTCTGCGTACAACATGACACGAATAGCACCGACGATCCACGTTTCGCCCAGCAAACAAGGAGTGGCGGAGTTACTGTGCTGGAAAGGCATTTGGAACAGCTCTTACCATGATCAGACCCTCGGCAGTGTGCAAAATATGGCTTGATGCTTTTCCCATACTTTCGCCGCTGTAATGCGAGAACTCATAAAAGTAATATGACACGCATCGGTTCCGGTAAAGCACATTCCAGGCAATAATAATTTTCCGTCCGCTGCGCACGTACAACTTATGCTTTATTCTTTCCCACTTCTACTGCGCCATGTCTTTTCTACTGTCCGATCGATCGTATTACTGCATATTTAGTGAACAACACATGCAAGTTAACGGTGACCGATCGGATCAATTCCGGACAGGAGTTATATAAAATCTGAACATAAAATTAATGTATAGATCCGTTAGCCTTTCGCGCTTATTGGACAGTGCAGCGGTCAACCACGACTAATTGAAAATGACTTGGGACGTCGATAATTATTTTAATCAGGTTAAACTGGATCGAGTAAATACAACCAAAAGAAAGTCGGGAGTCACAAAAGTTCCGCGAACACCCACCGTGGCGAAAATAAACTCAAAGAACACCAGTATGACTGAATACTCACAAAAATACGGAAAAATTACACCAACGATATAATAATACATGAAATTAGTAGTGAATATTACTTCAACTAACAAACAGTAATGTATACAGTACATGAAAGCTGTTACATTATGCAGTCTGGATCAAGAAGGTTCGCTAAATAAACAGGTGCATTCGCCTCGTTGGCGAATAATTTCAGCGGGTATTTAATGTAGATCGTGTTAAAAATTCCGTCGGAGTTGGAAATACGGAATTGGTATTGGCTACGAGGAGGCCACATCTGTTGCGTCGTGGCACCGATCACTGGGTTACTGTAAATATAAATCGGTTGTTTACTCTATTCATTCTTCGAAGAATTTTTAGGTTTCGGTTCTGTAAGGACCAAATGTCGAGTAACATGCGAAATCGGGCCGTAGTTTTACTTACCACTCGCCTGTGGTGCGCCGTCCAGCGCGCAGTCGAGTAAATAAGCCACCAACAAGATGACAGCCACTGCAAAGAGACGCCCTTTAACAGGATTCTTCCTCCACCAGGTTGTGCGCTTTCCTTGATCCGGTTTCTGGGCCTCCGGGCCTTTGCAGTCACCTGCCGCCATGAACATCTTATTACACAAAACTGACACGAAAATGACTCATAGTCGATCAATCACCAACAATATTACTGGTTCTCAAGTTCTTAACATTATTAAGGCCGTAGGAGCACTTACTTGGCCTGTGCAGGTGTAGTTGGAGACATGGACCGTTCTTGTCGCTGACATACTGGCGGCACTGACAAAACAGCCAGAAGATCACCGAGCCAACAATGATCCGCAGAACAACCTGCGTGCCCACGCGGAGCTGCTCCGTTAGCGTTAAATCGCTTATCGTTAGCGTTAAATCGTTATATAGAGGTACTGCAGCTCTTGGTTGTTGTTCGCCACGGAAGTAACGCAGTTTGACAACTAAAACGTTTGAACATGCTGCCGTTGTGTTGCTGGCCTATAAAACAGTGATGTATTTTTTATTTATGTATTATGTATTATTTATGTATGTATTTTTTTTATTTTTCGCGAGTGCAATATGATCCGTTCTGGTACCTCAACCGGTTGCTATTCCGCAACTCCCAGTGACGGCTTCGTTAACCTATTATACAACCCAGCCGCTATCAGTTGCGTCCTGTTTCCGTTCAGAAAGACCACTACTGTAGCCGCTACATGACACTGCATCAAGGAGCCTGGAAGAACAATAGAACGACGTTATGATCGAAGCTGCCAAGCATAAATATGGCTGGCGCGATCAGTTTTGTGCACATGTAAGCTGGCGCAGCCCATCATGACCCTGTTACATACTGACCGAAAACCACAGTTTTTTTCGATTATAAATTCAACAGTGAATCGTTTCATGATGAATTAATTGGCATAAACTAACTATCGTAAACAGCTATTACCAGCAGGTTGATTCGAGTAGATCAAGTGGCCACGACGTTGAGTACAAAGGAATTTGTGTGGTGTCGCACCGGCAGTGCAACCGCATTGCCGTATTATACGTATTATTATTTATTCGGCTAGTCAGCCAGCACACAATGACAATAAGCATGCGCCGATTTACACTAATTCAAATGATTAAATTTACACATTGAAAAAACACCCAAAATCGTTAGTGTCATTACGTGCATAGTACTGCATACATATTGTATATCGTCAATGCCCAGTCGGTGGAATTTCCACCTACCCTTCAAATTTTAACTACTGCAGCAAAAATTTTGAAAAAAATATTTTAAGCTCATTGTATTATTGTTTTTCTATGGTATGAATTTTAAGTTCAACAAAAAATTTGTTGATACCTCGGCAATTGCCGGATTAATCGCTACCCTAGTAACAAGTAGCAGCGGATCGCTGTGATTGCACAGTACAGTAATCAAACCGCGCATAAAGGACCCTCCATAATAATAACTGCACCACTCTCCGGTATTGTTTAGTCTGTAATTAAGCACTGCAGTATTAACCCGCATTTCAAGTCCGCGGATACGCGAAAAATGGCGGCGCTGTGCAGTCACTACTCTGTACATAACAGGAAATATTCGATATCAGGAACCGGATGGCTTTCCAGTCTTAAGGTTGATGACATCCAGAGGGTTTTGTAACCATATTGCAGATGTAGTCTGTTCCTTCATGGGTCGAGAATTATATGGAAATAATTAAGAAAACACATTGTATTGTTTGCACCGAGCGCGAAGCGCGAGGTGCTACAATAAGTCTTCGTCAAGAGCATAAAATTTGCCTGACGCCACGAAGGGCGTATGGCACGCTTTTCCAATTCCACAATCCCATTACCATTTTCCAGTGGTACTGGCGCTCGCGCTCGTGCAATAATGTGGTTCGCAACCAATAATGTGGTTCGCGTGCAATAATGTGGTTCGCAACCAATAATGTGGTTCGCAACCAATAATGTGGTTCGCAACCAATAATGTGGTTCGCAACCACTGCTAGTATTGTTAAATACTGTTCAGTTCAAGGAAAGTGCATGTCCGTATTGATTACTTTGATTATTTTGTACATACCTTATATTATACTGAATGTAATTATGTACCTATATGGGGCTAACAGTTGCTGGGGCAAGCACTCCTCGTGCTTGCTGCCGTCAGCCGGGAACTCTGAAGTTGTGGCTTTACATGGTGCTTATATACCACGTCAGCTTTAGCCATATTTATTGCCACATAAGATGGATATGCCATATTTATTGCCATGCAATACATATTTTTGGACGCGTATCGAAAGCGACTGTAATGTCTTTAAAACCAAACTTCAATATAAAGTAATCTCTAAACTTACTGACTATTCACGAGGTTTTTACTGACGTGTGCGTCCACAGGACAATTCACAACAATAAGTACACTTGTTATGTAATGTAAAGTACATATAAATGTAAAGTACATATAAATCCATATGACGCTGTGTGCGCATGCAAACAATTTTTGACGGGAACATTAAACTAAGGTTACGGCTTTGGTTACGGCGAGGATGGTCGGCGGAAATCCGGAAGGTGATAACTGATAATGCTGTGCATGGAGAATGACGGCACGGCGCGGTAATGATTTCTGCTGCTCAGAATGGCTGATTCGGATCGGGTCATTCTCTGCAACAAAAAATACGCCTATAACTTTATAAAATTGTGCTGACTTAAGAGAAGCTTTTCATTGTACCCACAAGATTTTTCTTGTTCGTACTGCTTTACAATTAAAAGTTGCAATAGTACTAGTAATAGCAAGGTGGATAGTGTTGGGCCAGTCGCTATGGCAGCCTACGAGTAGGCAGCCAGCGACAGTCCCTCTTCCGGTGTGCTGACTCACACCCTGTCGCCCTCGCTGTCGAACGCCACATCGGCCTCGACTCTGGCTCGGCTACGCCTTACCACGCCTACGGCTATACGTCTCGGCCAATCAGCGTTCGTTCGCTCGTGTTGGATTAGCCCAGTGCCGCAGATAGCCATTTTCCATGTTACGGCTCATTCAGCCGATCATTCTTGTCAGTCATGATTTTGCTCACGCACAGTGCTGTACTTTATTGCTATCACACAATAAAGCCTGTTTCCTCACTACCGTGAGCCTCTGTTCGCCAGCTGTCACAATAGGGGCCCATTCACCTTGGTAATAGTAACAATAAAGTGAAACGCTTAAATTAACCCATTACAAGCCGAGCACGGATGAATATTGGCTGATGACTAAAAGAATCAAGTAATTCCAAGGATGTGTTGAATTCTAGTTGCTTACAAACTGTCAAAATATTGCGAAACCTGTACGTGTATTTAGCAATAATTATTTTGACACGCTGTAGTGATTTTACATAAGTTAATCGAAACATATACTCTACATAAGTTGCAGTTTGCGCTGTCGGCTGATACTGCCATTTTATCATGAATTTTTTACTTTGCATTGTGCTCTAAGTATTGTTGAGTAGAGGCACAGATATACTGTTCTGGGTCAAGTTTTGTGTTAGAACAGTATGCATTTCTTATCGCGTCCATGGTAACAAGCTTATAGCTGACCACTGGACCCAGCCAAATGATTTTGGCAAAAAGTTAACCATCTTAGATCCACCGCTGCGCTGCGAGAATTCTTATGCACTTTAAAGTAGGAAAATTGGTGAAGTAGAAGCCGAGATCATTTGCCTCAAAGGAGAGGGGCCGAGGTTCTGGCACAGCTGATTAGTATTCATATAACTAATATTGTGTAAATTAATTACAGTACGTATGTACGTAGTTTTGTCGACTGTGTAATGTGTTCGACGTTTTAACTTATACGTATTTGTTAAGGTTTACGATGCAGGCGGCAAGAGAAGCCATTCACCCACTCAACATTATTAATAATTAAAATGATCGCAAAAATTAAGAACTGGTATCCTAAGAGTTGGAAGCAAATTTCAAAATATTTGTTTGGGAAAGATGAAAAATAAAAGTCTCTACTACTGTAATTACTGTTTATATACAATCGCAGGTCAATAGAACGAGAACTTTTATTTCTAAATTATTATTTTGTAAGAGGAGAATCCTCTTTACACACAGCAGCCGCCCATCCGCCGCCTACCTGGTTGGCTCAAGCTCAAGCACAAATATCTTGATCTTCGCCAACAGCGGCGATGGCTTTGATAGCTACGTGGATCTCACTCGGTAGCCAGCGGTTCGATTCCGCTCCATCGCCATTTTTCGGAATTTCCTCAACAGACAGGATCTTCATCTGACCGCCCTCCCTCGCTGAGATCATCACGGACAGCCGACTTATGGCTGCCTCTGTTATAATTTCATTAATTTCAGGAGTAGAGAAATCGATCCATATCATTGCCGATTTATTAAGACTAAAATAGCTGTTGTAACTATATATAATATTCAGTCAATTTCTGTATGTACAACATGACGGATTATAAGCCACTAACTCATAAAGCCACGTCCAGAAAGCTAAACATTGCACCATCAATTTGCCGAGACAATAATGGCCAGTCCCATAAACGGGGAATATGGAGGCTCAGGTTGTGGAGCTAGTGGATTCTTCTGCTGGACAGGGCATGCACAGCATTCTTCTACTAAGTAGATGGTCCCTTCGAGCGTTTGGGCAAAACAAAGTCTGGCAGGTGGCAGGTCGGTCAGCTCAAGGGTCTCACCATTGTCGATCAACTTTACAGTAATGGATGCGTTACGAAACTTGGCGAAGGAGACGCACGTGAGACTGCCATTAACGTACGCGATCACCATAAAAATGATGAAATACTTTGGCATAAAGGTCACCATGGCTTACGTTTAACTCCGCAATAAGCAGACCAAATGTCTGAACAGATCTCGAGAAGAGCGGCTGGGCATAAAAGCAAGTACGGAATAATAGACGGAAAACGAATGACGCACAGCTTATATCCACTGGAATCGCGCAGCATATTGTCACCACGTTGCCAAATAAGCCAATCAATCCGATGAACAACAATTTAGGTGAAGAATTATGATCCTTAATCCGGCAAACAAGAATTAACTTTTTTATCGCCACCGGAAGGCTGATGGCGCACAACCAGCTGCCCGGTAATCCGCTCCTCTGAATAATGTTATCCATCTCAAGTTACTTGATCTGTCTTGTGTGTGATGCTATAATTATAATGACGCTACCGTTGACCTTTCGCTGTATAGAGCCGAGCACGATATACTCGCACTATTACGGATCGGTTTCCAAATTAAATTATTATGAGAGTTTTACGTATGTTACAGTCTGTATGTATAATTATTCTGCATGTATTAATTGATTTCATTAATTTATGTACTGTATGTAGTGACTACGTATGTATCTGTCTGTATGTGTTGTGGAGCTGTACTAAATTCATTGCTGTTATTACTAAAAGCACATCTTTAATGTTTTTTGTGTTTTTTTGCGGTATTCAGACTTAACCAAATAACTGCACTACATGGCATTGCATAAATTACAAACCCACAAGAAATATTAAAAGTAATTGCCAGAACACCGATGAAAGGTCAATCACACCATATTTTTTCCAGAAAACGCAAGAAACGCGCACGGCTGCCGGTATTGCGAAAAGTGTGAATGTTGAGACAGTGCTAACTAGACGCCGACACGTTAATAACATTTCCCCTGAACATGCACCGATTTTGATACAAGTAAAACTGAGAACATAATGACATAAAAATGACCATGGCTATTATAAGCTCACGTAGCATAATCATTGTTGTTGGCCTTAACAGAATTGCCTGTGGTTATGTTACTTGAATACGAGGTAATTAACGCTACATGAGCATACTGTACAAGTGGTATTCATAACAGGAACACCTCCTGCAGGTCGTCCTATTCAGGGAATGTACCCATCACACATATCGCGTTTTCTTTCCAAGTTTCTACAGGTAGCATCCGCACGCTGTCGTCGCATCGAAAATAGGAATAAATGATCCGGAATACAACATATACAGAAACACCGTGTCGTCTTTATAACGAGACATCAGTTTGCTGTTTGCGCTGAATCCGGCGGAGCCTGTTGGGTCTCTGTCTGTGTAGAATAAGTTAAACCATTGCATTGCCATGTTGGCAGTAACGTTCTGGCGGTTGGCCAGTAATTACCTTTTCACGGAAGCGACAATAGTGGTCATAAGCCGTGCATGCGTTCACATACATCATTATGATCGCAGGGATAACGTCAAAAAAATGCACCAATTAATCTGCAAATATTGGCGATGATTTTTCCAAGGATACTCTTTGGTATCAGGCCGCCGTATCTAACAAAGGTCATGCTGTAATGAGAGCGTTTAATTTTTTACATTTTCTCGTGGCTGGGAGATTGATCGTAACAAGAGATGCGCTATAACGTGTTCTTAATGTACGTAAGTAGATACGCCCTTATCCGCGTAATGCAGCAGCTTCCCTTTTTCCTTATGTATAAAAAACAATCAAGATATTTTACCGTAGTGGTGGTAAAAATTTCTTATATGTATGCTATTGGCGCATATGTATGTACGTATATACGTATATGTATGCTTATATCTACATGCATATATGTATATATCTACGTTGTATAATTTAAGTTACATCTATGTATGCACGTACATATTTGCTCGTACATTTAGGCGATCGGCGCGTATTAAATGCAGATAAGGCTAGAGTAGGATGCATGTGTCAGCCCGTGTTGCACTTACCCACCGGTCGCCATCGTGAAGGCGCTGTACCAGATTGCGTTCGGTGCGCAAACAATCGGTGTTTCAGGATATTCTCTCTCGAAGTAAAACGTCATTATGGAAGCGCAAAGTACCGCAATGCCTAAGATCTGCAGGACGAATCGAAAAAGAGCTTCTTCGCCACTGCTCTTCATGGTGTGAGGAGGAATTATCAATCCAGAAACGCAAATACAGATGCTTCCAGTTACGAGGAAGTTTATAGTTTGATAAATACGGTAAAAGCGGTGCAAGTCTATAAACGCTTCTCATGCATACAATTTATGCAAATTATGCTTTTAACAAGCTCACGTTTTACAACGCTTACGAGTCGGACTTACGAAAGGTGCGAAACATACGGAGAGCGGCGATGATTACAAACAAATTGTATTGGTTGACTTCGGCGGCCCAGATTAATCTTGGGCAAGAACAGATGATAAAGACCTGCATAACGTAATAATATGCGCGAATATTCCAACATCTTTGCAAATGCAGTTATAATTATGAGATCTGTCTACATACCGCATCGCAAATCGAGGTGAAACTCAACAGAAACGTTCCAATCTTGGGCGCAGCATATATTTTGAGCGCGTACTCCACGGTAAATACTGTCACGTATACAGCGTCCAGAGGAAAGAGAATCCGACTCAATCGCTGTGTACAGGAAGATGATTGCGGTTCTTGTGTGCCACAGAAGCCCATTTCGATGATGTGAAGTACCAACGTCACTGTGAAAATACACAATCCCTGACGCAAACCATTTTACCGGATGTTAGCGCGCACGAACATGTTAATCATGTGAAGCGCAAAAAGAAGCAAAATTCTCTCCATCCACCGTATATGCTATATTATATATATTCACGCATATTATTACATCCATACATATATGCATTATATACATATATGCATATATATTATTATTAGCATGCATTATATACATATTATTATTATTACATATTATATACATATATACATATATGTTATATTACATACATATTATACATGTATACATATACATATACATATGCATATATACATATGTTATTACATGTATTATATACATGTATACATATGCATTATTATATACGCATACATATTACGTACATATTATTATTATATAGGCAAGAAGATATATATTATTATATATACATATTATACATATACATATTACATATACGTATATACATATGTGGCTACATATACATATTACATATGTATATATATTATTATTATACATATACATATTATTGGTTATATATACATCTACATATATATATATATATGTATATCTATGTATATATATCTGCACGTAGTTGATAGAACCTCATTAATTTTGACAAGTTACCTGTTATCAAGACGTTGGTACCGAAATACCAGATCAGTCCCGTTTTTGACGATAGTGGGTCATCCAAACCTTTGCGAATTCGGGCCGACAGATCGAAAGGTCTTCCGATGGTGTTCTTCTCTCCATCCGCTGGATTGCTGGTCAGGTGTTCCTCCATCGCACGTTTCTAATTGCGATACTTCGCAATGCAACAGCAGCACAATAATTCCGGTTATAGTCCGAAAGATACCAACTCTTTATCAACTTCTGCGGCGCATATCCTCCTTCGGGAAAAATCATCAGATCGGCGCAATAGTAATCCAGTATATAGCCGAAAAGGGTGGGATTGCCAGCCAGAAAGTACTCGGGAAGATTGGACTGGAATAGTTTGCACACATATGTATGTGGATGTCTTAGTAAACTGTTCCGCTCGGTTTTAAATATGGTGCCGCTGACATGGGGCGTAACTACGTGACTACGTCTGATTCGACATTTTGACGGTAGACAACAGCGGTTCAAGAGAATGAAAGGCGTTTCTGGCTGACCGTAACAACAGCGCAGTTACTTTTTCCATATACAATACTGGCTTCATCCGATGCAGCTGCACCAGCGTCTATCGCCCTGCCCTTATGGTGCAGCGCTATTAATCGTTATTTGCCAGGCGCTAACCGAACTGCAGGCGGTCTTGTATAACTACCATTTCCGTACTAACCGTAAGATAATTAGTTTATCCAGCAGTGAATCCATCTCCGCACTAGCACTCCACTGAGATACTCCGGCGCTACTCTGGGTGACAAACGACACCGTGATACCTGATCGTCATCCTGCGGGTGATCTTTATTTGATAGAGTCCAGACAGGTCGGGTGCATCCGCTCCCACAATTAACGTATTGGTGGCGCGCAAACACAATCGTTTCCTTCTAGGTGTCAGCACAGCAGGTACACTGAGTCGGCTTCTACATTTTCCGTTTGGAAATATTTCGCATTAGAATTCGGGAAACAAATAACCGCCGTGGAATTTCCATTTACGCCACCCGTGAACCATCCTTAAATTTGAGTGTTGTAATCAGCAAATAATTTGACCGGAATGCGCGGCGGATGCCGGTTACAACAGCCGCAAAGGCGCCGGCCCTTATCTGCTCTTCATCGGCGTGGTTTCTTAATTACCCGGTTGATGCTGGTTTTATTTTTTGCTTTTGTGTTGATCAGTTTAATTTTGCTTTCTCATTTCGTGGATTGGTTCGTGTGGTAAATTGATTCGCTAATAACAGCGAAATTTATTAAAAACATTATTGAAATCGATGATCATTTAATTCCCAAAATCACCAATAATTAGGAGAAGATAAATTATAAATTTGCGATTAATTTTTTTTAGCAGTTTATTAATTTAAAATTGTAATCAAATTTTAATAATTTAATTTTTTTATACCTTTTTTACCAGAATTTTTCACAAGTTGTTACGCAATGAATCCCACTTTGACTTATTGATCGCCGGTGAAGAGGTAAAAATGCCCTTATATTTCTTGCCCCTCTCCACCAGTTTGAAATGCGAGCTCTTCTCGTGGCCCGCAACGTGAACAGATGAACATCAAGAAAGAACCGATTACTGCCATCGCAAAGCCGTAAAGGTCATCCACACCCTTACTATCCTGCAAACACTTTTATCTCTGCAACGACGAAATGCCGGTAAAATTTGTCTATATCTTATGTCTTTAAATCAACTACCAACACTGCGAGAATTTAATGTACATATGTTTACGTGGAAATAATCGAACGTTACATTATCATTATTATTATTATTATTCATCAAGTGTGTTTTGTGATTCAGTAGCTACTCGGATTTATTCGCAGCACACACGCCATCAGCCGCCACTTAAATGCCCATTCCGCTGCGCAACGCTCATCAGCGCCTAAATCATCAAAATTAGCGAACACGGCCAACAAGCGAATATTCAGCAAATTAATCGACCAATGGCAACGAGTAAACCCGGCAAAATGATTAAAAAATGCCAATTAGCAGGCGTGCCAGGAGACGGCCGTCTGCGGCGGCAGAGGGACGCCGTAGGCCGGGGCAGCGGGACCGTGGGTCAGGCGGGGGAGGGGGCCGACACACCCACCCCGACCGAGGGGGGGGGCGGGTACCGGGGAACGTTATCGCCGGGCCGACCGCCTACAAAAATATTCAGCAAAATCAGCAAAATATTCAGGAAAAATCAGCAAAATATTCAGAAAAGTCCGTAAATGTTTCAGAAAAAAATTGGCTACGTATTCTTAAAAGTAGCAAAATATCCAGAAAAATTATCAGAATATCCAGAAAAATTAGCAGAATATTCAGAAAAATTAGCAGAATATTCAGAAAAAATTAGCAAAATATTCAGGAAAATCATGCAACAGAAAACTGAGAAAAATTATTAGTATTCAGAAAAGAATTAGCAGAATATTCCGAGAAACATTTCTGTCGATGCACAGCACGTTTCCCAGACTAACCATGGTGGGCGCTGCGGGGGGTGGCACGTCCAGCATCGGCGGCCAGGAAGGCGGGGCGGCGGTCACCGCGGGGTAGCCGAGCAGACTGGCCAGCGGCACAACCGCGGGGGTCGTCATGGGCGTGGTCGGGAGGGAGGAGGTGGGCTCAAAGGGCTTCTTCACGCTGCTCTCCCTAAGAAACAACGTCAACACAAATCAGATAACGTACTCAAATCAAATCACGTACGGTGACGTACCACAGTTACCAGTAATTTGTAATTTATTTATTATTGATTTAGTTAAGTACTTCTACTGAAAATTAACGAAACAAAAAATTATATTCACAGTACTTTACAATACTGATATCGAAAATGGTAAACTCCCACTTGAAAAATCCAAACAAATAAACAACAGCCGAATCAAACAATGATAATCAAATAAATAAATCAAATGCAGTGAAAACTGTCTTTAAAAAAAAACAGTAAGTGAATTATAAAAGGTATAATATATTGCCAGACTAACGCTCATCTGCCCAACAACATCAGTCAATTTAAAAAAGTACAATAATCAAGAAAAATATTTTTAAAAAACTGTAATAAAATTTTAATTAAATTAAACTAGCAATAAAACTCCATAAAAATTTATCTAATCGAATTAGTAATAAAATAATAATTAAACTGAGCCAATAATAATACCATACAAAATATTTATCAAATTAAATTATCAATAAAACAATATTTCAAAGAAACCGGTAGGAAAATTGTATAAAATAATTATCCAATTTAATCGGTAATTAAATGATACATATAAATTCATCGCCGCTTACCGGGTATTTTTTGAAGCCCAGCCGGAGGATCTGCATGGCGCGCTCCTTGTCGTTCTTCAGTTTGAGCTGGTAGCGCGCCTCCTTGACCAGGAAGAACTCCACCAGCCCGGCGTCCTCCGCGCTGATCTAGCTGTCGAAGGCGGCCATCACCTGCTCCGGGTCGCTCTGCATGCTCGATCTGAGGAATCCCCAGATGGCGCAGCGCCAAAATAAGCTTCTGCGGCAGCTGTTTCAGCCCGTTCTGCACCGCCAGCACCGCGTTATCCAGGCTGCATGCCTGTTCACACACATCGCGAATATCAAAATAAAAATCAATAAAAATATTTATTAATTTTTTTTGCAAATCAATATTAACCGAACTATAAAATTATAGATATGCAAGGAAGAGAAATAAATACGATCGGTATAAATTTAAATTAAACAAAAAGTATTAGAAATATAAAGCAATAAATACAAATTAATATCGAATAATTATTAAAATATACAGATTAAATCGGCAACAAATAAAAATAAACCCAGATTAAGGCTTACGCGATTATTATATAGAGATAACCATGACAAGTAGATGCTGGCGACGCGCGGCAAGAAGCGCTTGCACAACCCGCCCCCCACGGGCGGTAGCGAATATATTGCCAAGGCGGGCGATTCATTATGATACTCGTACTGACTTTGTCTGTTTTTTTTTATCGTTTAAAATTCACTCATTTTAATTAGTCTTAATCTGCGCAAGCGTATTGCTCTGTGTACTGGCTGCTGCCGAAATAAAAAGAATTATGGCTTTCTAGTTCTTGTGGAAAACCTCGTTCTCGACTGTTGCGAGAGCGGAATCGCTGGGAGGTACTAGGAACTAATCTGCACAGCGCCTCCTTCAGGGGTTTCGCCGAGAGGCGATCAGGTATATATTTACAGCGGATCCAAATTGACCCGCAAGTTGTCCATATATGCAAGTGCACCACAGCGGTGTTCTCCATGCCCGGGTGCGAATAGCCGGTGACGGACGTGATGAAAAGTGACATTCATTTGACCAATGTACTACCGGCCAATTTAAGGTCGCCGACTGGCGCAAAAACTTTTGTCGGCTGCTGCTGACGCCTGTCGGAAAGGTCACTGGCCGGATGGTGAACGACCAGGACGCGCGCGGCACTGTGCCCGGCGCCGGGGAGTCTAGCGGGACCGTCGGCAGCGTTACGGTTCCTGCTCGGCGTCGTCGGCGCTCCTTTATACAGATCGACGGGCCGGGCAGGTCAGCAGGACGACGAAATGGCCCTGGAAGCACGCACTGAACCAGGAACATCCGCGCGGCGCACGGTATGACGAAAGGGAAACTGGAAAGCGAGAACATGGTCGTAGTGCACGTGCACGCTAGCTCCTGGAAAGCCGGAGGAGTGGCGCAGATGGCGGAAGACTTCCAGCGGCGGAAATACGCCATCGTCGAAGATTTGGGATATCTTTTCTATCCTCTGGCCGTCGAGAGGTTTGGGACTTTTGGATTGCCTTTCGCCGAGCTAATTCGTTTTGTCGGCCGCAAGATCCGTGATATTACTGGAGAGCCTCGATCTACAGCCTTTTTGAGACAACGTTCAAGTCTAGCGGTAGTAAGAAGAAATGCAGCTGCTGTTCTGGGTACATTTAACGCACGTTCCAAACGCATGAATGACTCTGATGATTTTGGCTACACGAGGGAATGACGGTAGCGTATTTCTGCCATCATTGTACTGGCTGCCGTCAGCCGGCTGGAGTATAAGATTGTGGCTAAACATGGTGCCTATGTACCGCGCCAGATTCAGTCAAATGTATTGCCTCAACGTGATACTAGTACAGTGATGGCTGAAATGCGCTACCGTCATTCCCGCGTATTTGAACATGATGTCTCAATGTCGAGTTATGCGCTTATATTTGGTCAACTTTGATTACCTGGCCCAAAGCTGATTACCCTAGCCCGAAATTCACTGAATTTTGGACCAGAGTAATCAGCTTTGGTGTCGTATCTTAGACGACAAAAAAGGCTCCAAAAAATGGTGAAAGCTCCAAGGACACTCAGGCAAGCGTCCAAGTTGCTTTAATAAAAAATTCTACACAAGCACACTGTACAAGTGCAATGCATAACAAGGACACCTCTTCTACGTTATCAGCATCGGAAATTGTCCCCACCACACTTCACATATCCTTCTACAGCTTCCGTTAAACGGCGATAACATCCGCCCGCTGCTGCAGCTCCGTACATATTTGAACGTAATTATCGTATTAGGTAAAAATTACGTGTACGAGTACGGTATAAGTATGCTGTCGGCGCATATGTATGAACGTATATACGTGTATGTAAAAATCTATGGGCATTTGTGTATATATCTGTGTATATATCTACGCTATATGTATGTATATATCCACGTATATGTACGTATATGTATGTACATTAAATTTTAGGCTATCCGCGTGTAATGCACGGTCTAAGGTTTGGATGCATGTGTCAGTCCGTATTGCACTTACCCAACGGTCGCCACCGTAATGGCGCTGTGCCCGATTGCGGTCTGGCCGCCAACAATGGGTGATTCCGGATATTCTTTCTCGCATTGAAACGTCAATATGGCAGCGCAAAGTACCACGATGCCTAAGATTTGCAGGACAAATAGATAAAACGCTTCCTCGCCACTGCTCTTCATGTTGTTTTGGGGAATTATTGAAACTGAAATGCAAATACACTCCAGTTACGGAAAAGCTTATAATTCGATAATTACGGTAACGCCGATGCAAATCTGCAGCCGTTTGCATGCTTACACGTGATACAACTGATGTTTCTAGGTTTGATTTACTGTCAAGCAGTGTTTTTTTTACAACGCTTACGAATGATTGGGACTTACGAAAGGTGCGAAGCATACGGAGAACAACGATTATTACAAACAGATCGTACTGGCTGACCTCAGCGCCCCAGATTATTCTTGGGCAAGAACAGATGATAAAGACCTTCAGAACATAATAATATGCGTGAATATTCCGATACCTGCACAGTTGTAGCTATAATGTGAGAGTTGTCTACATACCGTATCCAAGAAAGAGGTGAAGCTCAACAAAAACGTTCCTATCTTGGGAGCTGCATATTTTTTAGCGCGTACTCCACAGTAAACACTGCCACGTATCTGTACACAGAATCCAGGGGAAAAAGACAGCGACTAAATCGGTCTGCACAGGAAATAGAATGCTGTTCGAGTGTGCCACAGACGCCCGCTTCGATTATGTGAACCACCAACGTCACTTTAAAAATACTGAATCCTTAGCGCAAAACTTTTTACAAGATGTCAGCGCGCAGACACATGTCAGACATATAAAGCGCAAAAAGAAACAAAACTTTTTTTATTTTATTCAATCGAACCTTGTTTCACACGTTACCTGCTATCAAGATGTTGGTAAAGAAATACCAGATCAGGCCCGTTTTCGACGATAGTAGGTTATCTAAACCCGACAGACAGATTCGGACCGACAGATGCAACGGCTTTCCTGTGCTGTTCTTATCTCCATCCGTTGGCTGGCTGGTCAGGCGTCGATTGCGATACCTCGCAATGAAGCAGTTGCAGAATAATTCCGCTGACAGTCCGTAGAACGACAACTCCTCATCAAAGGCTGTCATGCATACATCTTCGGGGAAATGCAAAAGCTCCGTCCGGTAATAGTTGAGTATGTGGCCGAAGAAGAGAGGACTGCGAGCGATAAAGTATTCGGGAAGGTTGGATTGGACAAGATTGCCCAGATATGTATCTGGATATTTCAATATAGTGCTCCGCAGGGTCTCAGATATTTTCCCGCTGACATTGAACGTAACTACGTCTGATTCCGGCATTTTGCGGGTGAATTAAAGCGGTTCACGGGTATGAAAGGTGCTGATGCTGCCTGCTGGTGCCTGATAATACAAGCGCAATTACTTTACATATTCTGGCTTCATCTGATGCAGCTGCAACTGCGTCTGTCGCCATGCTCTTAAAGTGCAGCACTATTAATCGTCATTGAGCACGCTCTAACTCAACTCCAGGCGGTCTTGTATAATTACCATTTCCGTACTAACCGTTGGATAATTAGGTTATCGGTTATCCTACAGTAAATCCATCTTCGCAGTTCGCACTAACAGCTAGCTGATATACTTCGGCGCTATTCTTGGTGACATACGACACCGTGAGACGTGATCGTCAACCTGTAAATGGCCTTTGTTTGGATGAGCCCACACAGGCCGCATGCATCCGCTGACCCAACGAACATGTCGGTGGCGCGCAAACACAATCGTTTCGTTCTCGATTTCCCCACAGCAAGTACATCCGCCAGCGGCGATGCCTGAAGTGCTCATGGAGACGTTTGGCATTTTCCAACGAAAACGGTGTTGTTTGTCAGCCTCGTCCCGAAAATCGATTTTATGGTTCTAACGGCAGGCTGTCGCATCTGCCAAACGCCAGTGCCGATCTCGGATCTGGTACACCATTAGAATAGCCAATCCCGCATCCGCATGCATGAAATCTTCTATATGGTCATTTCGCTGCTTTGCGGCCTTTAGACCATCATCAACCTCTTTTATTTTGAGGTGGATTTATTTTAGGGATTTATTAAGGAAGCGATGCCGATGGTCAGTAAATTAAACCATGCATGCGCATCCCGAGCCACAGAAGTAAACCATGTGAAACTGATACGCCCAGGTTAATTAATGTACTTGCTTAGTGCCATTTAATTGTCCTGGCGGCATTAATGACTAAATAATGAAGCTCCTTATGCAGCAGCGTAAGCATTTCTCAAATGAATTTGCACGTAGCGGTTGCGTTATACATAGTTGAGATGGTCTTTAAGTTTCAGTCCTCTCGCAGAAGCCCGCGGCAAAACATTGCTTGCACACGAACACAGGAACTGGTATGCATCGTGAAGCACTATTTAAATTAATTAATTTTCTTAGTAAGCATCTTATGCGGTCGACCGACAATGGGCGCGGTACCAACGAACTAAGTAGCCATCGATTTCGTATAAAATGTGTGTGAATACGTACATCGCACAAGAATATATTTGCAGACTAATGCTTATCTTCCCAGCAAACATTTTTACGCAATGGTTGTGCGCTATAAAGTGTGTCAGAACGCTGCCGGTGTGCAAGTAAAAGTGGTTTTGGGTTGCATGATGCGTCACCGCATCTTTTACAACATGATCCATCACACTGAAACTATAATAATAATTATCGTTTGGCAAGTACATAATAAAGCCGATTAACTGCTGTACATACTCCTACATATGCTTGCACATTTTCCGTTTAGATCTATTTCACCATATAAATCGTGAAACAAATAACGCCGGGGAATTTTGATTTTACGGCTCCCGCGAAACATTCTTAAATGACTGTTGTAAGTATACCGAGGTGCGGCGGTTGATTTTGTGGATAATATTAATTAATATCCAACGTAACCTCTGTAAATAACGCTACTTGTGTCGATTTTGAATGTGTTTTTGATGGTTTAGTTTTCGTAATTTTAGTAGTGTGTATTATATGTTCACCGGCGCCATACATATTGCTGCATGAGCACTGTACGAGGCTAATACCAAATAAAGTTATATGCTCAAGTGGGTCCGATAATTTCCATCGTAAAGGTACAGCCAGCGCAAAGTCTGCGCTAGAAACGATGGCCACTTTACTACGTTTATCGGATTGCCTAAACGCGCTTTGCAGTTAGATTGTTTTTAACTGCACTGACCGTTCCTAGCCACATTCCGCCAGGCGATTACGATTATTCTCATTAAACTATCTGGCGGCACCAAGCCAGCAGCCAGCCGAATGCATGTTACGTGTTTAAACAGTGTGGCGTGGCGCGCCGTTGAATGCAGTTTGGCGTAACCTGCGCAGTGCATTTCCCTGTTCTTTTGCGAAAGGAAATTACGGGACAAGCTTGCACTGTCCATAACACCTGGTACTGTATTTATCCATAGGTATTTGTCAAATCTCCGATACCATATTACGCGACAAATGTAAGCATTACATGTACCGCTCCCAATAACAGTACTAGTATCACTATATCAGCACTACTTACAACTAGTACCATTAACTATTACCACTAATTAACTATTCCGTTTAAGAAACAGTGAGCGGTGCAAATGCTATTTATTTTCTGTGCATTTTATTTTCAGTGAGTTTTTCCCGCCTTTTGCTACTGCTAACAATTGTATGCTAAAGGATACGCTCTACAGTCTACATCAATTGAACCTCTTCTGGATATGATTGTTTTCTGTAATAACAGCCAAGATACGGACAACCTAAGTCGTTAAGGCCTCGTCCCAAATTCAAAGCGAATCTCGTTGCGATACAGCAACTCCACCTCGCGAGGTGGCTTCGCGTACCGTATCTGTGAGGCGTGGCCACTGCATACAGCCATCTCGTGCGGTTGAGCAACCGTACCGGTACATAGCGAGATTCGCTTTGAATTCGGGACAAGGCCTAATTCTTAATGGTACCTCTCATTGTTCGTGTTTGGCGTGACACATCAAGGAAAACTAAAAAGTAGCCGAGAAACGCGACGAAAATGTACAGTTATCATGGACATGTGTATGATGGACAGGTGGAATGGACATGTATATAATAATTTTCCGCAAAACTGCGGATAAATGGCAAGAAAACAGACTACGAGCGGTACCACACATCTGCCGGTTCTGCAGACAGCACCAGGCACAAGATGACACTTTACTAACCTTTAAGAACATGCAGCGAGTTTGTTACATTTTAAACTGAGAACATGATGATATGAAAGTGACAATGTCTATTGTAGTCTCACTTTCAAGATGATTGTTGTTGGTCTCCGCATAACTGGCTCCAGTTTTATATATAATTGACAACCCCTGATGGTGAGTATATATGAGCGAAATTCATGATAAGACATCAGCCTGATCTTTCTGCTGGATCCGACCAAGCCTGTCGGGTCTTTTGCTAGGGAAAATAAGGTAGACCATTGCATTACCATGTTTTCAGCAAGGATTTAATAGCTGACCAGTAATTACCTTTTCACGGAGGCGATAGTAGTGGTCAGATGCCCGGCATGCGTTCAGATACAGCATTTGCAGGAATACCATCATAAGAAGCGCACCATTCAACGTGCAAGTACTAGTGATGATTTTTCCGGTGACACTCTTTGGTACCAAACCGCCGTATCTAAAAAAGGCCATGGTCTAATGAGAGCGTTTGGTTTTTTTTTTTGCTTTCTCGTGACACAGATACTGATCGTAACTCGAATTGCGCTAACGTTCTTAATGTACGTAAGTGAATACAGCTGGTACATATAGCGACAACGAGTAGCCCAATAATGCTACGTTTCAGAATCAGAAGTAACAAAGTGATTTCTTTTCTTTTTATCATTCAAAAATGTATCTCAATTCTCGATAGTCGTGCAGCTAGTGCTAGACCGGCTAGTCGAAGGGAAAAAATCCCGGCATTCCGTGAACAAGAAATTGTGTTTTGCTAATATTTTGCTAATAATATTTGAGTTTTGCTAATATTTTAGTACACCTGGTAGCCAGCCAAACGGAAATCTTTTGGCGAGGAAAATGCAAGAAAATACATGAAACTAATAATAAAAACATGAAACTAATAATAGATTCAAGCGTCACGCAAGTCTGAACAGCCTAATTCAGCGAAGCCTGGGTTCAGCAAAAGTTCCAACTATTCTAGAGCCACCTGGATTGTGCAGGTCAAATGGTAAGCGGCCGGACGGTTTATCACTTTTCCCCTGGAAGAACGGCCTCCCTGTGATCTGGGATGTAACAGTGTGCGACACGTTTGCTATGTCGTACATCGCCGGCTCAGCAGAAGTATCGGGATCGGCATCAGAGGATACAGACGAACGAAACCGGCGTAGTTATGAAGAACTCACCGACCGTTATTTTTTCCAACATCTGGCCTGCGAAATTGCGGGAATTTGGGCGTCAGTACTCGTCAGTTCATCAATGAAGTTGGTCGACGCATAAAAGAACAAACAAGAGAGGCGCGCGCTACCACGTTTTTGTGGCAGCGCATAAGTGTTGAAATTCAGCGTGGAAATGCCGCTTCGGTTCTTGGAACTGTTGGTTGTTCAAAAGAGCTAGAGGAGTTGTTTTATTTGTTCTAGCTTTTGGTTACTTGAGTCTAAGCTTTTAAAAGGCATTTGCTTGTACAAGTTTGAAATAAAATGTATCGTATTCAAATAATAAAAGTTTTGTTACGAACGGTTACGTACCCAACGGTCGCCATTATGATCGCGTTGTACCAGAATGCGGTCATGCCGCTAGTAATGGGGGTTTCAGCATGAGCTCTCTCGCAGTGATACATCATGACCGAAGCGGAAAGTGTCACAATCACTATGGTCAGCAGACATTGTCGGAACAATTTATCCTCGGAAGTGCTGCCCGGGATGTGTTGGGGAATTCTCCATACTGCAATGCAAATATACTCCAATCAAGAGGACTCTTATACATGCACTTCCATAACTACGGTAACGGCGATATAACTCTACAGCCGCTTTTCCATGCGTACAAGTGATATCACTGATGGTTTAAGCAAGCTCGGATTTATTGCGAATCAGTTTTTTTATGACAACGCTTTAGACTTACGACAGGCGCGAAGCATACGGAGAGCGATAATTATCACAAATAAATCGTATTGGTTGACTTCGGCGTTCCATATTATTCTCGGGCAAGAACGGATGATAAAAACCTGCGGAAGATAATAACTTTTGTGACTGTTTCAGTATTAGCTGTATGTACAGTTGTAGCTATAATTATGGGATTTGTCAACATCGTAACATACCGCATCGAAAAAAGAGGAGGAACTCAGCAGAAATGCGCCGGTCTTTGGCACTGCATATATTTTGAGCGCGTACTCCACAGTAAATGCTGCCAAGTACACAACATCAAGCGGGAAAACAAAACGGTGAAATCGCCGTGCACAGGAACTTGAATGCGGTTCGTGTGTGTCGCAGGTGCCCGCTTTGATTATGTGGACCCCCATCGTCACTGTGAAAACACGACGTGAAATCCGTGACGCAAATCATCTTAAAAATCATTTTCTGCGGGCACAAAAAACGGAAGTCATGTGAAGCGCAAAAAGCTAATCAAATTAGATCTTGTCATTTTTCTTTACCGAACCTTTTTATACAAGTTATACCTGCTATCAGGAGGTTCCTGAAGAAATACCAGCACTGACCAGTTTTTGAAGACAGCGGGTTATCCAGACTCCTCCGAATTCTGCCCGGCAGGTGGAACGGCCTCCCTGCATTGTTGTCCTCATCCAGTTTACTGCGGGGCTCGTTTTCGCGGTGTTTGTTGCGATACTTCGCCATGCAGCAAGGGCTGATTAATTCCGTTGTCAGTCCGTAGAACGCCAACTCCTCATCAAAGGCTGCGACGCATACATCTTCGGGAAAGTGCAACAGATTTGTACCGTAATAGTTGAGTATGTGGCCGAAAATGCGAGAACTGCGAGCCAGAAAATACTCGGGAAGGTTCGACTGAACGAGCTGGCCCAGATATGTATCTGGATGTTTCAGTAAAGTCTTCCGCTCGGTTTGAAATATGTGGCCGCTGACATTCAACGTAACTAAATCAGAATCCGGCATCTTACCGGTGGCCCAAAACGGGAATGAAAGGTTTTGCTAGCGCCGCACCGTTATAACCATAGATACTTGTACATATCTGTATACCGCGCGCTGCCTGTCGCCTTGCTGTTATGGTGCAGCGCTGTCCATCGTTATGTCCCGCACTAACCCAATTCCCGGCGGGCTTGTATAAGTGTCCTTCCCGTCCCCAAATAATCAGACTAATCAGGCTACAGTAAATCACTAACAGGTGATACTTTGATTTCCCTCTGCAACCGCGTATTGATGGCATGCGACACCGGGATACTTGATCGTCATCCTGTGGGTGGCCTTTATTTACAATATTAATAGGGCGCAGGCAGGCCGCGTTCATCCTCTGGTACAATTACAATAAACCTGTCGATGGCGAGCAAACACAATACGGTGCGAATACGGCCGGTAAAACCATGCGTGCGCTTCCAGTGGCACGGAAGCAAATCACACGAAACTTGAGAGGCCAGTTTAATTAGTGCCTTTACCTACTGTCATTGAAGTGTCTTGGTGGTATAAAAGGGTTGGATTTATACCGTCACTTATCGTCACTTATATCGCATAGCGCTGCTGTTATAAGGGAAGATAACCTCTATTCTTTAATCCGCCCGTCGAAGCCCGCGGGAGGCGGAGAACTATCTTTTCCAACCGGAAAGAGAGGAGACGTCGCGCTGCATAAAGCACAGGCCACTGATACGTACAGATATAGTGTGATACTATTCCAATTCAGTAGTTTTTTATCAGCCATTTTATGGGTGTGCACAAATACTCAGTCCATAAATGTAAAGCTGGATGGTCGACAATGACCGAAACGAACAATATGCAGTGATTTCGCATAAAATGGGCGTGAATTTATGGTAGATTGTTTATGGTAGAATTATGGTAGATTATTTGTGTTGATATTAATCTTTGGGCAGACATGCTTGCCCAACATTAGTTGTTGTCTAGTAAGCATAACATGTGCCAGAGGGTTGCCGCTGCTCTTTTAGCTGAGCAACCTTGTGTTGCCTGCAAAGCGCCATATAACAATGCAAAAAAAATTGTTTTGGAGTGCGAGAAAAAGAAAATTTTCCTGCATACAAGCCAATTTGGGGGCATGTACCGGGCCACTCCCTAAGTAATAATTTCCCGTGATACGATGCTTTTTTGATTCACTAACGACTTTAAAAGGACTATGATGAAGAGTCAGTCCTGAACAAGCGCTCTCACTCATAGTGGCATTTAAGGCGCGCAGTTCCTAACGATCTATCGAAGCTGTCCACTGCGAGCGCTTCTGTGTTAACGTTTGAAGCTTTTTTTTAAAAAATGCAAGTGGGAAATTTTTCGATTTGTTGGTCTTGTAAAATATTAATCTCAAGCAAATAAATATTCAATAATTTGGCTGGTACCGTATTTTGTACTTTTCCTCATTCAGATTTCAGTTTTACCGGCATCGATATGTGAACGGGATATGGAAAAGACCTTTTTTTAGAAACATAACACATGTAGCACCGTTTTTGAACGGGCTAAATGCAATAGCGTTAGCAGTTTCTTGATATCATGCTTTTCTCTATCGACAGTTTACGGGGAGACTGTATACGGCTTGGTGTAATGAAGACTTTTTTCACATTTCAGTTTACAGCGCACTCGTAAGATAATTAAGGGAAGTGGGCCGGTACATGGTACCAAATTCGTGTAAGTACATGCACGAAGACTTTTACTTTCGCGCACTCCCAAACACTTTTTTGTTTCGGTTTATGACATTCTGTAGCCAGAAGATTTGTATACACTGGCGAGAGAACCGTTTGTGCGCGCAACGTCCGCTTCGGGAGTTCTGGCTGTTAGAAAATTCCAAAAGGTTAAAATGCGTTCAGATGTACCAAAAGCTTTAATATGGACCGATCTCTCTCAAGTTTGCTCGTAAATGCACATAACCGTGAAGATCGTTTTTATACCGATCCAGACTTACATGGTTTTTTTCAAAGTTTAAAATGAATTTTAAATTTTTTGAAATTCATTTTAAAATTTGAAAAACATGCTAGAACATTGGATCGGTGTAAAAACGTTCTTCATGCATGTGTGCGTTTCCATGCAAAATTTGGAGAAGATCGGTTGATAAAGAGACTTTTAGTACACCTGAACGCATTTAAAATTTTTGGAATTTTTAACAGCCATAACTCCCGAAGCGGATGTTGTGCGCACAAACGGTTTTCACGCCTGTTTATACAAATGTTCTGGCTAGTACTAGTGCCCTGCAACGGAGTAGAAAACTCCGTCCAGTCCGATCCAAACTTAAAAAATTTTATCCGAACCCAGTCCGACTCCGAATTCTAAAAATCGTACTCCGACCAATCCGATCCGAAAATATTTTTGGCCAATCCGAACCCACTCCGATCCGATCCGAAAAATTTTCCAAAGGATATTAATTCTATTACACATCCGGACATCCTTATATTACAAAAAATTTTTAAATGCCATGTTGTCGGCAGTAAAAAGACTTCAAACTCACAAGTACGTACAATTTTCTTGTGCATAATAAAGGTTACGCTAGAGGATTTATATATATAAAATTTTTTTTAGGTAAATTTAAACTTTTTTAACACTACAGTGTTGAAAAAATTAGGGAAGCTAGTTAGCTATCGTCATTGTCGAAATCTTTATCAGATCTTTTTGTTGTATACGGTCCAGCAAACGGATCACCCACGTATTGGCCAGAGTCAAAAATAAGGAGAGAAAATTAAAGTGAGTGTTGTTTCTAAACGTCCGCAACTAAAATAAATGGTAGTTTCATGTGTTCTTTAGGTTTAGTTAAACGTATATATTATTACTACTATTGTTATTATTATTATTATTATCTAAATCACCAGTATTAATCCAATTACTAGTGCTGCAAATAAAAAGGGAAGCCGCTGCCTAGTTAAACTGACTGAGCCGCACAACACATGTAGTCCGTTTGACCGAAGCAGTTATACTAAAATTCCCTGATAAGACGATAACAAATAACCACATCATAACAATCGTCAAACACTCTAATATTAAAAAGTGTCAGGAAAATTAATAAAAGAAAGTGACAGACAATTAAGAACAGTCAACTAAACAAAAGCAGATACTTCGGTGTAAACTAATTTAGCGCAAATGGAAGCCTCGCGCGAAGCGCGAAGCTGACGAACTTTTTTGTTTTGAAGACGGGTGAAATTCAATAAAAATTAATTAATAATATTTATTTAATTTCGGATTATTCGGAGTCTTGACTGCATCCGAACCCGATCCGATCAGGTGCACAAAAACTCCGAAACCACTCCGACTCCGAATTTTCCAGATTGAAATCCGTCCAATCCGGTCCGAACATCGGAGTGGGTTCGGAGCGGATCGGATTTCCCAGTCCGTTGCAGGGCTCTACTGGCTACAGAACTTCATAAACCGCAACAAAAATGTGTTTGGGAGTGCGCGAAAGCGAAAGTTTTCGCGAAAGCGAAAGGAATTTTCGAAACCGGCTTAAGTTCAAACTCAAACACAAGTTCAAGTTGCAGCTTGAACTGAAACTTGAATTGTGGTTTGAACTTGTGCAAATATCACTTTTCGGAAATGACACCGTACGCGTACATGTACATGTTTAAAAAAATTACACAACGAAAATCAAACATAAACAAACAGGAGCGGAAAGATCTTTTAGTTTCAGCTCTGTTGAATTCTCTTCACGATGTTTCTGAATTTATCTTCGCTATTACTGCTCCGTCACCGGAAAGTAATTTCCGATAAAACGTTTATTTTACTGTATGTAGCCAAGAGATGCCGGGAGCGTGAATTACGATTGATGAAGATGCAGGATGACTGGGAAATAGAAAGCCAGTTTACCCTCGAAAATTTTACGGAATTCGAATGCTTTCGATTTTTTCGACTCAGAAAGGCTGATCTTAACAGATTAGCGGCAGCGCTACGCATCCCTAATGTTCTGCAGAAGCCATCAGGAGACAAGGTCAGCGGGATTGAGGGACTTTGTATCCTGCTCCGCCGTCTTTCGTATCCAAACCGCTGGATCGATTTGCGTCGGATATTTGGCCGCTCTGTTGCCAATTTGTGCAGAATTTTTTATATGGTGCTGGATCATATCGATCGATCGTTTCGTTGGCTACTGGAATCTTGGGATCAACAGTGGTTATCAGAAGAATCAATGGATGAGTTTGTTGATGCCATATCGAACAAAGGGGGAACCACGCCTGGTTGTTTTGCTTTTATAGACGGCACCGCACGGCCGATTTGTCGCCCGAAGCTGTTTCAGCGCGCTTGTTTTAGTGGTCATAAAAGATACCACTGTCTGAAGTGGCAGTCGATTGTGACACCAAATGGTAAGCGACCGGAATTCGGCTTACAGAGACTTTTGCAAATAAAAATGAAGTTGTTTCCAAAATTACGCTTGACATTCCTGTTTTTTTTACGCAGATTTGATGCGCTTAGTAAATTACCCGTTTGACATTAATATTACAGCATGAATTAATTAATCGCCAAAAAGTTATTGATCTGATACCGCAATCGCTGTCTACATTTTTTAGGTTTAATCTGCAACCTCTATGGTGGTGTCCGCGGGATCATGCATGACGCCAGAATGCTTCGGGAGAGCAAATTAATCAACCGGCTACGGAATCATTTTAATGCTTTCGTATCCGATGATTTTTGCATGTACGGCGACAGTGGATACGGAAAAACAGATTTTTTGGAAACGCCATATTCAAAAGCACAGTGTTTAGCAAATATTCAAAAAGAAATCGATAATCTAGCAATGTCTGCAGTGCGGATCGCTGTGGAATGGAACTTCAAAGATATCGCAAATAACTGGGCTTTCGTTGATTTTAAAAAACGAATGCGTTTGTTTCAAATTCCTGTCAACAAAATTTATCGTGTTGCTGTTATTTTGACGAACTGTAAGACTTGCTTAAAACCAAATCAGACCAGCCTGTATTTTAAAGTACCACCGCCGATGTTGGAAAATTATTTCCAGCTGCAATAAAAATAGCCGCATTTTAATTAACTATTTTTTCATGCAAGCTAACATAGCTTCCCATTTGCGTTCTTCAGCAGCAATTCGCAATCGGTCATTTTCTAATGCTTTCAGATCGACCTCTTTTTCCACCTGCAGTTCCATTTCTTTTAATTCTTTTTGCATCTGCAGTTCTTTATCTTTCATTTCTTTCTGCGCCTCGATTTCCTTTTCTTGCATTTCTTTTTCATTGTCAATTTCAATTTTACGGATGCGCGCGGTACTCTCTAACTCCATTTCGCGGATGCGCTGCGTCTTAACTGATTCCTGGGAAATGAGAGATACCACGGTTTCTGCTTCACTAAGTTTGGGGCTGGTCTTTCTTTTCTGCAGACGAGATGGAACCTTTTTGCCGTTCTCGTCATCTTCACGTTGCCTGTTAGTTACAAAAACTTGTAACATTAATGCTAGCATTGCTGGGCAACATTACAACAATACTTTAACCAACACTACAACCTACTTTTATGACAAACCGTAAAAAACAAATTTGACAAAAATATTAAATATCTATTAATTTTTGTTGAGCTTACAGTTATTCAATTCAGCAGGATCCATGGCACCCATAGCCACCAACTCTTCGTCCGTCACTTCAACCTGCTCTACGATGCCGACTTCTCCAGCAGCTTCGACAGCTTTGTTCGCTTCTTCCAGCTCGGTATCACGCTTACCCTGCTCTTGTTTCTTGAGGGCTGCTCGAGCCTCCCGTTGAGTTTCCCAGTCCAGTGCTGCAGCACTAACGTTGGTGAGAAGCTTTTCGATGTCACCATATTGCTCCTCAGTTCCGCTCTTAACAACATTTCGTACGTCTTCGCTGCGAAAGGCTTTGACCAAAATCTCGACGCGATTTTTACACGCAACGCCATCGAGCAGATTATCCCCACCAAACATCTGTAAAGGCAGACTATCATTGCTATGACACATACGTATAGTTGTACGCTAACTGCAACCCCGTACATTGCGTATTACATACCACGATATGTAGCACAATTTTATTCTCGTTTCTCAAAGAAGAAAAGTAACGCGAAGCTAACAAACAAACCTGATCGGGGATTTTATTCAGGTTCTCCGCGATCGTCTTCCATGCTTGTTCTTTGTTCCTTGCGAAATACGGGCTGATGGTGTTCACCTCATCGAGTAATAAAAGATGATGTTTGGCCTTAAACCGTCGTTGTGGTGCCATTATTTAAGGAACGAATAAATCAAAAAAAGGAGAAAGCGATCAGTTTTTCTTTATCGTTTGAAAGATATAAATAAAATGTAAAAAACTAGTGCAGTAGTGCTGTGTCATAACGCTAGCAAATATTCTGCATATCGGAGCGAAGCAGTGATTTTATGAAGCATGCCTGCGTCACCAGGCGGTTGGCTTGCATTTGGCGGCAACATAACTTAGAATTTGGTCCCGTCCGAAAACGGTTTTTATCTAGTAAACCACCGAGAACTAAACTTGAACTCAAGCAAAATAATTGTAGATGAATAGTTGAACTAATTATAATTTGCATAACTACAAGTTCTTGGACGAACCGTTGATACACTACAACGTGTCAAAAAGTACTCAAGTTTAAGGGCCTTTCAACTTGAACTTAAGTTTGAAAAACGTCATGCATACAAGTTCAACTTCATGAATACACAGGGTCTTGGCATACCCTCTACTACATTTTAGGCTTGAATTTGAATATGAGCATAAACTTGAAGCGTTTTCGAAAATTCACAAATGTTTGCAAAAATGCGGCAGTGTCGAAACAGTAAAGCAGTTGCAGAAAAAAAGTGAAAGAAGCACAGAAGAATCCAAATGTGAGAAGGTAAATTAACGCCGACCAGAATCATGAGGGATGCCGGCTGTTGTAAATAAGTACTGTATAAACTCACCCCACGGTGGTCCAAGTGATCCAGATGAAATATCTTGATCACGGCTGGCGCGCTGGGCGAAGCTGTTTCCTCCCCTTCGTTTTCGAAATGGTAGCTCACGACAGGAAATGCTGTCATTTTCGCGGCATTTTCGCGGTTCGCGGCATTCGCATGACAGAAAATGCCGCAAACATGACAGCATTTTTTGTCATGATTTATTATCGTGAACTTGACGGTACAAAGCGAGTTTCCCTGGACAATTGCAATCAGTAGAGTTAGTCCCAAATCCCAATTAACCCGAGATGAGACCGAGCAGAACACACTCATGGCATTACCGCGCATTATATCTAAACTTAAACGCTTAAACAGAAAACAGGTGGCGCGATTTTTGCCTGTTCTCAAAAATAAGTTCTTACCGATTTCCTTCCACAAAACAACTGCGGCATCGCTTTCCGCAACTCTTTGCCATCTGACACACAAATGGCGCTTTAAGATTTTAGCGCCAAGCCACAGAAATTCAGAAAGTCTGGTTATCCGGGGAAGTCGCCGAATAGAACTGCAAGTAATATCAATTTTGATTACCTGTCAAGTAAGCAAAAGGGATATTATTCGCAGGCCTTTTGCGCTGCTCTGCAAGATCAACAGCACAACTTTCAAACCTCCGAAGACACGGAAACGTTAACAATTCCTCCAGTTCAAACAAACAAAAATGTTGTAGAAAGCTGCTGTTACGAAAAACGACTCCCGATTGCTTACAGTGCTGTGTGAGATCTACAGCGCTTTTCGAGTATTTCGAGTTTTCAAAATGTTAAATGACATACGAAAAACTCGAAATACGCGAAAAACGGCAGGAATCGCAAATGTGGTCGGGGTAAATCCGATCCAGGTACACAGAGCGTAAACCGTACGCGGAGAACGTTGAAGAAATATGTTTGCGGACACTTCTGCTGCATGGCTTATTCATAGTATTTATACCCATCCAATTTCCATGTGTTGCTCCAAAACCCCAAAAACTTACGGCCTTATGGCACATCAGGAATTACACATCTGTGTGATGTGGACAATGCCTGCGAGCGATCATACATTCTCCACAATATGCAGTACTCATGCACTAGTCACTGCACTCGCTAACACAAATCCGGGCGGGCTCGTACAGGAATCATTTCCGCCCCAATGTAATAACCTTAATTTCCGGCATAAATCCCTCTTCACACAAGCAGGCTTCTTGATATGTTCAGCGCTAACTGGACATCCCTGTGCAGCTCCTTAAACTGGATGACCCACGACACCGTGAAATAGGACTGTCATCCTGCGAGTGACCTTATTTGGCAGTATTCAATCATGCGGTGCCCATCCGCCGAAACAATTAAGGTGTCGATGGCGCGCAAACTCAATCATTTCGCTCGCTAACTAGTTAGGGCGTCCGCGGCAGAGCCGTTTGCGCCAATGCATAGGAAGACTGGGCGCACGGTAATTTTGAGGCATGCATCAGAGGCATCGATCAGTAATTGCGACAGACTGACAGTCAGCCGTCAGACTGGCCTGTTTTCAAACGGCGGCAAAATCTGTTACGGTTTTGAGCTACTGCTTTACGAGTTACAGAGTATTGCGAAATAATATTCCACTGCGATATACGAGGGGATGTCAGTAGCGCACCTAGATAATCCCCTGGCTTGCTGCCGTCACCAGCCGGGAGTGTGACGTTACGGCAGTACATATGGCTAAATCAGGCGTAAGCGGTACATAAGCACCATGTTGAGCCACAACGACATGCTCCAGCCGACTGACGCCAGCCAGTACAGGGATTATCTTGATTAGCCACTGACATCCCTTCATATTCTTCCGAAACCTGATACCGTACTTATCGAATTTGGGGCACATCCACATCCGTGTTCGAAAAATAATGTCACCCCCTGAAATTACGACACCGGGGGTGCCGTTGTTAAATGTCAAGCCAAATAAAACCGCAAATCTGCTTTTTAAAACGTACGACTTTTACATACAGCTGAAGAGTGATCGCGAAGCCAAAGCCGACACAGGGAAATAAAAATGTGGTGGTCAATCCTGGCAAGTGGCAAGCAACTGGTTACAGTACAGCCTGTACCGATCTGTACCGGGATGCTGCATGGAATTGCTGTGCTTTGCATACTTCTATCCTTCTATGTATCGAGATCGTTTACATACAAAATAAACGTTAATGGGATTCGGCAGTACATATCATGTGTGGGTCGGCCAACTTCGCCTTTGCCGTCCATTTGCCTATGCCGCTTCAGTTTGCCGTTTCCAACTTTACCTTTACCGTTTCCAACTAGCGAAGGTATGCAGAATAGTGTGGAAAACCCTGAAACCGGAAACAAAAAAGTTTAGAAACGGCAATGTGCTAACGGTAATTCGTTTTTCAAACGGCAAAGGCTTTTACAGACGGCATTCTGAAACGGCAAATTGGAATGCTAACGGCTTTTCTGACGGCAAAGGCAAAGGTAAAGGTAAAGTTGAAAACGGCAAACTGAAACGGCAAAGGCGAAGTTGGCCGACCCTCATGTGTTGTGTATAATATAGGAAAAAGTTGGTGTCGTTGTCACTGTCGCAGAGTTTTCACACTGATATGGAATTCCCTTGTGGACTTTCACAGCGGTCGTGCAGGAGTACTTTTACTGGTGCACCGGCAGCGCTCTTGCCTGCGCAATAACTGCCAGGCTATAATTATTTTGTTTGGCGGATATTAGTGCCCAGAACACTGCTGTGAGACGAGGGCTCAGTAGCGTTCACGCCTGTGGCGCTAGGCGCTACGCCATGGATTACGGTCTGTGTTGTGTCTCGCTCTGATTGGCTTGTGTTTTGTTAGTGGGCGTGGCATAGCACGTGCTGCACGGTGTAGAATTGGCTCTACGATTTGCGATCGAGCTGCGCCGATCGATTATTGATTTTTCTGTTGTCGGAACTTTCAATATTATTAAAAGTTAGCAATTAGCGATGCGACGTCTTGTGTTTCCGCATAGCTCGCAATACATATCGCATTGCTCGCTCCACGGGATCTATTCCGTTTAGGTCGCCGTATCTGGATCACAGTTGGATCTAGCATTAGATGGTAGCAGAGCCGACAGCGGTTCTCTGATTTGAGTTGATTTGATCTGATTTGATTTAATTTGTGTCAGGCATATTTGGCCGGTCATCTGACGTGATATCCGTGACCAGTAAGGCACAGGTCTGTCCAACAGCAAAGCGCAACACCACAAGCGGTGCAAGTTCCTCATCGGATTTCCAGCTTTGGTTTTCGGTACGGTATCTTCAGCGAAGAACCGTGCTGTTTCCTTAGCTGTGCAAGAGTACAAGAGTTCAGTCGTCAGTGTTCCTCGGTGTAGAGTCTTCAGCGAAGACCTACACTGGTGTCACTGATACTCGGCAAGGCTTCAGCGAAGCCTAAGCCGTGGGCCATAAGCGGCGAAGCGCCAAAAGGGGTGCACGGATCAAGTAGATCAGACTCCTCCAAACTGGTAGTAGAGCACCACTACTGCTGCTACGGCAGTCAGCCGGCACAGTAGTCGACTAAAAGCGTGCGGCACAACCGCTACGGAGGCGGCAACGCGGGAACGGAGTGTGGAGAAGAATCTGGATCATTTGGATCATTTCCCCGCGGAACGGACGGTGAACAGGTAGAAAAACCGTTATTAATTACGGGATTGGCTAGTTGATAAAATTGGCAATTTCTATTGGTCCGTACTGAGCCGAGCATAGACGTAGGCGGAGTTTTGCACACGGCGCGCATGTCTGGCCGTTGACCGTGACGTCAGGCAGATATAAATTTTAAAAGGATTAACGTGATTGGTCAGTTATCTGAGCCGTGATTGGCCGAAATTTGAACTGAACGATTTGAGCTAGCTGACCAATAGGAACGTAGTAAACAAGGTAAACGGGGATTTTCCATTGAAACTGAGCAGTAACGGGAAATTTGATCTGAGATGAGATAACCGAATCGGGAAGTGACCTTTTGAGTTGAGTTGAATTGGAAAGTGACCTTTAAGACCAGAACGTGACCTTTGACTCTGAAAAGTGACCTTTACCGAAAAGTTGGAATTGACCAAATTGACCTATCTAAGTGACCTTTAAGATCTGAAAGTGACCAACAGTGACCTTTAACGAAGTTGAAATTGAGTTGATTAGTAGTACAGCGATATCAGCAGCTGTAGGATTTTGTCCGTAAACGTGTTCTGAACCGTAAAAGCGGTGTCGAAGTTTTGTCTGAAAAGTGACCTTTAGGGCAAAACTCTCGAACTTTCTATCGAAAAAGTGACCTTTAAACGAAACAGTCGAATTTTTCAATCAAAAAGTGACCTTTAACAAGGACTTAGAAGAAACTCGAACAAAGTAAAGTGACCTTAAGGACAATTGATTAAACCATACAATAACGTGTGTGTGTGAGAACAATTGGCAGGAGCGTCCAAGTTATCCGATCAACATGGACAAAGACAACGAGGAACCGACATAACACAGCAGCCAGGGAGGCAGGAGCTCCCGAGGATCACAGCAAGGCGCAGTTGATCCTTATAAGAAGGAATACAAGTCGCTCGCGCGTCCAGTCGGACATGATAGACAGACCCGAGCAGCTGTGACCTTTTGCAAGAAAGGACAGCAAAGGCAGTGACAGTACATACCAAGTGGCGCTCGGAGCTATACAGAACGAAGAGAGCTCTAGCGGTGACGGAAACCAAACTCCCGCGTCTACGGCGGGAGGCAAACCGATGAACCAGAAAAAGGTCACTGGGGAGGAAAAGTCCACAGAAAAAGGAGCGGAAGCAGTGGGAGCATTACAGCTGGATGCTACCATTAGCGGAACGAATGAGCAGGAAAAAAATGGAACCTGGCTCAAGTGGAAGAAGTGGAAGAGAGAAACACAAAGGTTACCGAAGAGGAACTGGCTGAACTGGGATCGGATGACCATTCACTGAACGATAAAACCGCAGGCGATGACCTTTGGGCAACTCCCAATGGTCTCAGATGAATCGAATGAGTCTTACTTCACGGATGATGAAGCGACGATGAATATGTCCTTCCAAACCGCGATGAAGGAGGCTGACCGTGCTGAAGGGATAACACCTTTCAAAGATATACCGGAGCACCTAATTGAACGGACACAAACAGGAAAGGTCATCAATGTTCGACCGCCATCACCGAACAGCCCCACAACAACTCTGAGGATTCGTGTGAGGGAGCTGGAAAAGGAACTCTAGGCCAAGGAAAGTCAGGCAATGAAACGAACAAAAGAAAACCGGGAAAAACTGTCGTCGCTGGAAACCCGAATATATGAATTGGAACAACAACAGGCCGACTTGGAGAGCACGGCGGATGAATGGAAAATTAAATATGAACGTCAAAGAGAACTCGCGGAAGAATACTTGAAAATGGTCGATGACAGAGAAATGGAAGGTCATCTTGCAGTCAGTGACCTTAACGAGAGTATGTCGGAAGAATCAGCGGAAAGGTCGCGACACTTAGCCGAACTGAAGGATGAATGCGACGCATTGAAATAAAAGGTCACCGAAGCGGAAGCTAAAAGAGGCGAATATGCGACCAAACTCGCCAATGTTACCCAACGGTTACTGACAAACACCACCGAAGTTTTCAAGCTCAGGAATATGGCGTACCAAACGGGCCAGAGTTTTCCAGACAAATGTTTACGACAAATGCTTTTTAGTTTTCAATCAATACACTGACAATGTTTTTCAAAACAATTTAACAGACAATGTTTCTGACAAATGTTTTCATTTAACAATCGAAAGTTTACAGACAATGTTTGGATAGTCGAAAACTTTCAGACAAATGTTACCGATTAATGTCGATGCAGAATTTGAGAGACCGTGGTTGCGTTCAACACGTCTGACTCGAACACAATGCTGAGTAATCGTGGCAAACTATTACCAGCATTATGGCGAGTCAAACCGTTGAACGCAACCACGCAGTCCGCACTCAGATTTGCGGTGGTAGGCTTCTGATCTGACGTTTGTCAGTAACATTTGTCCGAAAGTTTTCGGCATTTGTCTGAAAGTTTTCGGCATTTGTCACAAGCATTTGTCTGGTAAACATTTTTTAAAAAACATTTGTCTGTTGTGAAAAGCATTTGTCAGTGGCATTTGTTTGAAAACCGAAAAGCATTTGTCATTAGCATTTGTCTGGAAAACTCTGGCCCGTTTGGTACGCCATACAGGAATGACCTGAAGCTGCGTGATGAGAATATCGGGATCCTCCAGAAGGAATCATATGAGCACCAGAGAAGGGCCGATGAAGCCGCCAAAGTGGCTAAAGACCTGCGAGATCTTACAGCCACCGAAGGCGCACGGTTGAGCAACGAAATCAAACAGGTGATGGAAGAGAACCAGGTGTTGAAAGAAGATAACAAAAAGGTCACCGAAGAGATCAAAGAGTTAAAGGAAGCCGCCAAGACAATCGCCGAACAAGGCATGAGGTGGGAACACGAGGCACACCTGCTGGACGTAAAGGTCACAGCGCTTGAACTGAAAGATAAAGAATGGCAACAAACTGTCCACCAGAAGACACAAGAAATCATCAAACTCAATACCGAGTTGATCGATATGACCCAAACGGTAATGACGGGAGAGGATGAGGTCACCCAAACAAAAAACCAGCTCAAAGTAGCAGCTGAGGAATATACGAAATTGGAAAGAGATGTGACCCAGTTGGTGGAACACAAAAAAAGTGAGCCACCGAGGCGCACGGTTGAGCAACGAAATCAAACAGGTGATGGAAGAGAACCAGGTGTTGAAAGAAGATAACAAAAAGGTCACCGAAGAGATCAAAGAGTTAAAGGAAGCCGCCAAGACAATCGCCGAACAAGGCATGAGGTGGGAACACGAGGCACACCTGCTGGACGTAAAGGTCACAGCGAACTGAAAGATAAAGAATGGCAACAAACTGTCCACCAGAAGACACAAGAAATCATCAAACTCAATACCGAGTTGATCGATATGACCCAAACGGTAATGACGGGAGAGGATGAGGTCACCCAAACAAAAAACCAGCTCAAAGTAGCAGCTGAGGAATATACGAAATTGGAAAGAGATGTGACCCAGTTGGTGGAACACATAAAAAAAGTGAAGAATGACACCGAAAAGGTCATCCAGGAGAAAACGTTCCAACTCCACCAGCACATGTTGAAGGTCAAGGAGGAAAACCAGAACTTGAAAACTGAGAAGGAAAAATTCCAGCTGAAAGTTAGACGCCTCGAAGACGAGAATAAGGCCCTCAACATGTCGAACAAACACAAGGATGAACAGCTCCTGCAATATGGAGTTCGAACGGCAACGGTGGAGTCACCCCCGCCCAGTTACAGTAAGGCACAAGAAACGGGCACGGGCAAAAGCTTCCACTTTGAGATGCCGCTGCGAACTGGTACCGGCAGAGGAAGTGTCAAAAACGAAAAGGATGGTGAAAAGGTCAAAGATGACAAAGAGCCACCATCAGGAGGTTATCCACATACGAGTCACGGCGATCCTTCTCAGTTTCCCCACATATTGAAACAAATGTGCTCATTGACGAAGGGCGACGGGACAGACCCTCCAGCCGGCAAGAGCGCCCACGGAAGTCCCGTTACGGAAAGGCAAAACGAAACCAAAATGACGATGAAAGTAGCGAAGAAGAGGATGACCCGAGAGTAGAAACGACAGCGGCGCAATTGACAAAAGCGCTCAATTCGATGGCTCGGAAAACGACACTTGTAACCTTTGACGGCAGTCGCGACACCGTGAATGGTTGGACAAGACTTGTAAAAGAAACTCAGAGAACCTACCAGCTCACCGACGATCAAATCATGATCGAAATAGCCAGCGGTGAAAGGCCCTGCCAAGACATGGTTCGAAGGTGAAAAGGATATCGCATCAGAGGACGGAATTGAGTACTCGGTAACGGAGTGGATGGACAAATTTAAAGATGAATATGGTGACAGAGATGAAGAGGTCCTAGGCTTACGTGAGGCCTACGCAAGAAAATTCGAACTCGGAAAAGAATCGCTCGACCAGTATTATCAGGCAATGATGCGGTTCAAAGCAAAACGGATCATTACGGAAAAACAAGCAGTGGGTTTCTTGATCGAAGGATGTAGAGTGGACAATGAACTCTACAAGGCCTTGCGTACACAAAAGTGCAGAACGCCAACCGATGTTAAGGACTTCTTCCTACATTGGGCAACGGGAGAGGAGAAATACAAAGCACCAAAGGGTCAACGTAACCAAGATTACGTCACTATCCGCACAGGTCAAGTCGAATCGGTATCGCAACAGAGAATGGCAGCAGCAGCACCAGTGCAGCAGCCGGTTGAATACCGAAGGGAGGCTCCGGTGCAAGAAATCACCAAAGAAGTGACCTTTATCGACAGCCAGACGGGACAGCTACGTACGTATGCAATGGTAGCTGCGATACAGGCGGCGGCCCAAGTGAGACCGGTACCTCAGAATGTGGCTCCACCGGTACCACAGAACGTGGCCCCTATGAATACTGGGTTACCACAACAGGGAATGGGTAACGGAAACTTTGGCGGAAACGGTTAAGGAAATGGAAATGGAAATTGGAATGGAAATCAGAATAACTTCCAGAATCAGCAAGGTCAGCAAGGGTCACGAACTGAATTCAAGTTCCAGATGATCGACGGATGGGTGGCAAACGGCGTACAGATGTGCCAAAACTGTATGTACGGTAATCACCAGACGCAGGGATGCAAGTTCGCGAACACGCCGCCGGACCAGAACCCGAACCTGTTCGCCTTCAGAGAATGGCAACGGCTGCGCAATTCGGGCGGCTGGCGCCAAGCGGTGGCAAATGGATATGACCTCATTGCGCAATGGTACCAAGTCAAAGCGAACTTCCAAAATCAACAAGGTGATGGAAACGGTAACTACGGAAACGGAAATGGCGGCCAAGGCGGTGGCAATCGAGGCGGCTACCGCGGCGGCTTCAGAGGAAGGGACAGAGGCTTCGGTCGTGGAAACTACGGTGGCGGCAACCGAGGCGGTGGAAACGGAGCGGCCAAGGAAACTACCAACAGGGTGGTGGCCAATACAACAATGGCAACGGACAGAATCCTAACCCGGCAAATGATATCGGACAACAACAAGGAGGAAATGTACAAGGAAACGTGCAAGGCGCGCAACAAGGTGGGGCGCCGGTTCAGGGAAACGGGCAAGATCAGTAGGCGCCGGTGAGCCTACTGATCGCCCCGACCCTAAACCACCGGATAAAGAGGGAACGGAAAGGTCACCACTGCAGAACGGTACTGCAGTGAATGTGACCACTGCAACGGCTATATGGATGCCGTCAGCGCAAAAAGAAACGGCTATATGGATGCAGTCATCGCAAAAAGAAATTGGAACGGTTATAAGGATACCGTCACAGAATCAAAGGTCACCGCAGAATGGTACTGCGAGTGGAAACGTCCAAGTGAATAAAAGGTCACCGCAGAACGGTACTGCGAGTGGAAATTGTTGTGACGGTAGCGCGACACTGCAAAAAGTGCAGCAAAATGAAAGGTCACCGTACTGCAGCGAAGAAGTGCTAGCGCAACGACGCGCACAACGGAACGCGAAAATTCAACAGGCGCTGTTGAACCAGAATAAGCCGCAGATTGATACTGCACAAGAAGAAAATGAGCAACATGCGAAATTCCGAAAATACTTGGCAGAAAACGATAAAGTGAATGAGTCACGTTGCGACTGTTACGAAGGGATAAAGCCAAAGTTCTGGAATTGTTCAGAGGACGAAGATGAGAAGTTAATAAGGCAAAAATGGATGGAGCAGAATATCACTGCTAATAGTAAAGATGAAAAGTCACCTTCCGTAGGAAAAGTTCAAGTGAAAGGTCGAGGAGCAAGTGCGAACGCTAAAGGTCACGGTGAAAGCGCCGTGTTAAATGGTCAAGAAACAGACTTGACACTGCGAACAGCGCAGCAGAAGAATAGCGAACCGGCACAACAGAATTCCGATGACTCACTTGTGGATGCAGTAACGCTGCAACGGAAGGAAATATGGCAAAAAGTAGAATACAGACCAAATGGGAATCACGGGATGTGGATACCCGTGACGCCAAAAGCAAAGCAGAAAGCGGGAATGTCGCAAGAGGATTACTGGGACATGCAAGAGTTACGAACACAACATGAAAGGAAAAGATTAGAAGAGTTGGTTACCGCTAAACCAGCTCAAGGGTTATCGAAAACCAGTCCCACCATTCAATACAGAGGAATATAAGAAGACATTCGCCGACGCGAATTACTCGCGAAATGCACCACCGAAAGATAAACCGTCGAATTATGGAGAAAAAGTTCCCATACAAAAGCTGTCAAGCGGCGGATTTGTTATAAAGCGCAGTGAAAGGGCACAGGACTTAGCGCAAAATGAACAGAAAGGAGGGTCAAATGAGATGGCGCAAATGCAACAGAGCAGTGCAGTTGAAAGGTCACGGGACTTATCACAAGCACTGCAACAGGATGCCAATGACAAGTCACCGGCCCGAACAGACGAGATGTCTTCGCAAATCGACCCGACGAAAACGAACAATGAAGTATCTGCAAAGGTGATTGAATGGATGACCGAAAAGGGACATGATATGGTTACATATGAAAGGTCACCAGACAGCGAAGCAGATGAACTGAAGCGAGCCGACCAAATAACAAGTGAAGTCATTGAGAAGCTGCGAAATAAACGAAATGAAAAGCGTATAGAGGAACTGATCCATCAGACGATAAATGAAGTGCCTAAGGGTCATACGACCGGCACAAAAGCAAATGAGCAAGTGCAGAATGTTGAAAAGGTCACCAGTGGTAAAATGGCTACAGAGAAGCAGGCAGATAAGAAAAAGCCGCAGAAATTCTACGATGTCCGAACTGACGTGCCACACAGGATTGACAAGTTGAGTGAGATACTGAAAGGTCATAGCACTCCAGCGAAAGGGCAAGTGCTTCCCGATATGGATCCGGGACCAGTATCGCTAATCCCTGTAAAATGTGAGATTCACACATTGAAGATTCAAAACGGAAAATTGCCCAAAAGAATTGAAGCGTATACACATGAAGTGAAAGTGGGAGACATAAAGGTCACCGCAATGCTGGAAACTGGCGCCGAGACGTCGCTGATCAGTAAACCGTTTTGCGAGAAAAATGGACTTCATATGCTCCCATTGCCACCTGACAGATTGGTAAAGATTAACAGAATTAGCGGAACGTCAGGATTCCTGGTGACACATTATTGTGTAGCACCAGTAACCTTAAGAAAAAAGACTAGCGAACATTCCTTCTACGTCCGACCGAAATGTGATGACGTACAGGTGTTACTGGGATTTGATTTCCGGGAAAAAAATTTGTACTGATGGATAATGAAGGCGAAGAAGAAAAAGAAGATAATCCGAAACCAGTTGCCAAAGTCGGAAAGGTCACCGAACTTGCAAAACGGACGGGAAATGCCCAAACGACAAATAAAACGCTAATCCCAGTAGGATAAAAAGAGTGAAAGGTTACGGGTATTGAAACGAATAGCTGAAGAAGAGCAGATGTTCGCGAGCGAAATCCGCAACAAAGCGATTGAACATTTGAGAGGTCACCAACTAAACAAAGAAACAGAGATTATTGAAATATCCCCCGACGAAGCGAGTGTAACCCAAATTGAATGCGAGCAAGATGCCACGACACAGGAGAAGGAGGTTGCCAGCCCGCAAACGAGTCGCAGGATATTAACTCCAGAAGAACGAATTGGGAGTTGCGGACACGGTTACTACGAGGACCCGTGTAGAGTGCAACCACAATGGGAATGCACTGAATGTCGCCAAAACGCCTCCCAAGATGACCTTTCAGAATGGCCGAGATGTAACGCTGCATTAGCAGACCTTAAAGGTCAAGTCCAAAAGAAACTGAAAAGTATCATGCGGACAAATGGAATGTGGAAACCACACATCGAACGGTACCATTGGAACAGATATCGGACTTGGTTGTCATGTGTAAAAAACTTCATTACGGGGAGAGGAAAATGGTTGAACCATTGGCAGCAACGTGCGGATAACGGAATCCAAGATCCTCTTGACCCGGTATCAACTGAGCGGAAACTTGAAAGAGAGATAGATGAAATGAATGAAGAAGTACAGCTATGGGAAGAAGCGAGAATAGAACTCTTTTGGGACTTCCGCGTCAATCACATGTACAAAGGCCAAGGGAAAACAGTTATATTCCCAACAGGACTCGGCACACCGGTATACGAGTCAGTGGTGGTGTTCTGCAAAGCACTGAAAGAAAATGACTGGGACATATTCGAAAAATACTGGACAAAATTTGAAGCGGAGATTCCTACATTTGATGTAAAGGAAATTCGAGAACTACAAGTAACCCGGAAAAAAAAGTTACCGGGGTTGATGGAAAAGAAAAAGGTGACCTTTGCACCAGACCCAGATGGAGTGGAATACCCAGAACGAGGCGATGATACATGGTGCATGTACGAAACGATTCCGAGTGACGACTGGGTCACCGAAGAGCTGATGGCGAATTGCGTTTTTGTTGGTCCCAAACGACCCAAAGGTTACGAAGCGGTCCAAAAAGAAGCAGAGAAGGAAGAGCCAGCTAAAAAGATAGTTGAAGGAGGATCGAATGAAACAGAAGAATCACACACGTCAGCTTTTAACATTGCAAAGATGTTAACAGATAGAGGAGAAATGTGGAAAAAAATTTAAAGAGGAGGTGGAAAGGATATCCAATGAACAGCAAAACCCAGTAACAGAGGCAAAAGCTGACGAAAGGTCAGCCGATCAAAATGAAGAACAGCGACCAATTGAAGGAACAAAACGGTCGTTGTTGAACCTCGAAGAAATTGATGGGCTGGAAAAGTCAAAATCGGAAGAAGAAAGGTCAAACTCCGATCCGGGTAGCAAGGAGCCACCCGAGAATCGCTACACGAAATGGGCGAAAGGCAAAGGAAACGGACAAACCTCTGCTCAAAAATTCGAAAGCGAAAAAGCTTAGCGATTCGCGAGAAAACGAAAGTGACCTTTCATCAGAAGACGAAGGAGTTGATGAGCGCCCAATCAAAAAGACTGGTAAAGGTCAAGCTACTGCACAAGAATATGAGAGCAGTAACTCGGACTCAGAGTGGACGAGTTCAAGCGATAACACAACGACCTCAGAAGATTCAGGTGTAAGTGACCTTTCGGAACAAGAGGATTTACTGGACTTGGATGAAGATGACGAAGTGGACGAAGAAAAAGAAAAAGAGATAAAAGTCAGAAGATTGAAAATAGAAAAAGCCAGACTGTCGAAAGATGTCATTAAAGTTTATAGTGACCAACGAATCAAATTGAAACCATCAAACTGCACACGGGTAAAGGTCAAGATGGGAAAATATGCACCGGCTCAAAACAAGTTAATGTTCACACGGGTCCCACAAGTTGAAACTGATGTGCAACCGTTGGCAGGAGTGACGGACCACAGAGGGAAATATTTTGAAATCGTCATCGCGCATCATAGTAGTAAATACCAAATCGTGAAGAAAAATCAGCTTCTCGGCTATGTGGAACCTTATGAACACATGGAAAACGTAAAGGTCAATGCTGGGACAGTAAAGAACGTACTCGAAGACCCAGAGGTGGACGATACGACGAAAGCTGAATTGACAAAGATAATTGGAAATCTGAAATTAGGACCCGACCTAACGGAAGAACAAAAGAACGATGTGTATAACGCGTTCTGGGAATTCTGGAAGGTCTTACCGACATCAAAGAAACCGTATGGAGATGTGAAAGGGGTCACTCACGTAATTGATACGGGAGATGCGAAACCAGTTAGATGTAACCCGGCCAGAACGAGTTGGACAGGCCGTGAGTTCATAACGAAGCACATCGAAGAGATGTTGGCACAAGACGTAATTGAGCCGTCGGACGCCGAGTGGAGCTTTCCACTCGTGTTGGCAGTTAAGAAAAACGGCGACGGAACAATGGGAACCAGATTTTGTGTCAACTACATCATGTTGAATAAGTTAACGAGAAAGAACAACTATCCGCTACCGAATCCGGACGAGTTGCTTGATGCGTGTGCAGGCAATAAATACTACGGAAAAATGGACCTGCAAAGTGGATTCTGGCAGATCCCAATGGATCCAGCGTCAATCAACAAGACGACCTTTGTCACGCAAGACGGAATGTACCGGTTTAAAAGAATGCCATTCGGGGTCTGCAACGGACCAGCAACATTCCAGTTGTGTATGGACAAGGTACTGTCGAAGGCGAAAAGAAAGGGTTGCGTCTTCGGATACATCGATGATGTAATTTTCGCCGGAAAAACTTGGGCGATCTTCATGCAGAATTTGAGAAATGTATTGATGAGCCTAGCCGAAGCGGGATTTACAATAAAACCGACGAAATGTGAATTTGGAATGAGACAAATGGTATTTCTGGGTCATATACTCAGTGAAGATGGAATTCGAATGGATCCTGAAAAGGTCACCGCAATCTCAGAATTTAAACGACCTCAAACAGAAAGGCAGTTAAGGTCATTCCTTGGACTGGCGAATTATTATCGCAAGTTCATTATGGGATATGCTCAGAAAACGTGTCATTTGTACGAGCTGTTGAGACAGGATAAACAAGTAAAGAAAGACTGGACAAAGGTACACGAGGATGAATTCAACAGTCTGAAACAACTGCTATGCGAAGGCCCAGTATTAGCGAAATTTGATCCGGCAAAGCCGACTGTCATTGAATGTGACGCGAGTAAAGAAGGAATCGGAGCTGTCCTATCACAAGAAGGTCACCCGATCGCATACGCCAGCCGCGTCTTACACGGAGCAGAAAGAAATTACGGTGTAACGAAATGGGAATGTCTGGCAGTGGTCTTTGCTGTCAGAAAGTTCAAGCCGTTTATCGACTATGCGGAATTCACCGTAAGAACGGATCACCAGGCGCTGACCAACTTACTAAGGTCAGAGACGAATAAAGTGGGAATGAACCCGCGTCTGACAAGATGGGCGATGGCACTGCAGGGTCACCAGTTTAAAATTGAATATAAACCAGCAAAGTACTGTGACAATGCGAACGCCTTATCAAGAGCGCCGATCGAAGGGCCAACGTGTCAAGAGGAAGAATTCGACGAGATTCCGAACTTCGAAGATTATAAAAAAGAATTCGACACGAAAGAACCAGCAATTGAAATTGGACAGTTGTTCCTGCAGATGGTAGAACAGAGGGAAAAACGTTTAAAAGTCACCTCAGCTACGGCGAATGAGTCGGCTGAGCCAGAAGTAAACGTGAACCGCGTAGAAAGCTGGTTGCCCACCGTTAGTGACTTAAAGGTCACCGGACTTGGAATGGATTCTGAAACTCAAGCTGGAAAGGTCACCGGACTTAACGAAGCGGTGGAGAATAGAGATGACCTTTGGGAAACAGACAAAGTGGCACAGGCGCTGAACGAGTGTCCGATAAAGCTGCTGAGATTCCCGAAACAGATGAAAAAGAGATATAAGCCGTTACCGCGGTGTAATGTCATCAAGGATTGCAACGAACTAAGTACGGCAACAGTTCGTATCGTTAACCTACAAGGCGATGAGGAAGATGAAGATGATTCGAACTTGCAGTTGCGGAATAAACAGTTCAAAGATCCCCATCTGGCAATGATAATAGATGAGTTGGAACACTTACCAGATGCGGAAACGAGATCGCAATTTGAAGTGCACTATCAGTTATGGAATGGCATACTGTACCGAGTAAAGGATAAAAATGGCAAACTTGAAAGGTCATATGTGGTACTGTTGTCGATGCTAAGAGCGATAATCCACGCATTACACACGACGAGAAAGCGGCAGGACATTTGGGATTCGAAAAGACATTGACAGCAATCCGACTTCGATATTACTGGGACAGAATGAGTACAGACGTTAAAAATTATATACTCGCCTGTCAAGGATGCCAGTTTCGTAAGACACCGAGGAAATGCCCACTCGGTAAATTGCAAGAGATAAAGGTGGGACATCCGTTCTTCCGAGTCTACGCGGATCTGAAAGGACCGTTGTTACCAACGAAGAAACGGGGATATAAGTACATAGCGGTGTTCATCGATCAACTGACGAAATATGTGATCGCGGTACAAATGAAGACGGCAACGGCCAAAGAGTTTGCAAAGGTGTTCGTAAAGCATGTGATATTGGTAAACGGAGCACCGCACATCCTACATACGGATCGTGGACGGCACTTTACGGCCGAAGTGTTGACAAAGGTCACCAATGTGTTTAAGATCAAACACACATTTGGAACGGCGTATAATCCAGAAGGTCAAGGCCAAGTTGAAAGACAAATGCAGACGATTGCAGATGGCTTGGCGCAATATCTGAAAGCGGGAAATGAGAGGAAGTTCAACAAGTACCTCCCATACGTCATATCGGCGATGAACAGAGTCGTACACGCCACAACCGGATATTCGGCATACTATATGCTACACGGCAGAGAAATGACCATGCCAGAGGACGTCGTCACACAAACGAATGTGCCAGATGACTACGGGACCCCAGATGAATGAGTAGAAACTATGAAAAAGAATTTGACCTTTGCCGAAGAGGTGGCGAAATGCAATATTAAAGATGCTTACGAAAAGAATGCAGAGATATATAATAAGAGGAAGTCAGAACCGAATTTCAAGGTGGGTGACCTTGTGTTGATACGACTTCCAAAGGATACGAAACAAGGAAAGAAAGAGAACCAATCGGACTTTAAATCAAAATATGACAAAGTATGGAAGATCCTTAGCTTTTCGCTAGCAAACGAAGCGGAGGTCATTGAGCAGAACCCAAAGAAAGAAGCGGACTTGAAGGTGGTCTCGATCGATCGCTTGAAGTTATGGCACCCGCCATTGCCGGATGAAGACGCAGAGCATAAGCCCCAAAAAGAGACCTTTATCGAACCACCTCCGCTACCCGAAACGGATGAAGCTCGGATGAACGAGAATGAAAACGGAGATAAACCAACAAAGAAAAGAGGAAGAAAAAGGAAAGAAGATAAGGATTTCGAAACAGCAGTTACAATTAAGTTGAACGCAGAAGCTGGAAATTTGGCAGAAAGGTCACTGGAAAAAGAGACCGAATCAGGTTCTAAAGTAGCAGAGCGTACTGCAAATGACTCTTTTGAACCACGCACTGCTACCGGGGACGTCGATGACCTTTTGAAACAGCAGACAGGAGCCGAGACATCAGAGCGCGATCCGAATTTTTTCAAACCACGCACTGCTACCGGCAATGAGAATGACCTCATAAGAAAGAGAAAGGAGGAAATAGAGGCGGTCAAATCAAAAGCTGAACAGTTGGGCCGTGACGTAGCGAAAGCAATCAATGAGAGAAAGGTCAAACAGAAGAAAAAAGAAACTAACTCCTATGGAACTACTGACCCAGAAAGGCGAACCCGAGGATGCAGCCGATAAAGAACTTTTCGATCGGATAACTAAAGGACGCGAAAAATAATAACCCACATAAACATGATTAATGGGATTAATTACAATAAAAATAGGAGTTGGGAAGGTGTAAAGGAAAGGTCATCACCGTTAAAAAGCTAACCAGTATTGTTTCATTGTTACAGAAGGTAAGCTCAGTTAATGGACAGATTGGAACGGCAAAACTCAGATAATTCTGATTCGGAAAGCATCGGAAATCCGTTAAAGACATCGACCCCAAAAAGAATGGAAGGTGAATACGGGTATGACACTTCATATGGTGAAGGGTCGACGTCGTCAGCCGGAACGGCACAGAACGAACTAGGCCAAGGAGGTTACTATGGTGGCCCGGGGTATTATGTGTATCACGATCCAGGACAGCCGACGAACTACCAAGATACGGTTAACTGGGTGCACCACGGCTCACCTGCCGGAACCCAGTATTCGGGACAAATAACGAGCGCCCCTTATCAACCGCATCCGGGATCGTATACCCCACCGATGGGACCACCGCAAGTGATGATGGGACCGGCAAGAGTGTTGATGCCGCCACCGCAACAGGCTACATCGAGTAGATTTATGGGACATGGAGAATTTGGCGGAATGATAGCGACCCAGTCACAAGGGTCATCTCCGATATTGCCGCCTTTCCCAGAATCAGGAGGCCTATCATTGTCAGACATCGGAACGCCTCGTATGAGAACACCGCAGCAACTGGGAGCGCAACGACTTCACAGGAACTCGCCACAAAAAGGAGGGAGGCGAGGAGGAAATCGGTTTGATTCACCACGACCGCGAGGCGTACTGCCGTCGCTGGGCCCAAATTTGGAGCAGGTCGGACCAGATGGTCTACGGGCAACGCCCCCGGGTGAACCAACCGTGCATGATTATTCACCGAAACTTCCGCTAGACATGAAAGAAGATGATGCGCGACTGAACGTGATAGTGGGCAACGGAGACAGATTGACAGCGGCTGATACAGAGGCCATCCAGGATTTCAACCGAATGTGTCGGGATCTTTATAGAATCCACATGCGAGTCGAGGATGAACATGCATTCTATGGAAGATTACTCAGTCTGGATGCAATCATTGAAGCAGCCCACATCGCGATGAAGGAAAAAACTAAAATCATCGAAGTTAAACGTAAAGAGTTAGCGATCAGAATCGCCTCGATGAAACAGTACCATCCGGCTTTAACCAACAGAAAATGGCCGCCGATGATTGAGAAGATACAGATATTCCTTAAGACAATTCCTAAAGAAAGGAGACCTTTGACAAGCAGCGTGGCGGGGCCATCACGGGCATTAGTTGAAGCACCAGTAGAGGAGATGTCAGACAGTGCTCTCCTGGAAACAAAGAGAAAAATCGATGCAGAAGTAACCGAACGAGCGGAAAGGTCAAGGGCCAGCTCAATCGCAGGATCAGTACGCGGACGTACCGGTTCGGTTACAGAGCCGTCTAGCGGGACCGTAAAAAGTGGGAAAAGAGTAAGGTCACCGACGACCAGTCCAAAAGAAAGTGACAAGAAAGAGCAGCGGACGAAAAAGGTCACGACGAGTAAAGCACCGATCCCAGTGGGTAGAAAGAGTGCGCCACCCACACCGTCGGACACGGGAGATACCCAAATTCGATTTCCGAAGTGCAGGACTTTCACAGTCAAATATACTGGAACGGACCATAACGAACGAAAGGTCACGGCTCGGATAGTCGATAAAGGGACGAATAAAGAGATCGACTCATACAACCCTCTGGCAGATAAGTCAGTCAAAACTGAGATTGGGGAAAGGTCAAAGACAGAAGTCACTGAGGCGTTACAATTCATTCCCCCGAAAGAACGTCATAACCCGAGAGTCTTGATTCAGATGATGAAACACGTGATGTCGAAAATAGCGAATGAAGAGAACGCATGTATCCGCATTAAAGTGGGCACGAATGATGACCATTTGGCATACACATATACAGCGGACGGAAGGTTGCTGACGAAAGAAAGAATTCAGCCAAAACCGACAGCAGACCCAGATCCGAATAAACGAACATTGGACGATTACGAGTCGACCCTAAAATATACTGATGGAACGTGCAGGAAAGTGACGCTGACACTCCACTTTGGCGATGGAACAACGGATTGCATAACCGCAGTAATTGTCGACCCGATAACAGGAGATCCGATCCCATACGCCCCTTGGGACGTGTCAGAAGAGAGCGCCCAACACGCCAATCAGGGCGGCACTCGAACAGCTGTGGAACTTGATACCAGTAAGTGAACGTCAAGATCCTTTAGTTCAAGCGAACACACTGATCAGCATGATGCGACATCGAGCGGAGATAGATGAAGCCCATTTCCGACTCACAAGAAGAATGGAAAACGGAGCGTATAAAACGGTGTTCTACGACGCGAAGAAAAACCCTTTGTGGGAGATCGTTACACAGGGACAGACTAAAGAAACACCACATTTGGAAATTCAGGCCCAACACCCGGCACAAGAAAGTGGAGCCGGAGAGATGGCAGAGGCCTCCGTAGCCGAAGTGGCAGGAACGGGGAGTACCAGGCGACCATCGAAACAGGACGATTCGGAAGAGGAGGAAGCTAACGACGATTCAGCAGAAGAATCGGCCGATGAAGATGACGAGATGGCCGAGGAAGATAATCAGCCTCCAAAAGTGGTCGTTAAACCGAGGAAAGCGGCTAAACTGGAAGAAGCAATGAATCGGGAAAAGGCTAAGAAAGGTGACTTCCTAAAGAAACGAAAGGAAGAAGAATATAAGAAGAAAAAGGGCGGTGACGAAAGCGAGAGCACGAGCACCGGGAAAAAGAAGGAGGAGAGACGGAAGAAAGATAAACCGCCGTCTCACGATGTTGAAATACTGGATGAATCAGTCGCCGAAGTTGAAGAAAGGTCACCGACACCTACAACTTTAAAGAAATTTATTATCAAATCGGCTACATCAAAGTTAAAGGTCACCGAGCCTGAGTCGTCAACACCCAAGGGAAAGGTCATAGCTGTGAAACAGATTGTTCCAGTCGTCATCTCGGCATCCACTACGAAAGGGCGCAGGGAGAAAGGAACGCGTGAGAAAGCGAAACGGGAGACATCTCGAGAATCAGAAGCATCGGAAGCGAGCCTACCAAGTACTTCGACGGTTAGCATAAGGTCACATGCGGACCTGAAAACGACTCGATCAAGAACCACGGAGCCAAGAAGCCTAGCGAAGGTTCTGGAAAAAGGGAAAAAAGCAAAGAGCGAACCCGCAAAGCCGAAAAAGAAAGGGAAAGAGGCCATGAAAATCGACGCATTGGCAATGGCCAATTATATCGAACCGGACGGTGACAGTGAACTTAATTATTCAGGAGATGAAGCAGAATTTGAAGATCCAGACAGCGATAATTTGACCACGATTGACGAAATCATCGACGCATTTGACGGAGCTGAGAAGAATTTTACACGAATACGAACGACATCAGTAACATCGAAATTCAGAACGGGGCTAAAGAAATATTTGAGAAAAGAAATGCACCGTAGTTTCACCAAACAGAAGTTCGATGTGGTATTAGAATACGCTCGGAATGCGGGAAAACTTCTCCAGAAACATCCGAACTTCGCGTATAAGGCTAAATTATTCAGACCGTCAAGTTCGGATAAGGCGCTGACGACTCCAAATGAAGATACCTCAATGCGAGTAGAAAGGGCCAATCGCGGGAATGACAAGCCCGTTGGGGTCAACGAGCCACCGGATCAGCCAATACATCAATGCTGTTTGGAATGACGGAAAAGGAATGATAAAGGAAATCGACACGGCCACTGAACGCGTGTTGCCGAGGATGATAAAACAGAACATCCTTTCCACAACGAACGCACATAAAGGATATCCGATCCGATACACGAGAGTAGGCCTGATACCGCCGGAAAAACAAGTCCATTGTAACATGTCCGACAGTCAGGAGATGGAAAAGGTGCCATCGAGTGGAGACCCGACAACTCCCATATTGAATCGGATCGCACAGCTAACAGCTGAAGAAGAAGCCGCTCGGACTAAAGCACAAGCACCGAAAGCGACGAAAAAGAAAGGACCGATGGACGCGGAATCCGAAGAGAGTGACGATAACACCTCTGTCCCAACGCCTTTGGAACCGACGACAGAAAAGCCTAAAGGTCAAGAAACATCTGGAACTGTGACGGAAAAAACTCAACCGAAAGGTCATGGGACTTCAGAAAAACGGGAGAAAGAAAAGGTCATGCTCCCGATGGACAAGGCAGCGGCAGAAGCAGAAGCGGCCTCCGCGCGACAGGTGTTTCAGAAATCATTGTTCGCACCATTGAAGGAGGTTTTTGAGAAAGAGCGATCGAAGTCGGAAGGTGAAATGGGAGGTCACGAGACTTTGCCACAGAAAGAGAAAACCGATGAACCGAAATCTGCTCAGTCATCATCAGGCTCGTTGGCAAAATTGACGATTGATGAAACGGAGACAACTGACCCAACGGACTCGGCATCATTCCCCCAGAAGACTAGCGGTACAAAAATAAAAGAGCCGACAGACTACACGCTAGGCGCACCGTTGGACGTGACTAACCGGACATGGAGCGAAGTCCGAGCTGCACTTCAGAACATTAGCGAAGGCGAGATGCTTGGTGCGGATCTGAAAAGACAAGTCGCTGAAAACTCGAATGGAAGATCATCACTTAGCATGACCGAGCGAGTCTTGAAAAGAGCATATAAGGAAGGAAGACTGGGATGTAAATATAACAAGGTTATTTACTACCTTCCGAAACAGGGCCAGGATCGTACGCCCAGGCTGAAAATGGTGCTAGAGGCCTGGAAGATAGCCATCACAGATGTGGCTTTGGACGCCATCGGCGGTAACAATGGAGCGTTATGGAATCACCTTTCGAACTTCATGGCCGTCCACTACGAATTGGGAGAATTGAACATCGAGAAGGATAAAGAATGGATCAAGAACGCTGTTGAAGCCTTGATCGCGGACGAAGCTATTCATATTAACAAAGATGGCCGAGTTGACTTTAAGCCGCTACGTCCGCCGGCGAAGGAGTCCGAATGAATGGGACAGTGTAATATGCAGCGAGTAATGAACCCTGCATATTACAGAAAAAGCATAAAATAGTTCAAAACGAAAGAGAAAAGTGTTACAGAAACGAGAGAGCGAAAAGGTCAACTTGAATAAGACTAATAGAAAAGGTCACAGTAGTCAGAAAGTGCTGATAACGTGAGAAAGGTCACCACGTTACAGTGATAGAAAGGGCAGCAGGAGCTAGGAAAGTCTCAGCTCAGTAACGGAATAGGCGTAAAAATGATAGAAAGCCTTGATAATGAATAGGAATGGAAAAGATTAACGTGGAAAGGTTACTATGATGGATTGTTTTCTAATTGCAGATTTCAAACGGAGAAAATGGCACAAAAAGGTCAAGCCACTCCTAAAAGCTCAGGAACGGCAACAGATATTGACAGATCTACGGGCCATAATCCGAAGTGTCCGGACTGTAAGCGCACTAACACCATAAGAGATGGCAAATACCCATGTTGGGCGTGCGCGGCAAAACTTGAGAATGCCATGTGGATTGTGACGAGAGAAGCCATTCGAGGCAACACGGACATATTCCGGATTTTAATTACCAAAACACATTATCAGAATGTGGGGTTGCCAGACAGAATGTTGATCGAAGATCGATACAGACAATCCATGAAGGATGGAGAACCTGTCTGGGATATAACAATGGAACCACCACACGATCCCTTGACGGACGGATACCGTCAGCAGTTCAACAGGGAACAGGAGCAGATGCAGCGTCAACGACTGGAGGATGAACTCCGTGCGAAGATTAATGCGGACAATAAAAGGGCAAGCGAACAGGCCGCACGAGAGGCACTGTCCAGCACGTCGAGTTCAGCTGTACCTACAGCCAGCCTCAACGAAGAAGAAGCGCAGCTTACGCGCCAGTCCCTCATCATTCAAATCGATACTTTGACAAGTGATCCGGCCGCTATGCAACAGGACTTATTCGACGCGCTGTTGCGGGAAAAGTTGAGACTGCAGAAGGGTTTCGCTCCAGCACCATATATCAAGAAGGAAATTGAAAAACGTATGGAGGATCTGCGTAAATCCCGTCAAAATGAAATGTCCGGCACGGCGATCAAGAGGATTTAAACGCGACGACGGACGCGAAGAACAACGGCGTACGGAGTCAGACCGTACAGAACCTGAAAAGAAAGGTCATCAGGTGCCGTTGGGAGTTGCGTTCTGTAACCGTAACGTCAGAATGTCAACACCCGAAAGGTCATGGGACAAGAGACGCGAACGTACGCGAAATCGAACACCGGACCCACAGGATAAGAGATGGCAGGAGAGAGCCAAGTACTATGGGGGCTTCGAGTCTGGCGCAAGCAAAAGGTCATCGAGCGCAGAACGGGAAGATACAACCGCCAAATACCAGAGGATGGAATCGACAGTCCATGTAGTGGATCCCATCGTGAGTGCGGTACAACAAGAAGACGACACGATGGAAGGGCCCGGTTCAGTCGCAGAAGCGTCTGTGGTACAGGAAGATGACACGATGGAAGGGCCCGGTTCAGTCGCAGAAGCGTCCCGAGATAACGTGATACACCGAAGAAACGTGGTCCTTGACAGTGACCCCCAGCCGTCCACATCGACGGGTAATGAACCGCCGCAGAGCGGACGACGTGAACAAGAAGGTCAACGTGAACCGGACGACCGTCGCGGAACTGACCGACGAACGACTTCCCGATTCGATAATCGACACCCTGACACAATCGAAATGCAATATAATATGAGCGACACCGATGAACAAAAGGCGGAAATTTGTCGATACATGGGGATTGAAGGCGATTCGGTGGAAGCTAATAAGATTCATACCATACTGAATCAGCTACGCCAATTTTTATTCGATTCGGGCTATGCTAGAGAAATTAAAAGGGGAGTGGAAGAAGGACATTTCCACCGATTATACATTCCCCGCGACTCTGTAAGAGATTGTTATCTCCCTGTCCGAAGGAATGGGTTACATAGCCTACTGGACTTGAGTTTGTTGGATGTGCCGCTGGATACGACTGACCCGGTTGGAATGACCCAATTCTACTACACAGATTATCCTGAACAACAGGAATATGTGGCTCAGTTCGTTTTACGATATGTAAATCCAGCTTTCAAGTTGCTTGCAGCAAGAGCATCGATAGGATTACAAGTGGATCCTAAAGACTATGCCGCAAAAAAGATGGGGCAAAAGGTCTTTGCTGCGAGACTGGCACATTATAAGACACAGAATCAGTTGGTGTCTAATACTATGAAGGACGACATCCCACCGTTCTTCCGACCTCATGTGGCGAAGTTGGGGGAACCCATGGAACATGTCGGAATAGCTCACACAGCTAGAAAGGCACTGAAAAAGTGCTAGACACGGATGGAAAAGGGCAATCTTACACAACGACATGCCTCCCAAGTTGAAGAGAGGATTAATAAGATCAAAGATACTATGGGAAGCGACTACGTTGAACCAGTGGACGGAGTTGACGTCTACATAACGGAATTTTTAGTAAACAAAGCTGACCGACGCCCAGAACGCGCTCAGATCGGACGACGTGGCCTACGAAACCAGCAGCTTCGGGATAATCTTGCCGATGTACAACGCCGATTGGCAGATGACCCTAATAACCGAAGACTGCGGTTAGTCGAAAATGACGCACGCCATCGAGTTGAGGCGGTTAAGCGAAGTCGCCAAGGGAAAGGTCGTGGCCAGCGGGAAGTTGACCCGGCAAAGGTCATGGAAGTCGATTCAACGGAACCGGTCGACCGAACGTCTGACCGCAATCAACCGGAAAGTTCTAAGAAGCGCCCGCCGAAAGATGGCGAGGGCGATTCAAATGAAATGGAATAGTGTTGATCGTTAGGATCACACTATTAAAAAGACGTCTACGGCATTTGTCGGTACGTCACAAAGATGAAAAATGGTGTTGTATACAGGGCGTGACATGTGACATATTAGCATTAATTGTATTTGTGTATTGTTGTTTGCAGCGTTTATAGCACAGAATCAGAAAGGATAAAGAAATCATGTGGAGCATCGATTGGGGTTGAAATTGATTCGGTCTCTAAAGCCGGCCCCAAGGGAGTAGCTACGGCAGTTAGCCGGCCCTCCTCTAAGCGATTCAGTGTTATAAATTCACAAGGGAAACTACGGTAATTAAGCCGGATCTCTTGAATACGAAAGTGGGCCACAAGCGGCGAAAAAGAGAAAGACAACAGGTGGAATGTTAATGGGGTAAACATAATGCGGCAGTTAGCCGGCCTCATTAGAGTTGCTACGGTAAATTATGCCGGCCATCTCTCCAAGCGATTCAGTGTCAGAACTTAACGAGAGAAACTACGGAAATTAAGCCGGATCTCTCGAGACGAAGACGGGCCACAAGCGGCGAACAAGAGTAAAAGATTGAATGTGGAAGCGTCATGGGGTAAATTCAATGCGGTAATTAGCCGGCCCCATCAGAGATGTTACGGTAAACTTTGCCGGCACTCTGGCCGCTCGAGGCATATTAAAGTTGGATGTGCGATGGAAAGGTCAAATCGAAATCTTTACCAGGGAGGCAAGCAAAGAAGTTCTTGGAAGCCGCAGAAAATTGGCTTAGTTCCTCCATGACCTTTAATGGAAGTTTGAAAAGAAGTTGGATGACCTTTGGGATCATAAATTGCCCAATAGAGTCACTGTATCGGAATTAAAGTCGTATGACCTTTTTGGGACCATTAACCCAAAATAAGTCGCACATCACAACGGATCATCTCAACAAAGGATGACCTTTACCAGGGAGGAAGCGCACTACGCTTGTCTACATGACGTCCCTCCATGACCTTTATTGGATCTCATTTTTAAGTCGTGCAATTGATACGCACCTTATTCCAAAGAGTGAAGCAGTATTTCTAAAGTCGTACTTGATACGCACCCGATTCTCAAAGCGGATTGTGATGAAGTCGCGCTATGGATGCGCGGAATTGCTCAACAGAGCGGAATGGGCCAAAGCGCGGGAAAACGGTGGACAGGACCTGTGACCTTTACGAGTCAGAAATGGAGGATCCTAGTCTACATTTGATTAATAGTTTTGTTGATCTTTTAACTGTTGATCTGTTTTTGTATTCGAATTGATATGGAATAGTATTTTGATACAGATCTCTTTATTTCACATTGTGCATTTGGAATTGATGTGATAAAATGGAATAAGAGAATTTGATGTTTTTGAGCACGCACAGACATCGGCGACCGCCGTCTTTTCGTGGATTCGGGAGTGTGTCCAGCCTCAACGGAGCTCGGCATCCCCCCAGAGGCATGTGAGACGAGGGCTCACTAGCGTTCCCGCCTGTGGCGCTAGGCGCTACGCCATGGATTACGGTCTGTGTGGTGTCTCGCTCTGATTGGCTTGTGTTTTGTTAGTGGGCGCGGCATAGCACGCGCTGCACGGTGTAGAATTGGCTCTACGATTTGCGATCGAGCTGCGCCGATCGATTATTGATTTTTCTGTTGTCGGAACTTTCAATATTATTAAAAGTTAGCAATTAGCGATGCGACGTCTTGTGTTTCCGCATAGCTCGCAATACATATCGCATTGCTCGCTCCACGGGATCTATTCCGTTTAGGTCGCCGTATCTGGATCACAGTTGGATCTAGCATTAGACTGCCATCGTTCGCCGAGTTCCGGTTACAGTATTGCACAGAATAACTCGCGCGTACTCAGTCAACTGCACGAGTCCAAAAGGATACGCAGTTCTCCTCAGAAGACAATCCGAGGCCAAAGAATAACTAGCTTGATTAAGGGAACGTATGGCACCAAATCCGTATTTACTAAAACGTTTGTTTTTGCGGACGCCGAAATACCTTTCTAAGCAGGGCGCAATCCGAGGGAAACCGAGAAACGGCTGAAAAGGCGCCGATGGGGGAATCGAACCTCGGCTACGTCGTCAGATCCGCGTAGGCAGTACCACTGCACCACGGTGCAAAGTGTTGAAAATCCTTGAAAGACTTTGTCGCTGTACACGGGCCGCTTCTCTCCTCACAGTATTTTTGAGTACATGACACCTGCGCGCGATTTGATAAACCATAAAACTTTTTACACGAAATACTTTAATAAATGGATGATCTGAAGTCCCGCGTATCTGCCGATTTATTGTCTGTTTACTTTATTGAGGTCTTTACACATTATATACCGTCAGTCACAGTTGCAGGAACCCACTGAAAACCGGAAATCAAATTATAATCCGGTGATAGTGGCTGCATGATTGCTGTTAACAGCGGTTTAGATTATCGACAAACTGCGAGCATTTTAATACAGATTTTCGGAAATCTGTCAAATTTTATTGTTTAAGCAAAAGCACCCAGCGAAAGAAAGCTGCAATAGCGGCAAGAAAAGTTTTCATCCTGCCGATGACCAAAATTAGATCTAATATCGCTTGAAATCGTTGAATATTGAATAAGACATAAAGAAGAACCTGACAGGCTGTCCTCGCCGGCAGTAAAATCCTGGACTAAATGTTGTTGGCTTTCCTGGCCGCGTATTGCGTGAATCTTCATACAACGGCGCGTACATGCACGGGTTATCTTATTTCCACCGCGCCAATAATAACATTAATTTTGATAATAAAATATTTTGGTATGTGGAAAAACAGTTGTATAGCCAACCGGCTCTGAAGAAAATGCTGATGCATCGCATACGACGAGGCAACATTTTCTAGAGCTGGTTCAATCGTTTGGGTGCGCATGCAAGGCAGTTTCCTCCACACAGCCGCTCTGGCACCAGCGATGGCTATCGACATCCCGATTAAGTCAGATTAAGCTTCGAAAAAATCAAAAAAATTTCCCATAATCGAATTTTAATTAGTGTCCACCGTGCAGGCTTCTGTTTTTATGGATGAGCTATTGGCTATTGCCAAATAAAAAGATACAGTCAGAAATAAAAATGCCGTGAAAAGAATAAAAACTGCACAAAAAAACTTGAGGAAAAATCAAAGCGATGACTTTTTCGAAAGTTCTTTTTGCCTGTGCTGTGCATGGAAAGCAGTAACTGACGGTGAGTGGTAGCGAAGCAGCCAGGACATCCAGTGGTTTAAATACTTGCCGGCTGCAGTATTTTACGATGGCATTAGCCTGCGTCAATGGGCGACAATTATCGTGGGTAGTAAGCCATTAATGTTTTTTACTGCTAGAAAGCGACCCTGCTCTAATCGTGTGAGCGGTGACCGGAGCGCTAAGACGTTATGATTAATGATTGTTTACGACAAAACCAATATTAATGCGGCCAATGCCGTTGTCACGACTAAGCCAAATCGACGTGCAAGTGTAGCCTATATTGAAGCTATTGTTACTGTATATTGAAGCTGCCATATTGAATGCAGCTCCAAGCGGCACCTAAATCAAACGACAAACCCCATCAATAGGAAATATATGAATTTTCAGGAGCGAACTGACACCAGTTGGCAGTCGGTTAAACTAGAATAATTACAAAGACTAGTCTTTGTACACTATTTAGTTTACGGCTTGTTTTCGTCCGGTCTATGGAAAGTCTGTAACCAAAATGTTACACGATTCTGATTCGCACATGTTAGGGGGGTGGTTTGGCACAGCACAAGCATCAAGTTACACAAAGGAAGATACTGTAAGGGACTATCTATAAACTACGCTCCCGAAAATTCGTTCTGTACGTAGTTTGTGTATGGTCCCTAACTATACCGTTAATTACAAATTTATAGTACACGAATAATACGTAATTTGCACAGCGAGTCCGCGACGGAATGTTTTCGCTGACAGCGAAGCAGACAAGAAAACGCCACTTCGTGTTTTAGTAATATCGGTACATTTATTTAGACGTTCACTGGTACGTGAAATGTACGGATCATAACCACCCATAAACCACTGTTTATTTGTCCCAAAAATTAAAAATTTTTCCTTTAATATTTTTGTTGTAATAAGACATACATATACCGCTATAAAGTACCTCATTTTTGTGAGTAGATTTTTGTGTTTTTATCGGTTGAGTACCGGTGTACTGTATTATAATTACTAGCACTTTATTTCTCAATATGTACAAGGCGAGCTTCGCTCAACAAGTATGATCAGATGAATTACAATTATAATTATAATTACTTGCTTTCCGGCTAGTTTGTAAGTATGCTTGATTTTGTATTTACTCGTACAGTAGTTCTCCTATGGCAGGGAAGTACTACAAGTATTGCCATAATATATTACAGTTATTGATAATAATTGGCGCGGTGCGTGGTTTATTACGTAGTATGTAGAGCATAAGCCAACGAATATGGTCACAAAACGAATTTTTTCATCCCAGCCATTCAGTTATAGGAACAAAAATGATGCCAAACAGATTCATGTAATATTATAACTGCAAAATGTTATATGCGTGGCGCTTAGAAACTCAACACGGAACCAAATACGCTAGCTGGCGTAACAATTGTTAGTCTGCAAAACATAAAAATACGAGAACAATTAGAAGTACTAGGGTTCAACTGCAAAATAAAATAACTGCAGACCGAAATCAAATCCGAATACACGCACCAAGAACAAGAAAAACAACTTGAAGCACAAACTCAAGAAAAACTGGAAAACTGTCAAATCACGCTTGACATGTAATTATGCAGTTACCCGCAAACAAACGCAGGCGTTCATCGTAGCTTTCGGAATGACCTTTAAAAGACATTCCGAAAGTAAGCTTTTCTATTATGCCCGTGACCGACCAACTCGTCGCATAAAATCTCGTCGCGGGACATTTGGTCGGCCATATTTCAACGCGGGGACAATTTCTTTAATTGGGACAAACACAATTGTGGAAATACTAGGGTATTTTTAAAATTTCAAAAACACTGTATTACGCTTCCTAATATACTCGTATTAATTTAAGTACAAGATCTATACTAAGCGCGGCGCTTAGTAGTTTTCTATCCAAACTGCCACAGAACTGCCGAAACACACAAAACTGTCCGAAATGCCTAGACTGCCGGAAACTACCCAAACTACACAGACTACCTGTGAAGACAAAAACTACACCAACAAGACTACCGTTGACTACCGGAAACTACGTAAACCGCGCAGACAACCTGTAAATACAGAGAACTACCCGCTGGATGTTCTGAATGATACTCGTACAAGTTTTTTTTTGCCAATTTTATCAGCATTTGCGGATCCACTGTTTTATTTTTCGCGGTTAGATGGCGCTAAGAAGAATGATGTGACAGGCCTTGAGATAAATAATCTAATAAAATGGATATTATAAATTTAACGATACTACAATACTTCTGATTTGTTTTCTGGAGATAACGATAACTTTAATCAATATGTTTGACAAACGGGAAAGCCTTGCGTTCACATGATCTAACTGAAGAATCCTTTCCAATTAAAATGCGACGGAACTGTTCCCGAAACGCTCTAAGCATTACCGCGTTGAATTTCAAGACCTAATCGTTGGATAAGAAAACCGATGGAGCAGCTTTCTCCCGTTAGATTATACAGTTTTCTGCCGATTTCCTTCAACAGATCAACATATCCGTTGCACCAAACACCAAACGTCTTACAACTCACAAGCCAAAGGAACAAAATAACAACGATTAACAAAAGACGTGCCGTATATTTCTTGTTCTTTCCAAAAACGCTTGTTCGGCTGCCGCGTCTGCATTCTTCGAAGTCGCTCGAATGGTGGTATCACGACACGTAGCATCCCAAACCAATTACTTCCATCGTGTCGCTCCGCCCGGGCGCCCCGCCGGTGCGGTCAAAGCCAACATGCTCCGGATAAAATTCAGTGCCAGCGTTACACAGTGTTCGTAGGACAATATCGTTTATCACGTTATGGCGCTCTTTTCTGCCGCTGCTCTTTTTACATTACAACCCATAAAGGCATTAAGGATTTTTTAGTGCCCTTTCCACATCTCACACAGGCATGAGCCTCAACGATGTTAACGCCCAGCTAAGCCAACAGCTTTGCGAAAGGACTGATCGTCCAACCAGTTTCCAAATATGTTTTGCAGGCAAAGCATTTAACCGTGCTCCCGTGTATTTTGCACACGCTGCCCGTATTCTTCGTTCTGTCCGCCAGCAATCAACACTGCTCATGGGTCGAAGATCTGGAAGCCAAGAAGGCAGAAGGAGCCAATGATTTCGCCCGGGGGACACCTCAACCAAATTTAGGATTTGTAGTCCGACGGATCAGCAACGTGTCCAATAAAGAGCACAGCGTCGCTGGCCTCGTGGCGTATCATGAACATAAACGGCCGGTCAGCAATGAATTTACACTTGGTATCGGGAGGTAAACAAGCGTCCACAAAGGTCATCTGCACTGCTGCGGACGCTTCCGTTCCTTTTTCATTGACATCTGAAAGAATAGGAAAATTATACAGAAATTGCGAACGTAACCATCACATAGACATTTGTTATGGCTTTTTTGTGGGCACACTAAAGGAAGCTGACAGAGTAATCGCACGACGCTTACGGTTAGTTGCTTACTGATATAAGACTTTTGCATAGTCTTGCTGATGTACAGATTGCTATCCGATATCCCCGTAAAATCCGCTAGATCTTTTTCAAAGGCTGCTGTCATACCGAGGTCCTGCAGCATGCTCTCCATGTTGACACCCTCTTGTATACAAAACTTGGGTAGCTGGATGGTTCCATACCAGACCGGCCGCAAGCTTTGCATTGCGTTTTGCAATTTTGCCGGAGTCAGAGAGCGTTGCAAATTGGTTAGAGATGAACTGGATGACCCCCGGGAAAATCGTTTCTTCTTTCCCGGCAGAATAAAGTAAGCATGGCAACATTCTTCGACATAGGGTACTTGCAAGAACTTGGCTCCGTTTAATTCTTTGCTCTTGTAATACTGGCACGGCATGGTGGCGTGCATTGTCTCCACCATCACTGTGTCACCACGCGCCGTCATAAACGGCTTTTTCGTGGTATTCTCCTCCAAAAACTGGTGGTGCCAATTCGCTTTGAAGTATAAAGCATTTACCGAAACCATTCGAGTAAAGCGGGAGAAATCGGCGGCTGCTATCAGATTATCGATGGTTCCACATGTTTGCTCATTAACAAATCCATTTATTACTAATGCCGCTTCGTCAGGGTGTTCTGCAAACTGAACACTACGACAGACTGCATCGAATAGCCGCTTCGCTTCGTCGACGAAACATTCTTTGATCGGATACTGCTCTGCGACAAACAGTCCCGAGGAAAGGAAGAGCTTGTAGTTGACAGCTGGGCCTTTAAATGATGTAAGGCGATTTAGATTAGACAGACAAAAATTATTCTCCCAGATTTCTTCTGACAGGCCATTTCAGGCCGAGTAGAAGATTCTTTTTCGGGAAATGAACTTGCCAGACTTACGAATATAATCTGATCGGAGAAGTTCCTCGTTCTGCTTCAGATGCATCAGGGTTTGATGCGTGGCGTCCAGTGCTGAGCCTTTTTGTCGTTCCAGCACGGAAAGAATTTCTTCTCGCGTGATACCTCTCGCACCAAGACATGCCATCGACAGAGCGACTTCCGCACATAATGGAGAAAATAATAGATTGCCCGCTGCTGAGCTGTAACACCCGCGGTCTGCTATGTGGTTGTAAAACTTCATACAGAAATCCAGACACCGATCCGAAAATGACGGCGGGAGGGGATCCATTCCGAACTTTTAATTATCTACAACATGACGAAATCAAAATGACTAATGAAGTGATTGTTTTCATCAAGCGAACGAGCCAACTGGCGACTACACAGGAAAATAATGCTCCATTTGCTGAAGTGAATGAAGGGATCGATAAAAGTTGCATATTTTCCATGCACTACTGTGCCATGCGCGTTTTCTTGCTCACACAAGCAAGCCGCACTTCGACAGATACAGAGTACACGTTAAGCCATACAGCTAAGTATCTACGAGTACACACAATTACGCATAACGCGCCCGAAAATTGGCTTGTGTGTATGCCTCAGCGAGCTGGTGTGCGGCACGCGTGTCGCCGATCTGACTGGCAGGGCAGGGTGTAAAAGGTGGCAGCGGCAGTTGCCACTTGCACTGGCAGCGTAATGGCAAGCGGTAAAACGTGGCAGCTGCCACGGCCACGATATCATGCTTTATAAGGCACTGCCTTACAGTAAAGAAGATAATAAAACTGCAACCAACAGATTACTGAAAACCGTCTTTCTCTTGAACATCTACTCATTGGACAATTTGGGCAAAGCTCAGACGGTAGCATTACCAGTGGCAGTAACGGCTATTTTGCTATAGTGTGGTTATGAAAAAATAGCCGCTACTGTAATTCCAGAGCCGCCGCAATGGAATTACAAAAAACGTAACTCCAAAATTGCAATTACACAAAATTTGCTTATATGCAAATTAAAATTATTTGTAATCAATGATACCCAGATTCAAAAAATTATTGTGATAACACAGAACCTTATTGCTGGCGCATAACAAATCGGCGTACACCATACTACTGATTTTGGTAATCAGGTTCAAATTTTGCAATAAGTTAACTTATCAGATACTGTTACAAGGGGAAAATGCACAACTCAACTGATGGCAGAACTTGTAATTCAAACTCACGTCAGCTTCGCAACTGACTTTACACTGATGTTAAGGCGCTTTGCAAACGCGCCCTATATAGCGGCACATTAAAGCAAACGCAGAAATGCAAAAAACGGCTAATGTAAAAATGCTATGCAAATCAACACATGATATACTATCAACAATGGTAGATAGAAAAACGATCAACACCATGTTGCATAATCCAAACATGATAAGCTATCAAAACAATGGTACATAAGCTGATATCATTGGAATGATGTCATAACAATACTTCCTTATCTGCCCGGCAAGGAAACGCTTTCGGCTTTGCCGCATACGTAGCTGAATTTGGGTATTCTCGACTGAGAAAACTTTCATTATTAGCTGCTGTTGATATGGCACAGTTTGTGCCAGCATAATTTTTAAACCCTAGACACTAGAAGCGTATATATCTAGAGCAAATCTTAAGAAACTAAACTACAAAATCTAAGAAATCTATAATGATTTGGATTTCTTAGATCTAAGTTATCTAAGAACCAGTCAAACCGGTAAAACCATTCATAACCGAATAACCTAAAAAATCCAAAGAAACTGAAGAAGTGACTACAAGTAACCATGCAGACTACGAGTACTTCAAGTACAGATAATTCGTGGCTGTGCAGAAAAACGAAAAAATTCTGATTTACGGTAATTCAGCACCCAGCCCTCGAAGGTGAGGCCCTACAGATCCTCAAAAGCCGCATAGAAAACATTATTGCATTTAGCGCCTTGCACAGCACAGCAAAAATGATAATTTGTTAATTTTAGATACGGCGACATGATGCCGGAAACTAAGAGCGGATTACCGGCCGGCAGCACTTGCTTTCCATCTGTTGCCGTTTTAGTTTTGGTTTATACTGCGGGATTCATCGTGACCAGAGTATCAGCAGACAACAGCACTTCCGATTACGTGCAGTATAATAAGTGCGTAAATTCATACTCATACTTTAGTGCTTCGTGACTGCGCCATACAAGAGCGCTGTGGACCAACAGTATGTACTATAAGAAGAGCGGTCCTTTTGGAACATTGCTGACTGCAGTGTTGCGCGGTAGGCGATGCCAGGACATTGACACGAGCGGATTACCGGCCGGCAGCACTTGCTGATTTTTACAGGCACACCGTCGCTGTGCTGGACGTAGTCCAGCACAGTGACGGTGTGGGAAACTTTGCTGTTTCTTGTACTTGGTTGCATCTTGCCTGAAGTATGGTTGGATTTGCCTCTTTTTACGTCGTATTTGTACTGGAGAGCGCAGACCTGAGTGGCATTTACAGCCTATGATTTCAGAGCTTGCTCACGAAGTACAAAAGTTACTCAGCCTAGTCACCAGCCGCGCGGGTTACCTTGACTTCGTTCGCCACCAACTTCGCTGCATTTGATTGGTTCCCGCCTGGATAGCGCTTTTCGGGACGTTGGGACGCCTTCGCCGTCTTTCTGAAATCGGTACTCGCCAAACGCTGCTACAGGATCTCGAATCTCTACCTCGCCGTAGATGCTCTGGCCCAAGGTGTTGATCTTGTCTTGGCACTGCCATGTAGCCCCCGGGACCGCAAAAGCAACACCGCCTACCTCTCAGTGTGGCGTTTCGTCATCTAGACTGGACCACCCAACTGCAGTTATGATCGCCGAGGAAGCCCGTATTAGCTAACTAGCTGCTGCATGCAACGTCTTTTCGTCTTGCATGCAACGACCAAAGTGTAGCCGCATAAAGATCTGAAGCAGTTGAAGACGACGGGCGTAGTCACGTAAATGACTTGTGGTTACAAGGACCACAACGGCCTGTCCAGCAGTGACCTGCCCGACTTGCCGATGGCCGACATTATCGTGTTCGACGACTCTTCAAACAAATTGTAAATTACAACATCAACTTTCCCCATTTCTTTAACTGTTCCTCTTACATTTAGGTCATCGTAGAAACACCATTGTAGAAACACTAGCGTGGCGACCCTCGTAAACGTTCCATTGTAGAAACACTAGCGTGGCGACCCTCGTAAACGTCCGAACACTTCCGGAGGCGTGAGTCTTTTTTGCAAATTTTTAACATTTTTGACAAATCTTAACTCATTTTTGCCACAGTTTCAGCAAGGTACCGGGTGGCTGAACAAAATGGCGGTCTCGGATTTTTGTTTGTTGCTTGCGGGTCAGTTGTCGCACCGCGAACTGTTTAAGCTCATTTGATAGAGAATTTATTTAGCTATCAAAATCAGCAAAGCGTTTTTAAAAATGTTCATTCGTGCTCGTTTGCACTGGAGTTATTTGGAAGCGGGTGAAAATTTTTCGTGTCCCAGGTCTCAAAACTCAAAATCTCGTAGCAGTGCTTTCCCGTACGTACTATTTGAAAATTCTCCAGTGTTTTGTCTAGACCATGACGTCTACTTTGATTGTAAAAAAAGTTGGAGACATCGTGCATTCACAGAAAAAGTTTTTGCAGTCAGGACAATCTGCAACTTTCCGAAACAATACTGGTTTTTAATTGATTTTTACGAGTATTTTTCATCTGATTTTTGGCCGCATTACGGACTGCACCAAAAGATGCCGGTTTTAGCTTTTTACAGTAGCTAATGTATTGCTCTTGCAGAGGCAGTGTTGAACCAGATAAACTTCTGCAGGGCTGGCCAGGAATTTAATATGTCCCTACAGATATAACGTGACTGGCAGTGACAACACTATCACTGGCAGATGCCGCATGATTCATATGCCGTGAGCCATTAAAAAACAGACCATTCGGAAGATAACACAAGCATTCACAACGTGGTTATCTTTGAACGTGCAAAACGCATGGTGTCTGTTTAGCTGCACTGAAGTCTTTGGTAAAATTGATGTTACGGCTATTTTCCCTTGTTACAGTATCATTATAAAAATTTTGAAATATGCACTAATACTTCGGTGTAATTCTCAACAGTCGTGTCCAAAATTAATAATTTTATTTCTATTGTGTCCTAATAAGTAAGTAAACTAAGCCGGGTAATTATATTATGAGTTAACTGCAATTTGTAAAAATTAACGACTTTACGGTAAGTCAGAAAATAAATAAACTTGTAAACTTTATGTCTAAGTATAATTGAAATGATAAGTAATTAGCGAGTTAACATGTTCTAATGAGTAATTATCTAATGAGTAATTACCAATTATCTTACGACAAACAGGTAACTCAAGCAAAAGCGATTTAACCGAACAGATCATACGTACCGCCGGCATACGTAGTATACGTATGCCGGCGTAACCGGCCTTGTTGTAGCTACTAAATATAATGCGATGTGTAACTGTACAGTGAAACTAACTGTAAGTATACGAATAAGTAGGTATACGCAGTGCTGTGAGTGCGAAGTGTGAATTCTAAAAGTTGATGTCGATCAACTGTTGGAAATCACGCAAATGCGTGAAAATGGAGCAACTGTGATAATTCATACAACCAATCCCTGTGCAGAGCGTTATCTCTGCTTGAACTTTGTACCGTTGCATCCGTGAGTGGTAGCGTTAACACTGGCAGTCACGTTATATCTGTAGGGACATAATATCAAAATCCCTGCTTACGAATTTCACGAAAATTGTCCCGTGCCTAATCGCCGTCATTCCATGTACTGGCCAAACACGGTTACTAGAATACAGCAGTTCTTTACATAAAAAAAACCAGAGACCACCCCCAAACCTGAAGCACCAACATAAGTTGCAATGAAGGCTCTCTGCTGAACAACAGCAATTTTAATTTATAATAAGGTAATTTCAGATTTGCGTTTTCAGGACATCATCAAAACCTGTCCGATTTTTAAAAACAATTTAAAATAAAACCAAACCTCTGCCTAATGTAATGCGAGTTTAATTTTTGTATGCGATAAACATTGTTCTTTAGAATGAAATAAAGATTCTGGCAATCGAACATTGGACGGACCCAGGGCGACAGTGTAAATGAGACCGCCATTTTGTTCAGCCACCCGGTAGCTATGTCCAATTGCCCATTGCCCTGCCTTCTTCCACATAACATGCATCTCCCTTGCATTAGCGTTTCTGTCTTAGCGTTCATGTTACATATAGGAAGAATGAAAACCGTTCTCTGGCACTACCTGTACTCTAGGCGGTGTACTTTCATCTTCCACCATGATTTGACATAAGTACCATTTTCCGGAGGCGTAGCGCTGTACAATGCGTTCATCTAAAGGCAGGATACGTACGTTTACGTACGTACGTATATATATGTATAAGACTAGTCTTAACATATATATTGCCTTAGGCATGGATTCAGTCGTTTCCTTTCTTGGGAACTGTTAAGGCCCGGCTCAAATTCTGACCGTAACTGAGTATGGTGCAGCTGCTCCACCGCACGAGATAGCTATATGCAGTGTCCACGCCGATAAATACGGTTCGCAAAACCACCTCATGAGGTGGAACTGCTGCACCGTAACCAGATCTAGTTGGACTTTGAGAGTAGCCCTAAGAAAGTGTAAACTTGTAATTCTGTAACACAAGACAGACAAAAACGCAGCTCTGTTAATGTTAACACTAAACAGACAGAAATGAAATTCTGATTTCGATTGTGTTGGTGAACTGCCATTCCGATTGTAGCGTTAGGCCTTGAACACGCTAAACGGGAAGCAGTGGCATAAGACTCGGCGAAAGCAGGGAAAAAGAAATGTCGTGCGCACTGCCATTGGGCTCATCATGTTAAGAGCACTTTCCAAGTTTAAAACCTCATCGATGTCTTTCCTACAGGTAACTCCTGCACTTCTTGTTTGCTTTGCGATGCGCGCGCCATTTGGATTATGCGTACCATGTAGTATACAGAATGATCTCCTACAGCGTTTGCAGTGAAATGATACTGCTACTGTGCTGCAGGGTCATCTGAATAATATGGCACGCACCGGATGCGAAAAACGCTACGCACTACAGCGCTCCGTCCTTCGCGTTCTGCAGTAGCTTTTCTGTAGTGCGCGAGCGATCTTGCCATTGATTTACACAAAAATGTTGACGCTGACGGATGTGATATTTCCCAGACTGAATTATACACACACATCAAAATAAATTTGTAGAATTGTTTGATTTTTGCGCTTATTGGCTAGTGCAATAATCAACCACGACTAGTTGAAATTGACTTTGGACATCAGTAATTACTTAAATCAGGCCAAACTGGATCAAGTAAACGAAAAATGACAGAAAGGCGCAAATAGTAACGGTTCCGTGAACATGCACCGTAGCGAAAACATACTAAAAGAATAGCAGCATAACAATTATTCATGGCACACAGAAATACGTAGTAATTGCACCAAAGCTCCATACTAGTACTGTACAAGAAGTAAATACTTACATTAAAGCTTTTACATCATAGTATTATAGTCTGGATCAAGCATATCTTCGTTCAATCGTTCTTGCCGTTGTTCATGGATCATCCGCTGCGGCCGAATAAACTGGTGCGTTCGCTCCGCAGTCGGCACATTTTAGTGAACATGTGGATCACGCTGAAATTCAATTGGCACTAGAAATACTTAGTTATTATTTGATAGGGAATATCTGTTGCGTTAATAATAAATCGTATAGCTGGAGTATGGTAGTTTACTCTTCGAAGATTTATAAGGTTGTCGGTTCTTTAAGGGCCGAGTAAGATGCGAAACAGTGCCGCACTTTTACGTACCAGTAGTCGTCTCTGATTCGCCATCCAGCACGCGATCTAGTAAGTACGGCGCCAACACGATCACCACTATTGCAAGGAAATACCCTTTTGCAGGATTTTCTCTCAACCATGTTGTGCATTTTCCTTCATCAGGCTGCTGGGCTTCCGGGTCTTTGCAGTCACCTGCCGCAATAAACATCTTCTTACACAAAGGTGACACGAAAATGTTACATCTAAGTACATCTACCACAAACGGTATTACTGCTTTTAAAACTTCTTTTAGATTACTGCTTTTAAGCTGCTGCATTTATGATTAATGCCGTAGGAGCACTTACTATGCCAGTGCAGTTGTTGTTGGTCATATTGATCGTGCTCGTCGCTTTTGCAGCCGGCGCAATGACAAAAAAGGAACACGATGACCGAGACAATAACGATCCGCAGCCAAAGCCGGAAAGGGCTGAGGCACACCGTCAGCGTAGTATCGCTAGTCATGTCTCCGTTTTCCGGCGTCCCAGACAGTTTCAAGGTTGGATTCGCCGAGACATTATCATAGGCAGTCGTTGCCGGTCCTCCGACAGCGTCCGGGGTGCTGGAAGGTGTAGTGAGCAAGGACGAATTCTTCGCCACAGGATAACGCGTGTCAGCGCCGATGGTAGCATTCCCGACTGCGGATCGGTGGTGCCGTTATTCTGCAGGGCGACGGCGGAGAACACCGCTACAGATACAATGTCGGCAATGGGAAGCTGCATTTCGCTAGCTAACAGGTATGTTACGCACAAACTGGCAGATGTAGTGAATCTCTTTACATCGACTGCTCCCCGCAATAAATGGCAAGAGGCACCCGGTAAGAAGATGGTTGCCGGTGCTCTGACTCGCAGTGTGGTAATCAAAAGCCCGAGGGAAGCCGACACTTGAATAGCGCGTTCTAGACCAAGGTATCCTGTTGCACATAAAAACCAGACAACACGCGCACCCAGTGACAGAATTAGTGAAAACCACACTGTAGGAGCATTACGAGCTCAAGTGACACGGTAATCGTTACGGAAATTAGTGTATTTTATCTAATGAGCGCAGGTTAGAGATTTTGGTTTCCGCCGGCCGCTGTGCCAACATTTGCGCCTACGGCCGTAACGAACACCCACAGTCTTTCCGCTTTTACAGCATCGGCAGAATTTCTGCGAAATACAAGTAGTGGAGGTCAGGAACAGCACAACGTCCAACCCGCTGTATCACCGTGTACCGTTCTCAGACTGACCACTCGCTATAAAGGCACTTTAGCTCTGCAGTTAAGACGAAGGTCCACTCATCAGCATAAATTCACCGCAACCCTTCAACCTTCACGGTACAAGCGTGATTTTAACGACGTACCCTGTTTATTACAACAGCACCGTGGTGGCACGCACTCAACGCAATGCGTTGAACGCATTACTATCGACATTATCAAATTCAACTCGGGATATACCGGCCGCAAATTCACGTACCCTCTCCCCAAGTTGTGCCACTAGCAGGTCCGATCGGTAGTTTTTTCCGACCGGGCATCGCGTACGCTGTTTTAAGAAATTGAGCATCTGAGTAGTTTTTTGTAAGCCAATGCCAAGCCGTCGGGTAGGTAGCCAATGGGTAGTGCCAAGCCGACGATAGCCGAGAGTTTGCCGTCGATTTCGTTGGGTGATGCTGGTCGGCAGAAAGATCATAGAATAGAATAGAGGTAGAATAGAATTTAATGGAGTGCTTGTTAGGAATTAGAGTGGTCAAAATGGTCACCATTTTGACTGCTGTGAACTAGCAACCGCGCTCAATTGAAAACCAGGATGAAAAATTTGTTGCTCTACGGTATAGTCGCCCCGTTCCATTTTGGCCATTTTGTGTTTTGGGTATATTGAGCGCGCGCGTCCTAAATTTTCGGATAACACTACCGAATCTGGATTTTTTTTCAGTGTTTGAATTTCATTCATATTAATTCGTCAAAACCTGCGCTGGTTGGTATGTGCGCTGCCAATGCGGAATAAAACAAAAATTTATTTGTAAGATACATTAGTAAGCTAAGAGTTGTTTATTTAAGGGTAATTAATGTGAAAACGGGAATATACATCTATATACAATGGTGCATACAAAGTAATAGTGCATCTCACACACACTGAGTAGTACTGCTCCTTTACGCAGAAGGATATTTCCGGTGGGTTCTCTTTTAGCTGGGCAAACACTGCCAAGCATTTTTTCGTACTTCCGTTGACATACGATTCCGCTAGTGCCCAGTGTCCCTTAACGGCTTTCCGGCCATATGACTACCGGCTTTCCCGAATAGCGGTTAGCCGTGTGTTCAAACTTTCCATTAGAGACCATCAGCCAATCCGTGTGGTTAGGAAGTACCTACAATATACAGTAATATACTGCACCACAGAAAATTGAAAAGTACAGTATTTTATCCAATTTGTAATTTCAATGTTGAACTGCATACTTTGATAAATCATAGACAGTATATGGGCTCCTAATAAATTACATTCGCATAGCCATGTAACTGCGCACAACGGTGGTGCCCATACCGCCAATACGGCCGGAAGTATGCGTAACCGCCATTTTGCGCGGTTACTTTGATGCTTGCTGTTTTGCAGCCGTTTTAACGAGCGGGAGCCCAGATAAATGAAAGTAACGCGTCGGGAGCCTTCAGCATGTGAGGAGAGAAGCGGCTTACGTACAGCGATAGTCTTTCAAAGGATTTCACCGTATTACGCCGTGGTGCAGTGGTACTGCCTACGCGGATCTAACGACGTAGCCGGGGTTCGATTCCCCCATCGGTGCATTTTCCGGCCGTTTCTCGGTTTCCAGTGAACGGCGCCCTGGGTTTAAGCCCATATTATAATATGACATTTTTTGAAGTAGTGATATTGCAGCTAGAGCTCGCATCTACGCCCAGAGCTCCGTGAGCTCCTGGCCATCAATATACATGTATGTAACATTTTGCGACGATTTAATGATGGTCAACATTATGTATATCGATGGGCATGAGACCGAGCTCATTAACGCTCCTTTGTCACGCAAACGTTTTCGTTTTTTGTGCAGGAATTATTTTACAGTTATTAGCGCAGAGTTTCCGCTCAAAAAAATAAGTATCCACCCGACTAATCAGAAGAGTCTGAAATGCAGGAAATGCCAACACGCTTCTTGTTTGCAGAAAAAATAGAGTAAACGCTTCCTCGGCTCTGTTCGTCACGGTGGGTTGAGGATTTCTCAATCGTGAAATGCATGTAAGCAACATTAACCCGGAAGCCGATAATTCGTAAATTTCGGTAATGCATACAAGTCTACAGACGCTTTTCTATGCACACAACTGATGCTTTTAAGGCTTAATTTTGTTGCGAAGAAGTGTTGTTCCAGCGCTTTAGACTTGCGACTGGCGCGGCGACAAATCAACCAATACGACTTCCTCGTAATAATATTATTAATGCAAATAAATTGTATTGGCTGACCTCAGTATACCAGGTTATTCTTGGGCAATAAAAAATGATGAAGAACTGCGGAAGATAATAATATGCATGAGTATTCCAATATCTGTACAGTTGTAGCTATAATTCTGAGATTTGACTAACATACCGCATCCAAGAAAGAACGAAACTCACCATCAGGCTATCAGAAAGAAATGTGCCGGTCTTTGGTATGCATATATTTTGATGGCATATTTTACAGTAAATGCTGACAATTTCAAAGCATCAAGGGAAAGAAGAAAACGGCTAAATTATTGTGCACAGGAAACTGAATGCTGCAGCATTCAATTACTTGTGCACAACAATTTTCCCGTTCGTGTGTGCCAGAAGGTGCCCGCCGCTTCAACTGCGGTATGTGAAAGCCCATCATCACTGTGAAAACAAAGTGTCCATCACTTAAACCACCTTAGAAGATGTCAAACATGGCAGTCATGTGACGCGCCAAAAAGAAAATACAACTGCAGCATGTCATTTTGATTTACTGATACTTATTTTATAAGTGTACCTGCTGTTAGGATCTTTGTAAAGAAATACAACTTTTGACAGTGTTTGACGACATTGCATTTTCCGAACCCATCCGAATTTTGACCGGCAGATGCAACGGACTTCCTGTGTTGTCATTCCCTCCATCCGTTGCATTGCGGATCAGGGGATCCTCCAGTTCAGGTTTTCTTTGCGACACTTCGCAATGCAGCAGCCGCTGATTAATTTCGGTGCCAGTTAAAGAACCGCCAACGCCTGATCAAATGGGACTGCGGCATTTCGCCGCAAGTTTATCAGGCCATGGAACGTTCCGCCGCGAAACATTTGTTTGACCGGACATTACGCCGCAAGTCATCTGTCTCGTCGCGAGGCCATTTCGTCGAGATATCAGAAAGCATTAGAAAACACAAGAAGACATGAGAAAACATTACGAAATGTCCGCGGCCAGATGTCTTGCGGCCAAATGCTGCAAAGGTGAAATGTTTCACAGCAAGACGTTCCAAACCGAAGTGTCCCAGCCTCCGTATGTCCTGTGGAAAAATTTCTTCGCGACGAAAATTCGCGCATCTAATTTTAGTGCGGTGAAATGTCACATTCCCAGTTGTTCGGGTGCGTATCAAATGCTGTGACGCATTATATTTCGGGAAAATGCAGAAAATCCGTGTAATAGTAGCTCAGTATATGACCAAAAAAGCAGAATTATGGTTCAATAAAAACGTTTGGAAGATTTGATGTGACAAGACCGCCCAGATCTGTACAAGGTGTTTCAGCCAACTACTTCACTCGGTCCTGAACATTTGGCCACTGACATCAAACGTAACTATATCTGGCATTTTCCGGTGGATTGAAAGCGATCTACTACGTTTTTGAATTTATTCCAAAATTTATGATCCGACGCCAATAGTCAGTCTGTCGCCTCGCCTCGCTCTATCTACCGTTGATTAAGTGCACTGCGGACTGACTTGTATAATTTCCGTACTAAACTAATTAATGGGTTATCCAACAGTAGACCTGTATTCGAAGTGACAGTTTGCGTTAACATTGAAACTGTCCGCTGAGACACTCCGGCGCTACTTGGATTCCCATTGCAGGTGAAACACGAAACCGTGAAATTAAATATATTATTGAAGCGTCATCCTGCGGATGACCTTACACGATAGAGCACGGACAGGCGGTGTTCATTCGCCGATCCAATTAACGTGGTGGTGGCGCGCAACTCAATCATTTTGTTCTCGGTTCTCGTTCGTAAGCCAGCGCATCCGGTAGCGTTACTTCCGGAAATGCACAGGAAGGACTGGCTAACGTCATTTCGCGGAATGCTTCGGGAACGTTGATCCTCTGACCAGGGCACATACGAAGGCTACAAATTGGAAGGTTTGGAAAAAGTTAGAAAGAGTAGATACCGCACAAATGCTTAGAGCAGACAGAAATCAGGGTATTTTCGGGATATTGTACAAATTAATAGAATTGCAGTATGTCTCTTTATATTTTGTTACGAGTAAGTCTCGTGATGGGTTCAATTTTCGGCAAAGTTTCTGCAGCAAAGTGTCCCATAACAAGCGGTCTATTTGTTCGACGAAATGTCGCACCACTTAAGCAGTTATTATGTGCATTGCTGAAAAAAGCATGCGTATGCGAAAAAGAAATGCGGCATATTCGTCCGAAAAAATCCGTATCGCGGAGATTAGTTTTATTGAAATGGGTACAAAAACCACTGTTTGCAGTACTGATGGCTCATACTCGTATGTTTCGGGATTTAATGGCAAACGGTGTATCCGCTCAAACAGTTTGCCGGCTCAGTGCGGCTACTGTATTCCGCAACAACTGTGAAACCATTACAGATCTAATGCCGCTCTTGGTAGACATGACACAAATACTTCGATTACGTAAAGAACGTAGTCGAAATCGACGGCAGTCGTGGTCCACCCTCGGCTGTCATATTGACTTTACATACTTACAATCTATGTTATCTGAATTTTGCGTGAACTTTCTCACCATCGAATCTACCGAACTGTGTGGTATCGTGGCTGTTAGCGCAGGCACAACGGTATTCACACTAAGTACTGGAAGATACCCCATGTTTCTGGACAAAAATGGTGTTGTTGATCTTTTATCGGTGATGTGCCACTCATCCCAATTCTCTCTTAGTTCTCGTCATTTAGTTTAAATCCATAATAGTGCGAGCTGATCACGCACGAATCTGACCAGCAATACTAGATCACCGATGGTGTCATGTTAAATTTATGATTACGGTGTTAAATTAATTAACAAGAAAAATTATGAAACTTGAGATACATGGCATATCAGAAGCGGATTACCGACTACAGATACCTTTCGAGCCATCAGCCATCCGCTACGATATACGAGTACAAAGTTAATTATTCAATATCATATTGTTTACCGGATCTATAGGATCATAATTCTAACTCAAAATTGTTGATAATCATTAATCGGATAAATCAGCTCTTTCGGGCACTGGTATTATGTTGCCGGATTCGATCCAAAGCCCATATAAGCTGCCCGTCGTTTTCAACAGCCGAGTTTTCTGTAGAGCGCTGTACGATAATGGGACACGACGGCCGTTGGATTTGCGGGACAAAATCTGGAAGTTTGTTTTATAATCTCATGTCGACCGGTTTTAGCAAGGCCGGGTACTTTCTTTACAAAAGCTGCCTGACAGGATGGCGCTGGTAAGAAACTTTCTTACCAGCGCCATCCTATCAGGCAGCTTTTGAAGCCGGTTACGTGTTGAAATTGTTGCGCGTGTGCTTCCGGCATTTACATAGCCCTAGGAGCAGTTTTGTAAGATGGTTTTCTGTAGAATTTTATAAGAAGGTAATCAGGCAATCATCATCTCTACATTGTCGGTGTTCATTCACAGGTACCAGCTTCCCATATGTTCATTCACCTATTGGAAGCTGGTACTCGTGGAATATGCGGACACGAAAACTGGCCAATTTCTTGTGCACAAGCGCATTTCAGTGAAGTTGTTCTTCGCCTGGATGTTATATACACAGCCGTAATCATGATTGAATACGCCAGCAAAATGTGTACGGCTCCGCAAGCTTGCATCTTTCTGTTACGTTTTATGATTATTTTGGACGCGGTAAGTAAAGAAGAACTCAATTTATTGACAGAAATACCGTATCTGGACGAACTTACGTATATGCTGCTGAGTAACTCTTGCTTTGCCAGTGCCTCTACTCTGTAGGCTCTGGCTAATGCCAGTGCCTTAAAAAATTACCGATACTGTACTGGTGGTAGCGAAAAATCAAATTAATAAGAATCATCATACAGCGCTAGAGATTAGTACGTGCATGTTATCGCATTCACATTATTGTTTGCAAATCTGCATCAAAACCAAGTGAACGTTCCGAGCAAGTTATGTTTGGCTTTGTCGGGCGCTAAAGTCAGGGCCATGCATATCGTTCATCGTTCGCACCTCTGCAATTTGAAACAAAGCAGCCACACAGCAAGATACAGCAGTGACTGGCTACTAGTGACCACCGTATTTAACGGAAAGCGACGTTTTGTAATGCAGACTAGGATCTCCTGCGATGCTAAGGTGTAACTTTCCGCCTGCCTGATCCACTTTCTCTTCTTGGTACAGCGGACGCCGATGATTAACACTAAGGTCGCTACCGACTTTTATAAGTGTTGCTGCGTTCGCCGGAAGAGTGTTATGGCGCAGTTAGAATGCCCTCCATGCAGGCTCATTTATAATCCCGGCATATAGCTGTGTGATTGTGCGCCAAAATTAATGTTTTTTTTCTGTTAATAACCCAGCCGTCGAGTTGGTAAACCGCAAGTCGTATCATGCCTGACTCGTTTGCAGTTTAATGTTCGATCGGCTGTTGCGGATTACGCATGTAAATGAAAAATTGAGAGTGATGGGTGCAGTAATTTCGTTATGACATTTTGATCACCATCTTCTAATGGTTCCGTGCCGCCAGTGGAGGGCTACTCGCGTTACGCAACCGTTATTTATTGGTCTGCGTGCGGGAAGAGCAGAATTCTACTCTTTCTACCGGCGTACACTGCATACTGCAGCATCTCCACGATGGAACGCACTCAATTTCATTATTTTTTATATTATTATCAAATTAAAATCAAGATACACCGGTTGCAGATTTACGTACTCGCTCCAGCCCAAATTATACCTTGTAGCAGCTCCGATCGCTGCTTTTCTCCGGCCGGGCATCGCGCACGTTGTGTTGGGCACCGCAAAGCATGTGTGAATTCTGCGGAACGGACTGTCGCTCGCAAGCGGTTAAACTAAATACATTCAAAGGCAGACGAAATCCAGTCTCTTAAAAAAATTTAAAAAATAAGTGCTGGAAAGTAGGATATTGTCTTAAAGGTCATCGCCAACAATTTACTACCGGCTTATTTTCCCAACAAGCCGACTAAAAGTGTCCTATTAAAATCCAGATATTTTTCCCAAAGGTTGCGTTTCAAATGCTATCAGCTATGTACGCATAGATTTATGGTTAGTCTGATTCACTCAACGCTCTGATCAGTCTGACGCTTTAACACTTTTTTCTCACAATAAATGGCAAACACACTGACCATTACCACACGGTTGCCGGTATTCGAAGGGAGGCGCAAGAAGAAACTGACACTTTAATAACATTTTCCCTGAGCATTCAGCGATTTTGTTGCATGTAAACCCGAGAAACATTACGACAAGAAAGTAAAAATTTCCAGTCCATCATTTTGTAGGATCAAGCCGAGTCCTTTCGGGTCTTTTGCTGAAAACAAATAAGGCCAACCATTGCAAAGCCATTTCTCAATAAGGTTGACCAGTAATCACCTTTTCACGGAGGCGATAATAGTGCTCCGAAGTCCTGCGTGCGTTCAGAAATATCGTTCGCCAGAATGACGTCATAAGGAACACCCCCCATAATCTGCAAATGTTCGTGGTGATTTTTCCGGGGACACTCTTTGGATTCATACCGCCGTACCTAAAACAGGCCATGTTGTAATAAAACGTTTCACTCGATTTTGCTGTCTCGCTACAGAGAGAGAATTGTTGCGTACGCTGTTACATATTGCGCTAAGCAAGCCTTTATACGCGTCATGCATCAGCTCCCTGTCTTCCTCATGCAGCCCTGTGCAGCCAAGTTCGGGCAGTTTTGCAAACTAAATTACAAATATTTCCATATACGGTTTTTACATTTATTTTTGCAAGTTTTTAGAGTAACTTTTCGTCGAAAATCCAAAATTATTAAAACCGAAACCTTTCCACATGGCTTAAAAGACATAAGGGGTTGTTAAGGGGTTGGGGGAGCGGTCACTTTTCGAAGGCTTATCAATGCACCTTTCATAAACTCGCCAACCAATAGTTTATGCGGACTTTTCTGGAGACTGTTGAGTGACCTAGAAGGTGCCTCTTACGAATAAGCAGAAGATCCTTAAGCGATTATTGATTGAAGAGTACTCGTGACTATGTTTATCTCCCATAGACTTGTATGTTAAGCCGTTCGAAGAAAGGAGTTCCTGGGCGCACTAGACGCTTTGGGCCAGATCTGAGTAATAAAACGGAAACGAGAAAGAAGCCATTAGTAAACCGCGCCATCGCTTTGCTCGTTTCAACTTTAAACAATTTTTAAAATACTGTATTAACGAATGAACGTGATTATTTCTGAATAAGCAACGTGAGTTTCGCCCAGAAAACGAAAATGAAATTTTAGCTCGCGTTTGTTGACCATTACATTTTTACATAGAGACTAAGAAAAGTGCTATAGAGCAAAAACTCTCACGGGAAAATAAAACAAATTTTTTAGACGACAATGGTGAAAGATGAAGAATGTTTGTTATGTACTGCCCGAAGGTGGCTTCCCGGCGCTGTACAATACATACAGTATATGTACTGCATACCATACAATCCAGACATTTTAACACAGATAGAGGATATGTTCGGTAAAAATGCCATATATACATTATAATACAGATATAGCCTAGTACGTATGCGCATTTATAGCGCAGGGTAGTTTTCGATGCGTGTGTGTCCCTTATTAAACGTACCCAATAGTCGCCAGAGTCATCACATTGTGCCAGATGGCGGTTATGCCGCTAATAATGGGCGTTCCAGGGTGACGTCTCTCCCAGTAATACATCATTACGGAGGCGAACAGCATCAAAACGCTCATGATTTGCAGGAAAAAAGCAAAGAATGCTTCCTCGGCACGGTTTTTCACGGTGGGTTGAGGAATTCTCAATCCTGAAATTGAGCTGCAGTTATGACGGAGCTTGTACTCGTATCTGTAATTCATTAATTACGAAATAAACTGCAGAATGTCGCAGCCGCATTTCTATGCATAGGACTGATGGCTTTTAAGGCAAAAGCTTGTTGCGAAACAGAGTTTAATTGCTACAACGCTTTAGACTTACGACAGGCGCGTAGCATACGAAGAGCGACAATTATTACGAATAGATCGAATTTGTGGACTTCAGCGTCCCAGATTATTCTTGGGCAAGAAAAGATGATAAAGACCTGCAGCAGTAATATGCGCGTGAATATTCCAGTATAATATTATGTACAGTTTTAGCTGTACTTCTGACCAGAGCTCGGTCACCGCCTCCCCCCTCCGAAAAATTTCCTTTTTTGCTCAAAGACAGATTTGGCACTGGTAATAATAAAAAAAAATAATTTCACCGGCAATGGTCCAGCGGGCGTGGCCAAAATCGAATTTATGTTCGGTATATCTTGTCAATGTACAGTAAGTACTGCGCTTGAAGTACATACTATTGTATTCCCATTAAAAAAATTTCTGCGCTGTTTATTTTATCATTTTGTTGAAAGCTCCTATTTCGACTTCTTCATTAAACTGGCTTGACAATGTAAAATTTTTATGAAATCCGTATACTTATTGAACTCTGAGAAACCATCAGCGCCTGCGCGGTGCAGCACGCAGAATAATACAGAAAGAAGTGCAATCCAATCAAATCCCATACCGGCGAAATTTTCCGAAATTTTTTATTGTAAAAGCAGTCATTAAAAATTGAAAATTAGTCAAGGGGCAAGTTTGCAGTGATAACAGGTAATACAGCAATGCCTCGGAACATAATAATTTATAAACCAGAAGTACAGACTGTATGAGCATAAGCACAGTAAAGTACTCGTACATTGACAATACATACAGTTTGCACTGAATATTATTTAAATTATTTTTGGCCACTCCCATTGGACCATTGCCGGTGAAATTACATTTTTTATTATCACCAGTACCAAATCTGTCTTCAAACAAAAAATGAAATTTTTCTGAAGGGGGAGGCGGTGACCGGGCCCTGGTGGGATTGGTTTACATACCGCATCCAAGAAAGAGGGGAAACTCAGCAAAAATTTGCCGGTATTTTGAGCTGCATATATTCTGAGTGTGTACTCCACAATGAAGACAGCCACATATAAAGCATCCAGGGGACGGAGAAAAGGACGAAACAGTGATGAACAGGTAACGGAATTCTGGTCGTGTGTGCCACAGATGCCCATTTCTACTATGTGAAACCCCATCGTCACTGTGAAAATAAATAATCCATGGTTCCACCCATCTTACGAGGTACATGATGTCAAACATTTCAGTCACGCAAAGCTTAGAAAAAGAAACCAAACCGAAGCACGTCATTTTCGTTTCCCGGAATCTATTTCACCAGTTTACCTGCGATCAGGGCGTTTGTAAAGAAATACCAGCCGAGGCCCGTTTTTGACGATATCGGGTTATCTAAACCTTCGCGAATTCTGACCGCCAAGTCAAACGGCTTTCTTGCGCTGTTATTCCCATTATCCGTTGGATTGCTGAGCAGGCGCTCTTCCCATTTCCGTTTCTGAGTGCGGTACCGCTCAGTGCAGCAACTGCAGAATAATCCCGGTGTCAGTTGGAAGAAAGCCAACTCCTCATCAAATTCGACGGCACATCCTCCTTCGGGAAAATGCAGCAGATCCGTCCGGTAGTAATTCAGTATGTGGCCAAAAATAGTGGGATCGCACGTCAGAAAGTACTCCGGAAGGTTAGATTGGACAAGCTGGCCTAAATACGTATCTGGATGCTTCAGTACAGTGCTGCGCGAAGTCTGGAATACCTTGCCGCTGACATTAAACGTAACTTCGTCTGAATCCGACATTTTGCGGGTAGACTAAAGCGCAAAGTGGTTGCTACCATCAAAATGAATCTTCCGATGCTACTACTCCGTCTGTCGCTTTGCCGTTCCAGTGCGGCGCTGTTTACCGTTCTTTAATGCGCTTGACAGCGCTGTGCAGACAATTGCAGGCGGACTGGTATAATTATTTCCGTGCTAAACCAATTAGTATCCACTATCCAGCAGTAATCCATATTCGCAGTGGCATTCCGCGCTAACAGTCCGCTGAGACATTGCCGCGCTAATTGCATTTCCCGTTTGCAGCTGCAACACGAAACCGTGAAATTGGAGCGTCATCCTGTTAGTGACCTTTACACGACAGAGAACGGACAGGCGGTATTCATTAGCCGACCAATCAACGTGTGTCGGTAACGCGCAGACACAATCATTTGTTTCTCAGTTTCAAAACAGCCAGTACATCCGGCAGCGAAGATTCCGGCAGTGCATAGGGAGGTTTGGCGCAAGTAATTTCGCGGAATGCGTTGAGAAGATTTATCTTCTGAGTGTGACAGCCAGTGTTGCCCTTGCTGGCCGTCCTCGCCGATCAGACTGGCCAGCTTTTGCATCATGCCTGACATGTTCTGCCGGATCTCCTCAATCTTGTAAATCTGCAAGCCGTCAACAAATCTTTGACCTTTACGTAACTGCTGTGCGATCCGAAGGAATGCTAATGCTACCAAATAACAATAAAATTTGTTTGCATAACAAAAACGAAAAATTGCATATTGGTAATAATTATTGGAATTCCTCTGTCGACGGCGTTCTGTCAGCCAGTGTTTCCACTTTCCTTGGAATTCGTCGGTTGTGTAGCACATGGAAGGTACCACTGCACAAAGTCTTATGGCAGGGAAAAGATGTATCTTCGGGCAATAATTGACGAATTATGTATGCATCTCTGCCTCCTAATGTAATGCGACGAATAGTCCTGTAAAGGGTTGAATTTTCGGCGAAGTGTCTGCAGCAAAGTGTCCCACGACAAGCGGCCTGCGGCGAAAGGCGCAGCACCGGAGGATTATGTGGATAGTTACACAAAACCGTCCGCCCGCGAGCATAACATCTAGGCGCATATGAATAGCCGCGTATATTCTGTATCTTTCCTGTATAAGGGGAAATCGATAGCATACTATACACCTTCCCTGTAGGCCTGTACTGCTCCAGTTTCGAAAACTTTCAAAATGTGAGCCAAATCACGGTGCCACTCCGGGCGGTGCCACCTGCGTCACACGCCGGAAGTCCAAAAATTTCGTTTTTTTTAATGTTTAACTCTGAGGTCTTTGTGAATCTTCATGTAAAAAATAGGAAAGAGATTTTCCAGGAATACAGGGCAGTTTGAAGGTAATCATTCATGCGCATTTCGAGATACGCTTACTACCGGGTGGCCCAATAAAATGGCGGTCTGTTTTAATGAGCTGCGCTGGGTCCGTCCAGTGTTCTATGGACACTCCATTAATTTCATTTGAAAGAGAAAATATTCCTACATATAAAAATTTAGCTAGATAGAAGTTTAACAACGGTTTGAGATTTTTATGAAATAGTTTCCGAAAATGATCAGATTTTGAGGATGTCCCAGAAACGAATATTTCTTTTTCTCCGTTTCCAATTTCCAAACTAAAAATTGCAGTAATCCAGCAAAGTGGGTTATGGAGTCTCACTTTTACTGATTCCGATAAAGGGATTGTTCCCTGTTGTTTTAGTGCACAAACTTTGGCATTCTACTGAACCTGAGGCCTAAACAAACGGGAAGATAAAAAAATCCACTTGGGTCAATCTTGTGAAATTCGAAAGTCAGCTTTTCGAAACCAATTCCCATACCAGCGCTTCGACAACTGTCCTGATTCTAACTTGTTTTCCAAAGGGCTTCCACCTGGCTACAATTATCAGTGGACCAGTCTTTTTTTGTTCCACCCTGTGATGTACATAAAAATTGTAACTGAAAATGCCTAAAACACCAAAGAAAAAAAAGTCAAAAAAATTAAAAGTTTGTTTGGCGCATAGTTTATCGAGCGCGTGCACCATGCCAACAGATATTATTTTTATTAAAAGAAGTTATCGTTCTCTTACCAAACATTTGAAACCATTTGAAAATGTCGAACGGGAAAGAAGCGAGACGAAATTTTAAAGTCTGCGAGTTAGGTCATGATAAATTTCGACACCGTGTCAATTGGCATTATTGATTACGAGATCCTGGCGATATAAAATGAAACGTCTTAATGTTTTTGGTAGGTATTAAAAATGTCTATCAAACGAGTTAAAATAGTTCAGAGTGCGACAAGTGGTTCTCGAGAAACGGGCTAAAAACGGAGACCGCCATTTTGTTGGGCCACCCGGTAAAGCGACTTTACAGCAATCAATGTGCAGGTATAAATGTGGCGCTTTTGAAAACCCTGTTTAGCCATGACGTGGAAATCCATACGGATGACTGGAGGAGTACAGGGAAGGTGTATGGTATGCTATCGATTTCCCCCTATATATGCGCTACGATAAAATGCGTCATATTCGGCTGAATAAAAATCTATGTTCTGAAGAAAAGGGCACGAAAACAGCTTTCATGCAATATTGACCGAGGACTGTTTCTGAACCGGCAACTGGGGTAGGCATTCTAACAGTTTGCCGCGTAAAATACGGTTACTGTACTTCGCAACAGTGGTACTCTGTAGAACTATGACAAACGTAATGCTGCTCTACAAAAATGAGATAAGTACAGCAGTGCCATCAGGCCCACCACAAGAAATTACCTTTATTATTACGTATATCATGTAACCAGCCTACGCTTCGGTCATGCACTGTGCGCAAAAAGCGAGTGCACTTTCTGCTTTACAGTTGTTACAAATAACAAAGCACTCGTATTATGGTGTGCGCAGCACCTGGTATATCATACATAGTATTTTAAATGAATTACAAATTAAGTGACTTGTATTCATGTATGTATACAGTAGCACCCACCGGCGTACACAAGCAATGCACTGCTTCTCTGCCGGTACGTACATGTACAAAGAGGCTGTATCTGAAGACGGCTCTTTTGTATGCATACTCTAAGTCTCAGCGTTCTGCCTAATTTATGCTTGACCGATTCAGGATACGTGTATGTTTATCGCGAACGTGTACAGTAATAATCATTAATGGTATATGGCAGTATTTTCCGTTGTAAACAATGTCGGCGAAGGATTTACATATCGATGTTACCAAAGTAGCAAAGCTGCTTCAAGGCAAAATCCGAAAAATACTAAACAGGATTTGCAAAACAATTATATATACAGTATTAATTTGCCATAATTGTTTGAAAAGTGTGTTTTGCTTTTACCAGGACCCGAAAGGTCTCGTGGGGCAATAAAATTAGTTGTTTCCGGTGCACATACGAAAACGATCGAAGTTACTCAGTACTTATTACTTAAACAATCATTAGATGAAAATCATTAGATGATACCGACTTATGAAATCATTAGATGATGAATATTGTTATGAACATTTGACCTGGTTCCGCTCATGGTAGTCAGGAACCGAATAAAGGTATCCAAACCAAAATATAAATTTGAATACCGCTGTAAGTTTCGCACCGGTAACAGCCGCCCAGGCAAAGCCGAGGTGCCCACCGTATTCCTCATAGACGGTCGTTCCACCGTCGACTAGCGCTACATTTGCCACTGCGATGTATTACGAGTATCGTAATTTAATACTGCAGATAAAACCGATCTTTGTCCTGACGATCGTTCTGCCGACGGAAAATTTCCATGGATCGGTACACCGTTGTATTTTGACGATAGTCGTCGGGAAAGAGGTAAATCCACTTGTAATACAGTGGAACACCATGTTACGATTGTCATCACCATCGTTGTTCAATGAATTTTGGTCTTGGCGATGGGTAGATGCGTCACATGAGCATTCGATACGCAGCCGGACAACTCGGAGTGGGACATTTCGCCGCCCTCAAATTAGATGCGCGAATTTTCGTCACGTAGACAGTTTTCCACAGGACATAAGGAGGCAGGGACACTTCGGTTTGGGACATCTAGCTTTGAGACATTTCACCTCTGCGGCATTTGGCCGCAAGACAGCCGGCCGCGGACATTTCGTAATGTTTTCTCATGTTTTCTTGTGCTGTTTTATGCTTTCTGATATCTCGACGAAATGTTTCGGCGTCGAAATGGCCTCGCGACGCGATGACTTGCGGCGCGATGTCCGGTCGAACAAATGTCTCGCGGTGGAACGTCCCATGGCCAGATGAACCTGCGGCGAAATGTCTCCGACCGATGTCCTGCGGCTAGTTGTCTTCGGCGAAATGTCGCGGTGCCATTTGATCTGGAGCTGGCTGTTCTCTAACTGGATAATTGCGATATTAAGTTTAATAAGAAGAAAAATTATGCAACTTGAGATGCATGGCATTACCGACTACCTTTGTTTGCGCCATCAGCCATGCGCTAGCGATAAACAAAGTTAATTATTCAATATCATACATATTCTTTACCGGATCTCTGGGATCATAATTCCAACTCAAAACTGTTTCTCATCGGACTGATCAGCTCTTTCGGGCATTGATATTATGTTGGCGGATTCGATCCGGCCCCTATAAGCAGCCCGTCGCTTTCAAAACGGTTGTTTGCCGGTTTATTAAGTCCTTTGGGGGATTTATAATCAACTTACGTTTAGCCCTGTTTAAAATCTACCTACAGCTACATCATTCGTAGTACCGGGAACCTCTCTTATTTGTCGTTTAACTCAGAAAAGGAGCGACGGGATTATAATAATTGTTACAATTTGTGCATATGGTGCATCATATCCGAAGGTGTTGATAGGAAATATCATAATATCAGTCTTCCCAAGTGCGTTTGTAACCAACTCCACCAACGAAACCGGATTCAATGATATTGATCCTGAGTCGGCTTTTGAAAAGTTGCTTGTCAGCAGAATTTATCTTTGACCATGAAGTCTGAGATCAAAGATAAATTTTACGGATAAGCAACTTTTTTCCGGATCAGTCATTGTGCCGACGAATTCACGCCGTATAATACGAACAATGTGTACACATTCTTAGTAGTATAAGGCGTAAATTCAGCGTGTATTTCCATGTCTATCAATGCGACGCCAAAATTCTTTTCTCGCAAAATTTATCTTGGAGCAAAGAATTCATCGATCGCGCAAACAAACTTGCATCTTCATCCATCAGCAAATTGTCGAATTAATGTCACGGAAATATTACCGGAGAGCCGAATTACAGGAGCGCTCCTGTAATTTGTCCGTGACATTAATCTAGCTAGCTAGCAGGACACAACAAATCCAGCAAATTTACTGCAAGTGGAAGCAAAGTGGGTCTCACACTGCTTCCCACAGTGGTCCCACAAGCCCGCCATAATTAGAAAATGATATCCCACATTGCGAGATATCGTTTTCTAATTATGGCGGGCTCCGGAATAACTTTTGGTTTATTGGTATGCGGTGGCTACGTGATGCAAGATTTTTTCCATCCATCACAAACAGCAGTCCGCCCAGCAAAGTAAGTTTACAATTAAACTGTTTTGGCTTTTGCAATTGCAACATTTTCGCCGTTTTCGCAAGTTTATATTCGTTTCTCCTTAGGTACCGAGATCGCACTGCCTGCGGCTGGAAGGGATGTTGAGGCCGTACAGTCTGGTCATAAACTGCCGACAGAGTTTCGAATAGTCAAACGGGATTTACTAGAAATTACACTGTGGGATTTTTTATAATTGTTGGCAACAATTATAAAAATCCCACAATGTAATTTTGTTGTTGCTGTGGTCATGGGTATAATAATTATTATTCTTTTAGTAAATCAGTTAATGAAATGGCACACTCAAAGGAAATGCTGCGTTCCGGTCTACCACATGCACGCCAACGTGCATTTGTCCTAGTTCATATTAATTTTCAAGTTTTTTTTTGCAAGGTACCAAACAAAATTTATTAATAATATGAAATACTGTGTGTGAAAAATGCACGAGCGCACTCATTTTAGTTGTGATCCGTTGCTACGTAAAAAACATGCTAGCTGTAATCTACATTGTGTCTGTATGTATGTTTTGGAAGGCTGAATAAAAGTATCGATTGAAGGATATCGAGCGTCGTATGCGTAAGAACCTTATTATAACTTGAATTAGAAAACAGGTACTGCATTATTATTTTTGCCTACGAACTATTGCACTGTCTTGCGGCACATTTTGTCGCCTGTGTCCGGTTAGCGCTGAGGAAGACAAGCTAAAGACGGTGAGCTAGCAGTGTTTGAACCCCAGAATTCCAGCCATGCCACTATCCAGTGTCCGGTCCGGTGTGGCGTTTAGTTGGGGACGGAGTATCGATGTATGTACAGTACACATGAGCCGTTCCTGTGGTACACCGTATATGTACAGTACAACTGCAATATCGATCGCAGTAGGAACACTTTATCCACGGGAATGGGGAGTATCGTATGATAGACTCAGCTACAGCGCTCGCCTCAGTTCCGTTGAACCGCGAGCGTGTACATTGCGCGAAGGAAGCGCGTGTGTGCACGCACATTCATCCCATTCATCCCGGCCTGCCGCGGGACGACGACTGATAGCGTCCGGCCCGATCAACGGCCACACAGAGCACAGGCGGGGCATTGTGCACACTCAGTCGGGGTATATATTCTTCTGGCTGCGGGCGCAGATGCCACGCCACCCTTTCCACTGCGTAACCGGACTGCTTGACAGACTGATCCAGCCAACACAGCCATTCCAGCGCCGCTGACTCACGTATACACTCGCTCCCGGTTCATTTCCGCACCCACGCGCGATATATACCGCGCTGTTTTATCTATACAGCACACAACAACTCCCACACGGCTGCGCGGATATTCATCGGCTGTCACGACAATTGCTCATTTACGCGCAGCACTAAGCGCAAGCAATATTTATTTCCTTTCCCGCACGCTACGCGCCTTTCTTCAGCAGACTAATTGCAGCGATGAGACGGCGTGCTAAGCTCGCTTTTCTCGGAACGCGGGATGTAGCGGTGGATTGTTGATGAACGTTCGCCACGATGGATGTTATTTACCGGCTGTGGATTGTGTGGCTCTGCGGCGTCCGGGCGCTGGACACGGAGCCGGTATTCGAGGCGGCCTTTCAAGGTAGGAAGGATTAGGGTGTAGTGTGTGTATAAAGTACAACTGGAGAGGAAGGAAGGAAGCGCCCGGCAACAAGCTCTCTTGATCCGTCTTGCCAATATGGGTCAAGTAGCGACACGCTCGGCTCTTTCTTACCAGCACCTAATTGTCAAGCAGCCTTATAGGCGCTAATCAGAAACCTTTAGTGTGTTCTGCGCTGATTACGCCTAATGAAAAATACGGCGTGGTTAAAGTGCAGGCAAAGTGCAGGGAAAATGGATTATTAGGGAGTAGACATTTTAGTAGAGTGTATGTTGAAAATGCATTAAGGGATTGCATTGATCGGGACGGGCTTGGCCAGGGGCTATTTATTCGATGCGATCGATGGGCAGCGAGGAAGACTGTAGTCCGATATATTGGCCGCATTAATCCGAGTCGTAATCAGGCTGATTGCCGCTTCTACGCAGCAGCGGGCGCTGTAATTAGCCGGCATCTGGTGACACGTAGCCGCCCCTCCGATCCTGCGCTCCCTGCTCTCCCGCGGCGTTCCCTCATTAAAGCACCGGCATTCACCTGTCATCGTGGCGATATTCCTGGCCGGCGCAGTATGTGTGCTAATCCAATAATTGAGCCGGCGCATGAAGGCGATTATGCGGAAACTTACATGCGGCATTACACATACAATTGATCCGCTCCCGCACTCTCTCACTCGTCTCCAGCGCACTTAATCAACAACGTGTACACAGTGCGGCGGATCCGCGCCGGGGAAAAAATGATTTATCGATCGAGCGGCGGAGTGCGGTGCCTGGCTAAGACAATTACGAAGGGAAAACAGCGAAAGACGTTGCTGGAGAAAGAATGACGGTGCGCAGCTGATAAAACTCATCAAACTGGGTTATCAGTGATGGATGATGCAAGCCGTCGTTAAAGTGTTAATATTCCCTGGCAGCTGATGGCTCCCCGCATTACCACCGCTGTTCACTGTCATCCGCAATTTTCTTCTCCTTTTTTTCCTTTTCAGTTGCGTCATGCAACGGAATTTCTGGGAAAAACGCGGAATACATAATAGTGTGCGCTTGAATGGAGTGCATAATGTAATTGGCTGTGACAAGTGAAATACATGCTGATCAAATATTTTTGGCTGATAAAGCCGGCGAATTGATATATGCGGGCGCTGCCTACGCGGAACGCCGACGCTCGAGTGAGCTGTATATAAATGGCTTGATTAAGGCTGCTTATACATCGTCCATTCCGCTTCGCAACGCGCGTTCCGTTCCACCGGTTAATGTTCCGAAACACTGCTTCAAAATTGTTACGACATCAGCCGATGTTCTAGCAGTTTTACACCGGTGAATCACGGTGTGTTTGCTTTGGGGGAAATTGAATGTACCTTTTACACAATTTGCACCGGTTGTATTCTTGTACAATCCGGTCAACATGCAGCGTTTAATCGCTAATTTCCAATGCTGACAGACGATGAAGCCGGGACTATTGACAGAGCCGGAAAGAGCACAGGCAGACTGAGCCCGAAAGTGTGTCAAGCCGGGTAAAGTGGCTGTGCTGCTGCGAGTTGTACAGCGTGTACGGGATGAACGTAATCCGGGATGATCCTGGACGAGATGAGGCGTGAAACGGACTAAATTAACGCCAGAATGGACTGTACGGCACGCAGACACATCAACTGCCCTGGCAGTTGCAGGTCACTTTGATTGATGCGTCGCGCCAAAATGCACACAACAATACTCCAGCGTTTCTTCCCTTTTTCACCCCTGTGTTTATCCTGGGATAAAGTTTCCCCAGCAAACAACCAGACAAATAAAAAAGGCTCTTATTCACAAGGGGCGTATTTTTTTGTGCAAATGTACGCAACAATAAGGCAGCGTTTGTTCCTTTTTTTCTTCCCGCTTTCTTCCAGGGATGAAGTTTCCCAAGCGAACGGTCGGACACAGAAAAGAAGCGCATGTTTGGCAGATGCGCAGAATTTCTGTGCATGTATACGCAGCAATAAGGCAGGGTTTGTTACTTCTTTTTTTCATCCCGGTTTCATCCCGGGATGAAGTTTCCTCAGCAGACGGCTGGCGCAGACAAAAGAAGCGCCGGTTCGGCAGATGCATAATTTTTTTGTGCAAGTGTACACAGTTTTGTTGGAGAAGTGTTGACGCTGCCGGAATGTAGGGCGCACACCGTGTTTATCTTTAATTCGCGGCGCTTTGTCCGCCGCGGCTCAATAGCGCCCCATTAGGGCCTCTCCACGGGAAGATCAACACACTCGCACTTCCGACAGTACCGTCATTTATGCCGACACACACTTTATTTGTATCGATCACCCAGCGAATTTTCTACACAACTTGCTAGCAAAAATTCTGGAATACGACCGGAAACAGACTTGACCTTTCTGGATAGTTCGTAGGTCTGTTTATTGATCGCAGGGCAATCTCCCGAAATCCAGGCTAAGACTGGAAAATCTGCATGGGTAATGCGTGGTGTTCTAATTCGTCCGCGCAGTAAATTGTGGACCGCGGATAAAGCGCGGCTTAAGTGCTGGCATATGATGCGTGTTAAACAAGCCCCACTTTCTTCCTAAAACGCTTCTGCACACAGCAGATAAGTGACAACGTCCGGCAATTGCATTTTCGACCTATCTACATATATATACACACCCGCACGAGGTTTCTTTACAATCGCATTAACTTCGCGATCGATAAAACAGAGTGAATAGTGGATAATCACAACGCGGGTCTGGTCAAGTGCGGACTGGACGCTGTCATCATCGGGGCTGTTTATTTAATCAGGCTTGTTATGCAGCGAGGACAGCCTTAAGTTATGACGACCAGTGGCCGGTGCGGAGATGGTTATAATTACAGGCACGATGGGTTTGATCGTTGGGTTAGAGGATCCTCTGGGCCAGCCTGAGAGGCGCAATTACAGCCTCTCGGCGCGGGCCAATATTTCCCTCATCCAGCCCAGCACGCCTCCTCCACTACAGCGCCATTTCCGCTGCACCACCGGCTCAAACGGAACTTTCATCGGAAGCCGGCCAGGAAGCGGCGTAATGGAAAATACTGGCTTAATTAAAAATACGCCAGGGCTGCGCTAAACTCTCTTTATCCGATAAACACTTTGCCTGAAGTTTACATAAGCTTTTACAATAAGCAGCTTTATTATTATGTTTACTATGCACTGATTAATTTAGCAAATAAATCACACAACCGGCTTTTTATATATGCGGGCGATTAAAAAATATTATTCCAAGAAATTAAACTGCGGAAAATCACCGATGTAATACATCGGTGATAATCTCAGAGCGCCTGAAAATAAATTCATGTAATCATTATTTGAGCAAACAGAATTCGCGTAAAAATGCATTTTTTTGCGGAAGATTGGAGAAATAATTTTCTAACAAATTAAAATGCGGAAGACGGCCGGTGCATTAGCAAGACGCCCGCATACATAAATTCGCGTAATCTTGTGCGTTTTACGCAAATTTCCCCTGATCATTGGCGTGGGCCGGGCGGTTGTCCATTAGCGGCGGAAGTGGGCTCCCTCGACTCATCTTCCCCGTGTATCGATCGCCGAGAGACACATCTGCATATGTATTCCGGGATCGGCCGAGCGGAATCCCTCGTGCGGAATAAATATACAAATATTCATAAATCGCTCTCCGCCGATTGCTGATATCCCGACGCTATAGCCCGGCCTCACGACTGATTTAGCATCGATTTCGGCCGATATGATCGCGCAACATACTCATATAAGCAATTTGCCGGCTTCCTCATAAATATTCATCGGCCGCCGTTGGGGAGCCCTTCCGGCCGCGCTCGTAATGCTCATCACTTCAACGGCATTAATTGCTATCGACGGCGCTTAATGCCGGCGTCGGTGTTGATTAGCCGCGTATTTATTGCTTGTTTCGTTTGATTGCAGGGCAATGCGAGGACGTCAGCAATCCATGCGAGCACGTCTGCACCAACCACAGTCCGCGCACGTACGAATGCTCCTGCCGCGACGGATTCCAGCTGGCGCACAACGGCTACGCTTGTCTCGGTAATTCCGCTGCTTGATGAACTTGACATTTATCCTTATTGGTTATTTAAATTCCCGCAGATCTCGTCAGTCAGGCGGATACGCCGTCCGCCAGCTCATTGCGCAATAGCCTCCCGATTCCGGATTCCCTCCACGTTGACGCTGCGCCCGCGCCGGCCAGCAGCAGCAGCTCCCCCTGTGCCAGTATTGTGTGTGTGGCCGGCGGCGTGTGCGCCGTTGACCGGGTCCACGGCTACCGGTGTCTGTGTCCGTTGGGCCGCGCCGGACAACACTGCGAGCAACGTACGTAACGCTTGATATTCTCCCGTTTTATCTGCATAGGAATGTTGATTGCAGATGTGGTTATAAATAAGCCGCGTTTTACCGGCGACTCCTACGCCGTCCTCCCGCTGTCGACCGACTGGGACTACCGGCTGGATCTGCGGCTGCAGCTGCGGGCGGCCACGGAGAACGGGCTCATCTTCTACTCGGGCGAGACGCTGCTGGCCGATCGGAATTTTATCCTTCTTGAATTAGTGGAGGGATACGTGACGCTGCGGATGCGTATGCGACAGCAGTCGGTCAATTTGCAGAGCCGTTTTAAAGTAAGCATATGCCATAAAGTTGTGCATATCTTGTAAAAATTATTGTAAAAATGATTCGCATAACATATACTGTTAGGTATATAACGAATCTTTATGTATGTGCAGATACAGCCCTGCTCCGCCACACGCGGGCAGTAATAAAATTCCCCTGACTTCGAATGTTGAAGTGTATCATTTAAACTTTATTTTTGCATGATAGTCCTTGGTCTATAGCAACTTTCTAAAATATGTTTCTAAGCAAGAAGCGAAAGAGCAGGGAATGAGAGCAAAAGTTATACTTTAATTTTTTTCGAAAAAATCAGGTTGCTTATCAAGAAATATCTGTGTCTGATCAATAATATTTTAAAAATCCTAGACGAATGAAAGCAAGCAAAGGGCAGCGTAGCTTTCTATTGGTCCCTTCCCAACTTCCGTTTAATCCTTAACATCATCTCTACAACTCTTAGTTCTCCTGGCATCCTCATTCTTCAGAAGGTTCCGTTAACCATACAAGTCTGTGGGAGACAGATCTTGTTTTGGGTTCACCTCGAGCACTGATTGCGCAAGGTACTTTTGTTAACCCGTAACAGTCACCTTTTGGGTGTGTCAATAATTTACAAAAAGGTCAACCCAAGAAAATCGGTTGCTGAAATTGCTATGAAGGCTAGTATAAGCATCTAAAAAACGGCCGCTACCCCCTCCCATTAAACACGGCTTGGCTCGCTACGGACACTTCAAAAGATCTCAGTTTTGGGATCTTTGAATCCGCAACAAAAAGTTACACCAGAAAAGTGCAAATGAGACAACTAAACGGCGCACAGAAGTATTTTTTAATTTATTTTGTGCAACTGCCCGCGTGTGGCGGAGCAGGGCTGTATAATAAATGCGCACTTATGTACAAAGTAGTATTATTCTTTACAATATGGGTAAATAATGCAATATATCGTGTTTATTTGTTTATCTATAAAGTATCCTGTATAATATCTATGAGTTCTACATTGCTTACAAACTTCCATATTTTTTCGTAATTATATTGTGTAAATTAAGTTTTCCTAAATGTAATTTGTATCAACTGTAATACTGTATAACTGTATGTATGTAGCATATATGGGTACTTATATAATGTGATATTGGCATGCATTGAGTCATTGACATAATTACTGTCGCGTTTATTTGGATATGTATGTATATGGTATTAATTATACGTACTTATCTATATAATTATGCTGTACTTCAGTGTTACGGTGTAAAATTATGTTGAGCTATAAAATTTAAATTATTTTTTCGCTTGCTTGCAGGTACCGTTGGGCGACAGTGTGCCGGTACATGTCGGCCGTCGGAAGAACCTCTTCTTCCTGCGAGTATCCAACGAGAACAAGATTGCCACCGTCGTACAGGTAACAGGCAATACGTTCTTTACTTCCGGCGGAAATACAAAGTCATCTCGTAGGAATTACTGGATGAACGGCTGAAAGCCACGGAGAACATTTACCTGGGCGGGCTGCCCGATATGGACGGGCTGCCGCACGACGCTCTGGTGTCGCGCAGCGGCTTTGTGGGCTGCCTGCTCAGTCTGGAGAGCAACGGGAAGACCTTTCCGTTGGAGCCGCTGCCCTACGGTACCATCATTGCCGGCATCAACCTTGGTGCGTCCTTCTTATTAACTATATCTTTTCTCAGTAATCTAATATGTGACCTTTGCAGAACGCTGCATAACGGACGCCTGCGATGGTGTGCAGTGTCTACACGACGGCCAGTGCATCGCGGACGAAGACAACAGTCCCCGGTGCGACTGCGTAGTGCCGTACGTGGGCGCCCGTTGCGAAATCGGTAAACATTCACGTTTTAATAAATAGAATTTAAGTTAAACTGCCGGGTGGAATATAGATTTGGACAGCCAACTGCCCATGTTCAACGGGACATCCTACCTGTTGTACGATCTCTCCCGCAACATCTCTCTGGAGGCCTCCACAGAACTGCGCGTCTCCTTCCGGCCAGCGGATGTGGAGAGCGGCGTACTGCTGCACATGGGGCGGCAGCGGCGCAGCGCCTTCTCCGACGCATTACAAATCCGTCTAGCCGCGGGCCACCTGCAGGTGGCGGTGGATCTCGGCGAGGGATACTCTTTAGCGCGGTATGTCCCTCCCCTTTATTTGATTGAATAAAAAAATGAAAAACTAATTAGGACAGTGGAATACATGAACTAAAAATTAATTTGTTATTAGGACACTGAAAACAAAAAATTATTTTTAAATTAAGACGATGAAACTAAATCACTAAAAATTGATTTTCATAGAACACAAACGCCACTGCAGCCCGGAGTGTGGTACACAGTCAGCGTCCTGCGCAGCGGCCGCTACCTGCAGTTAATCGTGGAGAGTGGCGGGGACGGGGCCGACCGGCAGGAAATATTGTACAACGGGGCTTTCTCACGGCTGACACTGTCAAGTAACGCCTTTTACATCGGCGGACTGGATTATGACGATGTGGGCGGGGATGACGCGCAGCCGTCCTTCCACGGATGCATCGATCTCGACCAGGTTAGCACAAATCCACCAAAGACTTTATACAATAAAATTATACATTTAAAACTAAATTACTCAAGTAGTAGAAAATAAATTAAATAAATTATAAATGCGACGAACAAGGAATTTTATTAAAGGTGACTTTTGTATCGCGTATCAAACGTTAATTTTTGCCGGTTGCAGAGTGAATTCATGGGAGTGAAATTAAAGCTGTCCAAAGCGCGCGCCGCTGTTAACCTCCACACTTGCCGCTCCGTGAATTCCCCGTGATCCCCGCCATTCCATGTCCACAGAAAACATTCCACGAGTGTTCGCGATTAATGCGGCACGCCAAGTTGTTCTTTTTCTTGTTCTGCAAAAGGATTTTGCACTTGTACAGAGAGAGTTCTATTGCTTCTTTTTACAGTAAACGCTGCGTATAGGTTGTTAAGTGGTGGCTGTATCCGCCTTCTGTAACGTGCTCTTCTTGTCCGTGCGTAAAACTTTCGCGATAATATTAATTATTCACCGATGAAGTTGTTTAATAATTACGCGTATTTAATAAATACAGTACCTGGAAACAAAAATACACAAGGTAACAAAAAAAGTACCTAAATTTGTTTCATGTACATCACAAAATTAGGAGCGAATGATCGTGTATGCTTGATAATAATTTATTTATTTAGTCTGATTACGATGGTTAGCTTTAACCTGGTCATATGACGATGATATTGCTATGATTTACTTATTTTATTTATTTTCTGTTTTTAACCTAAACACAATCCAATGAAAAGTTAGTCCCAGACTCCCAGCCAGCGCAAGATGGGACTGTATCTGAAGGTAGTACACGCACTGCATTACCGCACATTATTATCATCTCAAGGCTTAAATGCCGAAACAGAAATCAAGTGGAACGACTACCGCCCGTTCTTACAACAGTTCTTCTTAACAAATAAGTATCACAAAATTAGTAGGGAGCGATCGGGTATTTTAATACTGAATTATGAAAATGGATAGTGCAAAGTAAAGTAACAATTCATTGTGTTGCCGCGCTTTATTATCTCAAAGCTTAAAAGACGAAACAAAAATCCAGTGGATTGACTGTGGCCCGTTCTTACCAACAGTTCCGCTTAATAAATATTCATACGAAAATTAAAATAGGCTGCTTCAAGATTTAACATATTATTAGTTGCTAACTTGATACATGGCCACTCTCTACGCGAAAGGCTGCAGTTATTGGTGTTGTTACCAAGTGACCAACGGATTCTTGTATGGGAAAGCCGTTGTGACTGCACACGGTGCCCTGTACCGCGCAGTATTTAAAATTCCATGCGAAGCTTAAAAAATGCGAGTACTGTATGTAATGTACCATGCATACACGGTGTAAGTATCGTTTATTGGCATGAGGAGAATTTCGGTTAAGAAATTCGTACCTTGCCGGAAAAGAACACCTGTACGAATCAGGGTGCGAACATGCTCATGGCTCTGCTGCCAATGACCGAACATGTTGCTTGTAACCGGATTCCGCTACTAAAGAACCTAATAATCCACAATGCTCGGCCGAGGAAGAAATTTTATCAAGAATCAAGGGTTTAGTGCTAGCCCGTCGCATGATGGTTAATAAAAAAATTACTTTTGATACTTCGTGTGGCCATTAGGTGACTTAACCCGTTGACGGGCATTGGTGTCAGGAGGCTACAAGGTGTTTGAGATTTTTCCCCCAGCGATCGGCAACAGTTATTCGTTATCTCTTAATGTAATAAGTAACATGGGACTTTAAAGCAACAGTGTAAACATAATTTCAACTTGTGTCTCAAGTTAGTTAAGACCGACAGGTGCGCGAAAATAGCTAATTTGGAACTTTTCAAGCTGCCGTTAATCGTGCTACTTAACTAATTAGCGGATGAACAAACAAACCGGAGATAAATCAACAAGGTACAATTGACAACGCTTTATTCAAAATGCCTAATATCGATTCTATAAGTTGAACCATAGATGACCACAGTCCGTCAAAAACTTGCGTAGCCTGCTGACAACAATGCCCATGAAGGGTCGCGAATACATGGGCGGGTGCAATTTCGACAAATGATTTTCATTATGTAATTGGATCAAGTTACCGCCGGTTCGTACTAAAAACATGCGCTACGCGGTTCCGGTTGTCGCAAGCTGGCAAAAAACGCTCTTTTGACCAACACCCTGGGCGGTCGGCAAAAGAGCAAACAATGCTGTACAAGGTAACAACATTTCCCGACAACAAAATGTTCAAGGAAACTCTGCTAAATGGCAGCACCACACTGCACTCTGTCGCATTTCCACCTACGATTGCGATGCATCGCTTGTGCAAGTATAGCGATGGCGCCGCGAGGTTTTGAAAAAACATGCAAATTTTGAGTTTCGACCAGCTTGGACGACTGCAAATTACAGCTATTGGAAACTGTTATGAGCACACAGTCAATTTCGACCTTTGCGGCTGGCTGCTTGTGCATTCCCGGCCGGCCGTAAACGCATTCGAAAAAGGGCTAGCCTGTATGATTTGGCAACAATCACCACTGCAGCTGGACCATCCACGTCGCTTTCCCGACACTGGCAACTGCGGCCGCACCCAAAAAACTGCATGCGCGGACCATGCAAAGGCCGCTTGGCGTGCCAGAAGTGCACCAATTGCAGTGATAAAATACATAAAGAGTACTACGTAAAATGCCATACTTCGAAAAATTAATTATATGGGCTCCCTGCACCATACTTTCAGATATATGGGCTCCCGGCTAATTAAAAATGCCCGCTCAACTGACACTACCAGAAATTAAAACAAAATATTCTTTTGATCACAACGACGAAATTTACCAACGAAAACAACCAAAAAATCAAAAACAACCAGTTTCCAAACAAATTATTTTTTCTTGGAATTGGTGACATTTTTGAGCGGGCGACGTTTTTTGTCGTTCCGATCTTTTAAGGCATCCAGAAATGCAGATTCCGTTGCGATAGCGCCTTTAACAGTGCATAACCTAGAGTCCTTCGCGTATCGTCGTTTCTCTGGTTTGTCGCCGCATAATTTGTCTTTAAACTCGACTGCTGCTCGCTTTGGGGATACTGCTGGAATAACACCGTCCAGAACTTGCTTGCTTTTTTCCAGAAATTGCTCAATTTGGTTATCCGAAAATGGGTGAATTTTGCGATAAGCAGTGCGAACCTCTTCAAACTCTTTTGCGTACACATCACTGGGCTTCATCGCTGTCACTGAGGGAACTGACGGCACCGTCCCGGGAAAATCTTTGCACACAATCGCGGGATCAAAAGGATAAATGCCAGCTTCACGGAAACCGGACTGAATGTTGGCTGGCATATTAAAATCCTCCCACTTATCCATAAGCTCCAGGGCAAAGTTCTGTTTGGAAACCTATTAACACAAAATACATTATTTGTACGACTGAAAATGCTAACACTTTATTAAAGATTAATAAAAATAAAAATTTACCTCGTCTGCACTGACAGTCAAATTCTTTTCGCGGAGCACATTTTTCCAGCAACGTTTTACGGGACCAAAGACTCTTAAATCGAGCGGTTGGGTTCGGCATGTCTGACCAGCAGGAAATATTACCACCCGAATATTTTGTTTGGAATTTGCGCAAAGCAGCAGAAACTTCTCGTTGTAGACATGGGAACTATGACCGTCCAACATAATCAAGTTCTAAAAACAAACAAAAATACGAAATGATAAACAAAAAATTATAACATTATAATATACAACAATACACTTGCTAGCAATATCATAATAAAAAATTATTATTAAATACCTTTGGAGCAGTCAACCGCGGAAGGACCTCTTTTTCGAAATACTCCAAGAAGACATCGGTGTCCATTACGCCAGAATGGTTGACACCCAGCCAGCACCGGTCCTGTGTCCCACGATAACGAGACGCTATGTGCATTTTTCCATCGTATAAGATGAGAGGACGTAGAATGGTTCCCGCAGCGTTGCCTCCAGCTAACACGGTAATCACCTCTTTATCGTTTCCATCGTAATAGGATAAAACGTTCTTCGTCCCCTTTCGAGCGAATACGAAATCGACTTTCTCGGCTGTAGAAAATCCACTCTCATCTAAATTCCAAATTGCAGCTGGATCGTCCAGCCATCCCTCTATATGTAGTTCACTCAGCAGAGTCACCCACCCCTCACAGTTCTCGGCAGTCCATTCTCTGGCCTTTTTCCTGTTGACACCGTGCGTAATGCGACGCGATAAGTCGGGATATCTCCGCAGAAACGATGAGAGCCAGCCGTCACTAAACTTAGCGACCATTCCTACAACAACAAAATCAATCGTATTCACGATAAAATTTTGTTGTTTTAACAACAATTAATTTTTATTTCACCAGAAAACAGTACATTGTTTGAAACGATGAGTAATTACAGCAAGTGGTAGCATCTGTTTACCTTTTTCCGTGGCCATGCTGGTGACAAGCTTCCGGACACATGGTTTGTTCAAAGGAACACCGATGTCGGCGCAGTGCAGCAGAAAGTTGGCCAGATACTGCTCCTCTCCGTCCGTGAACTTCTTTCTCCAACATCCACGCTTGTGTTGCCCACGTCCTTGTAGTCGGTTGTAGAGAGTCGCGCGGGGAACGTTATAACGCTTGGCAGCAGCATTCCGCGATAAAATGCCCTCTTGAACGGATCGTACAGCAGACAAAATTGCCTCTTCACGATCCATTTACCGAGTTAAAAGGTAAGGCTTGTAAATAATAAGTCTCAAATTTTCAGTACACAACATAAAATCTGCGTTTGCACAGATAAATAAACTGATTTCGTCCAAGAAAACTGAATTTTCATAATTTTTATCCACTAACAAAATCAACGGCTGCAAAACTGTTGTGTAGTTACGTAACTGCGCACAAGACCGGTTGCCGATAGCGCCCGGGAGCCCGTATATCTGAAAGTATTGTGCAGGGAGCCCATATAACTAATTTTTCGAAGTATGGAAGCGTAATAAAAGTTTGGGAAAGAATATTGTTAGATTCGCTTGTTTTTGTGTTTTATACATGTAGTAGTGGTCAAAATACATAAAAACGAGTTTTGGTAGTTTTTAATTTTTTGCTGACCAGTGGTCAATTGCTTGACCACTTCTATAATCGTTTTTTAAAGTACTTTTTTTGTGCTATTTAATAAAGTTAGCGCTTTTGCGTAGTTCCTGGTCGTCCTATTCTTACAAAATTATTCCTTTTTATGCTGTAGACCGTCCATGGGCATTGGTGTTGGCAGGCTACATAGTCACCACCGCTGACCTATGGTCAACACAAGCTCACAAAAAATTCCCTATCTTAATTGAATTTTTTTATCGGGAAATCTCGATTTTCATAAGGAAACTCGCACTCCTTCGGGTACCGCCCGCTGGAGGGTTAAGGAGCGTGAATAACTTTGTTAGTTAGCCATAGAAGTCGTACCATTTGTAGTGCCGAGTGCCGAACCAAAACTGCGAAAAAACGCGCTCGCAGTTGGAACTTTTCAACGCCCTTGCGAAAAGATCACACACGCAACGGGCGACCTGGGACACATCAGATATAAAAAAGGTCACTTCTATGCGCCAGGAAATTTCATGGCGCATAGTCAATTTTCTATGCGCCAGGAAAAATTCCTGGCGCATAGTCGTTTTGCTATGCGCCCGGAAATTCGCCGCCAAAAATCAAAATTTATTGGTTAGTTGTTAATAACCTGATATTTTCAATTTTGTGAATGCACGTTTAACATTCCAGCCTAGTAAAACATAAGATTCATTACGAAAAGTACAAACTACAATTTCCAAGAACTCAATGTTTACGAAAAAACTAAGAACTACAGTATCGGCAACAACTGTGTTTTCAACATTGTATTAGCAGCACAGTGGTATTTCAGCTGTTCTGAAAATCGGAAAAAATTCGTACACGATTTTCTTACTTCACCACGAAAGATTTGTTCTTACAGTGGACTTCTTAAATGTGGTTACGCATAGCCACCCGTATGCATAGCGCTATCGGCTTTAAGTGTAACCACATTTATGAAGTCCATTGTAGTTCCTCATTTGTTTTTGTGCATATCATATCTCACTACAACGGAAGATAGTGTTCAAGAGCCAGCGCTGCAATGCAGTTAAAGTCTTACCATTAGAACGAGCTTAAAAATTACATGAAGGCGTGTACATATATGAAGCAGATGCATCAAATGTTTGGAAATGAGCGTCGCGTCGTTGCTTTCTTTGAAAGCAAGATAAGTTGAAAAAAGGCACAAACAAATGTTACTTCATCCAGTACGGCTGCATTCACCGCCCAAGGGAAGTGCTGAATTCCCGCCCAAAAAATCTCTTTTGCTGGGCTGCCCTGTTACACGAGTGGCAAAGCTGGTAAAAGTAAACCCCTACGCCGGCATATTAATTTACTTTCACCAATGAATAATCACACAAAGACCGAGCCGCAAAAAATTAGGTGTGTGTTTCCGCCAAAGAGATCGATGCAATTTAAAAGCACAGAAACGTCCCGGAGAAAGTCCGTCTTAACAAAAATAACGATATGCCGTATTAACGGTGTGAAGTAAAGTTTTAACAGCTGAAATTACCGCGCATATGATCTAAACATTACAGCTGATAAAACTTCCTACCAGCACCGTTTGTGACTGTATTAAAAAGCGATTTTCGAAGTAGTGATAAAGAAACGGACTGTAGTCGCAATCAGACGTTTTGGTTACAGTTAGACTTCGTAAAGTGATATTGACAACTTAAAAACAACCAAATTTTACTTTTGCGGGAAATTTCCTGGCGCATAGCAAATTGACTATGCGCCAAGAATTTTCCTGGCGCATAGCACTTTCGTATAAAAAAACCAGAAAATATTCTTTTCAGTTTGAAATCAGGTGATGTCTCGAGCAGCAATTGGTGCGAGTGGCCTTATCATAAGGGCGATAGGATTACACGCACAAATTGCTGCTTGAGCCGCATCGAATATACAAAGGAAGGCCCATAAATAAATGCTGTTCCGCACATGAAATCAGATGTCCTCCAGATGTGCCAGAGAATTCTATTTCGGATGTGTCACACGAGACCACATCGCCGCGATTTTCCCAACAATCGTCAAAGAGAGATCACATGACATATCCTGATATTGCAAAATTGGGATCACTTTACCAGAACAGCGCAAGGATCGAGCTTCACCAAGACCCAGTTACGTTGCTGAGCGGCCTACAGAGCAATTACTTCCGTTTTTAATGTTACCTGCAATTAGGATGGTTGCAAAATTGTCCCACAGCCGCTCCATGAATCGCGAATTAACATGATTGAAGAAATTCCGTGCTGTGGCTCGGCTGCGTCGAAGGTGAATTCACCACCGAATGGAGAAGGCGAATTCACATTCTCCATCCAGTGCTTCTTCGAGGTCCCGTGGCTCTCCTCTCTCATTTTCTCCATCCAGTGTCTCCTCGGTTCCAACTCGCAGCTGTTCGATTTTGCGTTTGTACGACTCCAAAGCCGATCGGAACAGCACTGTTTCATCATCCCCGGTTGGCAGCCGGAGAAGATAAACACATGCTGCTCCGAAGGTGGCGGCTGCAAGTGGAAATACTTCCACTCTGCTACGTACAGGTTAGCACCAATCCCGAGTGGAAAACGTCGGCTGCCGGTATGACGAAAGTTTGTAATATGCCGAAAAATTATCCGGATGACGATACAAGCCACCGTATCGTGAGCCTGATATTTTCTGGTATAGTATTCCTTGTATTCCTTTAACACGTCTCGATACAGCCGGGTCTGCGGATGTGTTCCAGGCTGGACCGCTCAGTTTTAAAATATGCCCCAAAACATCGAATCATTTGATGTTTCAAGGCAGATTTTTGAAACTGGGCATTTGATTAAAATGTAATTGTCCTCGACGTCACAAAACTCGAGCTGCTGGAGCAGTCTAAAGTTATGCCCCATCACCATCACAGCCTTTATTGAGGCGTTAAGATTAACCAGCTGCACATTCTGTCGCTGTACCGGAAAGTGATCCGGCGGGACTGCTGAAGCATCGCTTCCGAGTATTATCTATGTGCGCAGGTACGCTGCAGGCGGTTGACTGCACTAGGAACATGGATGCTGCTCGCACAATCAAGCCAGCGGAATCGTACGTGCAAGACATCGGCGCAATCAACCCGCTGTGTGCTGGTGCTTATGTTGGTACAATACATACGTCTGTATTCTCGGGACGGTTCGATTAGCTAACGCGGTTTCGCAATTTTAACACTGTCCGGCAACGCTTTCCACACATCGGCGGACTAGATATAAGGATGTGGGCGGGGACTATGCGCAGCGGTCCTGCCACGGATGTACGTGTATCGATCTCGACCATGTTGGCAAAGATCTACAAGAGCATTTTCATTACTGTAACTAAAGACTGAATTGATCAACGAATGATGTAATACAAAAGGCCCGCGCTGAACCTTGGATTCGGATTCGGAGTTGGATTACTCAAACTTGGATTCGGATTTCTCAAACTTGGACTTGGATCTCTTAACTTGGATTACATAAGTTGGATTACTTAATTTGGATCACTTAACTTGGGTCATTAAACTTGGATTACGTTTTTTTGTGTTTATTCTTTTCCTTTTCAAATGGTATTCTTAGGTTTCTTAGGTTATTCTTAGATTTCTTAGGTTTTCTTAGGTTACCTAAGAAACCTAAGAAGCCTAAGAATACCCTGAGAAAAGGAAAAGAATGAACACGAGAAAACGGTATGAAAAAACGTAATGTACGTAATGAGTACGTAATGTAGTTTGTACCTTTGTATGTGGATAATTAAACTCGTACTACCTTGCGGTTATTAATCTTATTTTTTTGGGCGGATCGAAATGCACGTTGGATGTATATGTACGCGTATGATGGGAACATAAGGCGCGAATATGTCTTATGATAAGACATATTCGCGCCTTATGTTCCCATCATACGCGTATAAATGAAGTTTCTAACGACGAATGCGCAGTAATTTAACAGTTGAAGTTAATTGAAATGATTTTTTCTTCATAGTTATGTAAGTAGGTAGTTAAATAACGGTATTCCAACGAAAACTACGAAATCCTTGGATTTACGGAAATCCGTTTGGATTTCCGTAAATCCACGGATTCCATGGAATTCCATGGCAATTTCCTTTCCAAATCCTTTCCACGGGCTCGCGCCCGTGGATTTGTCCTCCTTAGTCTTATCAGAACAAAACTTTGTTATACAGTTATAGAAACTGTCAAACTTACCACGTATTGAGATTCAGATGCGACATTGTACTTAGGTCAAAACGCTCGAGTGCGCAAAAACTCACGCACTGATTTGTGAGTTAGACAGATTTACTGATAACGCCGCGCGCATTGGTAAGATGGAGAATTAGTTGCTGAATTATAAAACCAAGCTCATGAGCTCGATTTTATAATTCGTGCCCCCATAAACATTCAGAATTTAGATCGCACATCAGCCCGTTAAAACTACAGTATGCTGAGCTGCGTATAAATATTCGTAACGATTTCATGCTGCATAATCCGCACATTTTGCTCCTAATTAACCCGTTCCACACTATGCGTGTTAGACCGACATGGTAGAGGACGTCTTCTCTGTAGTCCGTTGTTATGATCATAGGTTGTTTCTATTGGTTTTGTTTCAAAGAAGTTATGTTAGACGACAGTTTAAAATATATAACCGTAAGCTGGGTCATATCCGGAAGGTAAAGAGGGTGACCAAACATGAACAAAACTGACCTAGCTGGGCTCCCGGAGGTCCTGCTTGTCTGTACAGCCACCCCCACATCAGATAATTACCAAAAAAATCACGGGAGAACTAATTGCGGAGTTTTATAAAAACATGAAGCAAAGTTCCGAAAATTAACGCCCACTGGCCAGTACTGGTCACTTGAAAATCCCATGTCGGTTATGACACGGTTGGGCACGGTACTATTGTATTAATAAGTGTCAAAAGTTCATATTAATTGACAGAAGCGTCCTACAAGACACAGTAAACAATCAAAATAAAGCTAAAAAAAAGCTGTATTAACTGACTTGTACATAGTGGTCAGTAAAGTGACCATTGGTCAGCAATGACCGGAAATTCGAAAAACGTAATTTTTGACTAAACGCAATTAAAATTAATGTGAAGAAAAGGCAAACAAGTTGAGTAATGACCGCTGTGAGTAGCTCTGAAATTGCTATGACCCGTACTACCCGGAACAATCAGAATTCAAAAGATTTTGCAGTGTAACTGCTTGCGTATGGAACGCCGTTATTGCCATGTACATACTGTAACCTACCAGCTATTCCAGCTATTTGTTCCAGAGAAAAATCGTATATTCTTTGCAGATTATATCGGAGTTAAACTGTATTAATGAGTGTGAAATCTTGCAAAAATTATTAATCTCGTGTCTACACTTCGCTAATTGAGCATCAAAAACATTTGAACCTTCCGGTTCATGAGCGCTTGTAACCTTTGGAAACCAGTCTGCGCAAAGCGGTCGGTATAACGGAAGAGAGCTTTTGGGAGTAAAGGCAGCCTCCGTTTATGCAACTAAGCATTATTTAGCAGCGGTGCCGACATAGACAGTGCAAAGTATAATCAATCACTCCCACACAATTTGGATAATTCGTGATGCTTAGGGAGTCGGCTAGCCTACCACCACAAGTCGACTAACAGAACTGCCCTCCTTTGTAAATACGAGCATTTGTTGTTTTCTATAAAGTTTAAACGTAAGTTAGATTGTACGAGTAGGCTTTTTGGCAGGGCTTTATTGACCCTGCTGCGCGATACCCTCGTTTTTGCACAACTGGTCACTCGTACAACACTTTGAGAATATGTTGTCTATGCTTCCTGCTAGCAATCTCTGCTATAGTGTTCGGTTGCACAACAGGGAATAGTATTACTTCCACTGTGTAGGCGTCAACAGGACTGTGGTCAACAATAGGTCAAGTGACCAATTGTCCAAACCGTAGAGCAGAAGTGACCAACTGTTGCGAAGTATCGAAGTAGCGCTTATGTAGTGGTGCATATTAGGATTTTTTCGTTTCTAAATTTTCCTTGACCACTGGTCATCTTGATGACCATCGTAATGCTCCTGTGTTCAAGTACTCGTTGAGACCTATCGTTTAAGCGATTTGCATATTCTGTGCGATTTTTCTATCGCCTGTTATAAACGGCAATAAATAACATGTCGGAGCAACATGGTTCCCAAGCGTGTTAGCTCGACATGGTCATCTCCTGCTTGACCTATGGTAGCTAAAATTCTGAAAAAAATATTTTTTTCTTAATTGAATTTTTTTATCCCAAATTACCAATTTTCAAAACTATAGTCCCATCCCTTCTAGTACCCGGTTTTCCTGGGTTAATTAGCAAATTTTGCAACTAATTAATAGTTTTGCACCTGATTTGTTAAACACCTTCGATCCCTAGCAAATTTTCCCCACATCCCACATGAAGAAAAAATTAATATTGCATGACATCGTCATGAAGCTTGCAAGGATCTCAGACAAGTACATAGAGAGCAGTTCGTGTAATTATATTCTCAGTATTCTGATAATATCAGTTTATGTACTGTGCTTGGGCCATGTACAGTACGACTGCTGTACATAAAAATGATTGTACCGGCTCGGTACATGTACGGAAGCGCCACCGTATTCTACGTATCTCGCGGGCAGATTTTCGCACATTCACCTCGCCGACATTCCGCTTGTCTTCTTTTCTCCGCTGCTGCTCAGAATTCGAACTAACATTTGCCGGTAACGTTCTGCTCCGTGTAAAAATAATCACGTTCAGCTTCTTTTCAACGCACGCACACACACGTGTACACAAACAAAATGATGTTGCGGATTAATATTGCTAACGGATTAGCAGCGACCTTGCCTTGACATTAAGTAATATTGTACAACATCCATTCAGCGTTATATTAAAGGGATCTGTGGAAAAATAATTAACCGGGAATTTGATTCTGGATGCGTATATATGCCGGTTATTATTTAATGATGTACGGACAAATTTACGTCATCGATGAGAAGCGTTATACCACCCCTGAGGGACACTGCTGAAGTTGATCTGTGTTGCTGTTGTGGCGAAACCGCGAATGGCTCATTAAATCAGTTATGGTTCACTAAATCGTACGTTTACACGGATCACTGTGGTAATCGTGTGTGGCGGGAATCGCGATGCCCGGCCTCCGCTGGCGCCGGCTGACGGAATGGCGCTTCGTCCTGGTGGCCGCGCTGGTCTTCCTGTGGTCCAGTCTCTTCCTAACGCGCCGGCCCGGCCCCGATCTCGGAGGTGACGAGGCGGGGTGGGAGGGCTGCGAAGGCGAGGAGCGGCGCATCGCCAACTACCTGGTGGTGATGCGGACCAGCGTGGGGGCGCGCGGGGTGCGCGACGTGATACGGGGGCGCGTGGGGGAGCGGGAGAGAGAGCAGGGCCGCTCCTGCAACATGGACGTAGTGTTCCTATTCGGCGGACTGGGTGAGAATAGCTCCGCTGTGGCCGCGTTGGCCCGTGAGACCGCCGAGACCGGGGATATCGTGCGGCTGGACACCGTCCCCGATGCGCACTCGCGGGACGCCCCGCTGGCGCTGCATTTTGCGCGGACGCTCAATCAAAATAAGCGGAGGTGCCGGTTGTACCGGCAGGTGATCTTCGGACAGCATATGCATAACGAGGAACGCCTATTGGCGAAACGTATGTGTTTACAGAAACATACGCACATAATACATATATATACGTATATACGCACACTAATTAATTTGGTATAAACTCCGTATAATAATTAATTGCCAATTGGTAATACTCGTATAATAATTAACTTCCCCAGTAGTTAGCCGGTCTTATTAAAATATAATATTAAGATAAAACAATAAAATAAATATTAAAAATATTACTAAAATATGTCTTATTAAAATAAAATATTAAGAGTTACCTGTTTGTAGCCAGCACCCCGGCGGAGCGTTCCAAAGCCAACTTCTGGGAGTTGGACGGCTGTCTGCGCTTCTCGAATATCCGCGATAATAATCCGCTTTTCTATGCTCATTACTTTCCGCGCCGTTTGCATTTACAGCTAGAAACTCAGCTGTCATTTTCTTACAACGGTAAGATATGTTTAATTAACTTCCATTAACTGCCTAAAAAATTATGTTACGTATATTAATCACCGCGCATTGTATCCTATTCTTTTGAAATCTTTAAATATATATACTGAATAAGTTAAATTTATTGCTAGGAACTGTTTAGTTCTGAAATCCATAATTCACATGCAACACAGTATTATTTAGTATTGCTTTGGTAATGAGCGATCGACAGGCAAAAACTAAACAGAGAAGTACATATAAATACAATGTACTCGTTTATTAACAATTAATTATCAGTAGTTTGTCGAAACGAATTAGTCACTCTATAAATTCTTTGATAATATTTAATTATTTGCGGGTTCACTAATGAATTATGTACTAAGAGATTCGTACTGTGAATTACGTAAAGTGAGTTATTTGTCCTTGACAGAGGATGTGATAACGCCGCACGATTATCCCTACCTCCTCGGTGATCCGCAGCGCATCTGCAACCGTTCGGACACCGGCGAATACTTTGCCGTGGTGGCGGTGCACTCCTCGCAACGCAGCTTCGACAATCGCATTCTGGTTCGTGCAGATAATTCTACACCATTTTTTATGCGCTTCCGTTCCTTCAATAATACAGTTTTCCCAAAATATTATCACAAATATTGCAATTCCATGAATTTTTATTGTATATACTGGAAATATTGTAGGTGTACGAATTAGTATCACGGGCGTTGGTAAAACAGATGCATCTTTTCGATGCTTGTGCATACAGATTGTGAGTCTGTTTCCCCTTTTTTTTCACTGACAGATTCGCGACACATGGGGCCACCGGAAGATCCTGCAGAAATACGGGATGAAGCTGATATTCTTTGTTGCGCGCAACTCCAGTGCGCCGCCATCGGAAGCCCGGAAGGCAAGTGCAGCAGCGTGCCGCAGTACAAGAGACGTTATGAATTTGATGTTAATATCAATGCCAGTTTAACCGGTATCAACAATATTTACGTACCAGTACCAATAGTACAGTAAATACCGGTATTACACCGGCACTGCCTACGTCCGGATGGCAGCCGTTGCATTCGTATACAGCACGTTAAATCATGTACAATACAACCTGGTACAGCCGTTTGATACATCGGTATGAATTAGATTGAGTGATGAGATACGTACATAATACCAGTATGGTGAGGAAATTATCGGTACTAGCAAATAACGTTTATCGTTACATGTTGCAATTAATAAATGGTCGTAAATAATTTCCTTTATGGCAGACGATTGGTGTATTTCATGACTAGGCATTCACGTTTATCACCCGGGTGCTCAAAGCTCGTTAATTTTACGACTTTAATATTAAATGTATCTAACAGATGCGACTATAATTTATTGCCTTTTTGCATGTACATGTAAATACGAGTACATTAATTGTCAACATTGTTCAACGTTAAGCATCCACGATCTCCAAGTCTTTCCGATTTAGTGGTACTGGCCATGTTAATTTTTGCAATCTTTTTATGATTAAATCGTCGGTCATTTTGAGTAATATCAATCAGTGCAGGCTTTTTTGTCATGTACAGCTTATAAGCCAAGCAGCATTTCGGTAGTGTACAATACATTACCGGTAGTAATCACGTAGTACGTACCGGCGATTTAAGCTAGTAGAGGTAGCTTGTACATAACCCAGGCGGTAAAATGAAATAATTGATCATGCGCCGGGATAACTGTATCCGTTTACAGTTGCGTGAGGAAAGCGACAGCTTCGGAGACATCGTCCAGGAGGACTTCGAAGAGGCCTACAAGAACATGACGCTGAAGCAGGTGGGCCTGTTCAAGTACATGACCCTGCACTGCTCCCACCTCCGCTACCGCTTCCTCCTCAAAGTGGACGACGACGTGGTCTTCGACCTGCCCAACTCTATCCGGCTCCTCACCGGGATGACGCGCACCTTCCCCAACGGCGTCCCGCACCGCTCCGTCTTCTGCTACCACTTGAACGAGATCGCCGACGTCCCCCGCTACAAGGGCAAATGGTTCGTGGCACCGGGGGAATTCCCGGGGAAGTTCTACCCGGCGTATTGCTCGGGCGCCGGCTACTTCCTGACCCGGGATCTTGTCGGGGCGCTGTACCGGGCGGCGCTGCACGTGCGCACCTTCTGGGTGGACGACACGTACATCACGGGGGTGCTGCCGAACGTCATCGGGGACGTGATGCTGTACCAGCTGCCCAAGCAGTTCAGCGGCCTCACCGTGCAGGATCTGGAGCGGGCCGACCCGGTGGACGCCTATCCCGCTATGTACTTCTTCCACACCGGGCAAAGTGCGTGGTTGTTCAAGAAGATGTGGAATATCGTCCGGAAGCGACACGTCTTCTGACCCATGACCTTTAACTGGTTAAATGGCCCGGGGACACCGTATCTGTTGACTGTTTTAGTCTTGTAAAGCTGCCGTAAATAAACATAACCGGTTTCAGTTACGCCAGTTTTCCCTGTTAACAAACGCCACGATTTTCTGTTTGACGGAACATATTAAAACGATGCGTTTAAAGCGTCTCAATTCGAATTGTTTATTTAGCGCTTCGACGGGACTTGCGACTGTACAGGTTGAAAAAGGATGCAACTTCACGAAGCAGCTATGATTACGATTACCCGAAAAGAGACCAGATCGCAGGCCTAATTTATTAGAACGCCGTCCTAAGAAAACCTAAGAAGTAAGACCTAAGAAACCTCAGAATACCTAAGAATGCTTAAGATTAACCTAAGAAACAAAAATAAAATCAGGGTTAGAAATAACATGGGCAGCTTTCGATAATATGTCGTCATGCTACGCTGGTGGCAAGCTGTTCAGAACAGGTAGTCACACATGGTGAACCGCTTAAGACAACATTCATCCGCTTTAAAATTTAATTGTATCTGTATGCCGCGCTAACGTCCAGGACTCCAGCGTCATTCCCTGTCAGAGTAGTGTACGCCCTGTTTGAGCTGCAAAGGAAAACGGTTAATTCCTTGTCCGCACCCAGTTTGTTAACGTTCAAAATATGCCCTCAAGATTTTCCCGAAATACTGTAATGTTGTTCAGTATAATCAGTATAGAAAGGCTAAGTGAGTTACAAACGCGGTCATCTGGATGTGTGTTACCGCTATAACTGCAAGAACAAAACTAGATGGTTGTTGACAAGAGGAGGTTGTTCCCTACGTCAGCCATCTTGCCGTCACTAATTGGCTCTTTGTACGGAATAATTCGCTGTGGCGATATAATGCCGTGGCTATCCAGGTGAAAACAACACGGTCACGTGTGCGTTGTGCAGGTGAAATGAAAGTAAACAGGACCGTATACGCTGATGTTTATGCCAAACAACAACGACGTACAAGCTTGTCCTACAATTTCCATCGTGAAGCTAAAGCACGTATTCAGCGGCACGCCAACTTTTCTATATGAACGATTGCCACTATAACACGTAAATCGTGTAGCGCCATAGTATGGAGTTTGGGCCTGTTTGGCGTATCCCGTGAATCTTGTTTTGCCGCTGTGTTGATGCGATAGAAATTACGGGAGAAGCTTGTGCAGATTGAAAAACGCACCGGTTATATGGTTTTACAGATAGGGCTGATATATTCACTCATGTAAGTAATATCATCGCGTCATCATTTATAAACCAATAACTGTATGACGTTGCTTATTAGAAAATGTAATTAATAAGCTGGGTGGTATCAGCTGATAGCCTGATTGTATTCTCACCGGAAACTACAACTTGATGAGATGTTTCTCTACCTAGAACAGTACAGCGATGTGCAGCTTTCAGCCATCAAAACAACGCGGCAGCCGGCGTTCCGCGTAATCAGCTGACTGCCGGACATAAAAACTATTCCGCCGCTATTACATTCACTAATACCGTGAGAGATACGGAAAAGCAGCATACAGAGTACAAAAGGTCACAATATCCTACTTATAAAAAGTGCACTATGATAATTACACGGCTTCTGTCACACGCAGCAGTCTCCAGGGAACGGATGCAGTACGAGTATGCCGGTTCGGCAAACTGCCGTTTCCGTTCTGTTGCTGTATGAAATTCCGATTGCTCAGCAAAATACGTCTGGTTTTATTCTGGATTTCTAAATAAGCCTGAAAAAGTCTCCGTGACAATTTTCTTTCCAAACCGAGCGAGCGTTTGTTGTATTTACATGTCCCCTCACATGACGCGCGCTGACGTTGATTTCGTGCTGTTTATTAAACCGGGAAACAGGGAAACGGAGCTGCTCACATTTCCCGCCGACGAAACAAATTACATTAGTAATTTTCCAGGCGCAGCAGTAAATTAACGGCCGACGAAGATTATTCGGCATTTAATTACACCGTCTAAACGGGAAACCGACTTTTTCTACGCAGCCGCTAATTTGGCATAATTTACCAGTAAATACGACGATTAAGTTTTTTCTCGCCGCGCCTGGAATTCAGCGCAAAGTTCTGGCCGTGAAATGCTTTCGGCCATTGAGAAGCAGGACAGTGTAATTGGGGAAAACACGGTGAAAAAGTGAAGAAGGCGTCATTTGGAGTGTGATTACCCGGCATTATGTGTTGCGGCTTCCGTTGGCGCGCTGGGAGTCTGGAGCGAGAAAGAGAGAGAAGAGGAAAGCAGGAAGCCGGCAAATCGAATAATCCCATAATTCCCGGCATTCATGGCCAGTGAAAGGAGCCAGCCTACGTTTATCCACGGGTGTCGTGTTATACTGCGCGCGCTTCCGGAATTCCGGCTGATCGGCGGGCGCAATTATTGCCGAAACCCTGCGTTACGCTGATTAATATAATAAAAGCACCAGCGCGGATTATGCCATACCGACCCGGGTTTAATCATTCGCTAATCTGCCCGCACGACAACACTGCGGCCGCTGCGATAGCATAACATTAATTTTATTCCATGCATTCGTTGCTGTTGATTTTTCTCCTCGTCTTCCTCAGCAAGGATCGGCGCGCGGCCGGCGCCAGTCCGCTGAAAGTGATCTCCTTAAGTTCCGGCAACGCTTCGGACCTGGGCAGTCCGCCCATCGTGTCGTCCATCTGGGCGGCGCTGCAGCTGCTCAGCGCCCGCTATCCGGCGGTGATGCACAACTACACCTTCTACCCGCACCAGATGTCCGCCGAGTCTGTCTGCTCCGATGACGCCCGCGGTGTGTCCACCATCGAGGTCGGGTTGGCCGATATCTACAGTAACGGCGTGCTGGAGCTGGATGGACCCACCGGACCCACCATGGTCGTCGCCGCTGGTAAGATACGTCGCGCCATAAAGCTATTAATCAGCGTCGCTCTTGATCGTACGGATATCTTACCGCCTCGATCCTGTCGATACATGCCGGTTTTCTGTGTTGCAGCTTGTCCCTCGGTCTTCCAGTCGCTGGCCAATTTTGCACGAGGTACGCAAGCTCTGATCAACTGTATTGAAAATACGAGTAATTTATACCCGAACGAGTGAAATTACGGTTTAAAAATGTCACCAGTTTTCTACTTGAAAAAAGAAAATGAGTGGAATTACGATAGAGTCGGATAGACTAGGAAATACTTTAATTAGCACAAGCCAGTTAGAATACATGAATTGGCAACAAACACAGAATTACAACAGCAGAATTAACTAGGAAATACGTTGATTTTAAAGCGGTTTAAAGAGAATTAACAGAGCCGTAATCTGCCCGCTCACAGATGGCGGTTGCAATTTTTGCAACTGATAGCGTTGTTAATAGCAATTAGCAGCACGCAAGGACACCGTCATTTCCGAATTGTTTGTGTAGTGCTTCCGCATTACCAGTAGTACGATAGCTTCCTTTTTTCCTTTCGATGGATTTTCGGCAAAGTCAGTACCCCCACAGTACCGCAAGGTCGACTGCTGTTGCAGCGTTGAATGGGGCAGAAGAAAGAGTTGTGAAAGCTGCCCTCCGGGTGGGGACGGAGGCGTTACGGAAAGGAGTAGAAGTCATGCCGGTTTTGTTGTCGTTAGAAAATACATGCGTGCGGCTGATTGATACTCGGCTCGGATTCCCTCCATTTTCTCTATTCAGCCGATGCAGCCCACGTTGAGGCTGTTTCAAGGTTTTTCATAAAAAACTTTCAGCTGTCCATTTCGTAGCAGAAGCTTAAAAATAGATTGTTTAGGTTGTGTGCTGAAGTGGGGAAGCAACGCTTAAGGAAAATGCCGGTCAGATGGCACTAATGTCTGCCTTTTTAATTAAATCTTTCGCCCTTAATTTTGCGCTCTTCGTAACACTTTTTAAACAAACCAAGCACATAATTACCCAATTTTCCTGAAACTTTGATTGAAAATACGTTTGACTATAAGTAGTCGAAACTGAACCAGCACTAGGTCATAGAATTTTGTTTCTGTTTGAGAACGAATCCCAAACATCTGAAAATCCATTTAAAAATTCCAGGGAAAGCTGATATTGGCTCGGATTTGACTATATTCTCACATATATTTTACAACAAAGTTTAAGAAGATCGGGTGATAACCAAGTTCTTGGTGCACAACAACGCATTTAAATTTTTTATCCGATTCCAGCTTTCTTCTAACATTTTTTCCCGATTTTAAAATCAGTTTCGAAAATTTTAAACTGAACTTGGTCCACTTTCGACTTTATGGCCAGGACTTTTATAGCGAAGCTCCAAAAAGATCAGGTAATAACCAGATTCTTGGTAAACAACAATCAATGCATTTAAACTTTTCGCTTATTTTCCCGCGCCATATCTCGGCAACCGGATGTTGTGCGCGCAAACCGTTTCCGGACAATGTGCACACATTATTCAGCTTTAGAATGACTTACAGTGTTGTCATTAGTACGGTCTTACACAAAAAAGTGATTCGGAGTGCACGAAAGCGAAACGTTTTAGTGTATGTGTCCCATTTTTGACGCTACAGTATGTACCGGGCCATTTTCCCTAAGCACGGCAGTCCGCTGACATGTACATGTTGCATTATTATAGTATGCGTATTACTGGTGTTTAACGAAGCTTGGTGACTTGACCAACCATAGCACATTAATTTTGATGTTCTTCTTGAATAAGGATATGTGATAGTCGAACTGTACCCGGCTTGGCTACTCAATAAACAACCAATCAATCAGTTAATGTATAACGATATAGAACGCTACTAAAAATGTTCCTGAGTGAGCGAAAGCGAAAGTGGAAACATTGGATATGTGTAAGTGCTGGATGTGTAAGAAACGGGTCCCGTATGTACCGGGCCATTTCTCTTGATTCCGTGGAAGTGCGCATTGTTAATCTGTCTGGTATATCCGGCAGTACAGAGTATACGCATGACCTTTAGTGAACACTTATTATCCGTTTATATTACAGAGTTGGATGTGCTGGCAATGAGCTAGTGAGTAGCCAAAAAAAACAAGTTCCTGGCTTGTTCGGCGGTTAACTAAGTGATTTGTGCATTGTTGTGCAGCACAACGCAGGATGCCGGATTCAACGACAAGACCCGCTTCCCGACGTGGCTGGCCTTTGGTATCGGCGACATCTTCGGGATCGGCGCGAAAGTGCTGGATCTGATGGACCGCTTCGGCTGGCGCTCCATCGCCGTTATCGAGGACAGGGTCAGCAGCTTCCTGCGCATCGGCTATAGTCGCCGCATAGAGCAGCACTGCAAAGGCGTCAAGGAACTCTTAAAGAAGCGCACCGACATCAACTCCCGTATTGACATCATGGTCGACTCGCGGCCCGCCAACGTCACCACCGCCAACGGCAGCGACTGGGCGACAACAGCGCTGCTGGAAGCGGCTAATTTCAGCCGCAGTATGTTGTGTATAACTCTCCGTGTTTGTGACGGCCGGCAAATTGACGGAATAACCTTACTTTTGCAGTTATCCTGACGTGCACGCTGGGCCTCTCGCAGCGGGAAATCGCCGTAAGCGGTGCCTGTTTTTCTTCCCTTCTTTCTGAAACTACAGGCTAACGGTTAATTACGCTGTTTCGCTTATTTTCATCAACAGCTGGCAGCGTCCGATCTCGGCATGACGAACGGTGACTACGTATGTTCTTTCCTTTACCGGAAACGCAATTAACTTAATCCAGGTTAAAAACATCCTTGTTCCAGGTCTTTATGCATTTATACGAGATTGAGGTGGCCAACGAAAATCCACTAAGCTGCAAGAATCCCGACGGATCATACGATGTGGTAAAAAAGAAAAGGTCACCGAATAAGCATTTTAGTGCAGAGCGCTTCTGCTGTTGGTAGAAATTGTGTGATGCCTTCGCGAGCTACTTCATGATCCGCACCAGCCCGGTTGATTGGGAGAAACTGAAGCCCTTCACCAGCAGTGCGGAGGCCTACGCCAAGCGGAAATACGGCAGCAAGCTGAAGAACCTCGAAATTGCGGTAGGAAGATAAAACCGGCTTCGGCTAGCAAGGAAGATCTATTCTAGAACCACTTCGTAATCTTCAGATAACATATGCAATTTGTTTTAAAAAGATCGGTCCCAATACTGTTCTTAGATGCCGGTATCGCTTAACCATTTAAAAAATATAAAACAAGCTCCTGAGCTACCTTATTACGAAAATGAATAAGAGTGTGTTCTTCAATTCTGTTTTGACTGGCAGAAATTACAAAAAAATAAAAAGTAAACCATAAAAATCTTCTACCTGGGTAGTGAACCGATTGACCTGTCTACTATTAGTCCTTCTATTAGCAATTTCTAACTATTATGTAAAATTCATAAATGGAACTGCTGTAAAGTTTCTAGTAAGTCGATAATACTGCAACCTCAGATGATCTAAAAAAACTAAACTAAATAACGTCGATAGGATCGATAGCAGCTAAAACAACTGGTAACAATCATCGCATAATAAAAGAAGACTCCCAGCAAATATACCACGTGCATGCTTTGGATAGGGAGCGGAAATGATGACGGTGCTATTCGAAGCCCTGGAGACGGTAGTGCAGACTCTGGACCGAGAGCGGCTCCTCAGCAACGGCAGCGAGGTCCCCGCCTTCAGCGCCCACCGGACCGCGGCGCAGACCTTCGGCCAGACCTACAACCTGACGTCCCGGCAGATGCGCATGTCACCCAACGGCACCCGCGTGGTCTCCGTTCACATCCAGGTCTTTAACCAGTCCACCAACGAGTTCCAGGTGGGAGCTCACCGATCCGGGAAAAATCTGGGAAGTTGTTTACTGACTATGTTTTCGTCTCTAGACGCTGTTCCTGGCCGATACGGCGTCCCGGGGACTGACGCGGGTGGTTTTCGGGAAGGAGGATCTCCCGTGGGAGCCCGGCGAGGTGCCGTTGGACCGGCCGCTCTGCGGCATCCACAACGAGAAATGCTACGATCGGGAGCAGGCCCGCCGCCTCACCGCTATCGTCCTCGGGGTCTTCGTCCCGCTGATGTGCCTCATCGCCGCGGGGGTCCTCCTGGAAAGGTCAGGGCGGAAGTTGTCCCAAAAATTTTTTTATGAAAAATAAAAAAATTATTTTACCTTTTAAGTTTTTAAAAAAAGGAAAAGAAAAAATGTTTTTCAACAGGTGGCACCGACAGGCGCATGCGTATAAGCAGTGGCTCATCGGACCGTCGGCGTTGGTGCGCTCGGCGTACATGTCGACGACGGCCAGCGCGTTGTCGTTCAAACTGGGCGGAAAGCGCCTGATGGAAGTGCACGGCGTCAAGGTCATCTGCTGCACACCGGAGACCGAGGACAGCTGCGACCTCATCGGTGGCGTGATGTGCGCCGACCCCAGCGTTTTCCTCAAAGGTCACCATCGCATGAAGGTCACGCTAAAGAAGACGCAGCTGTCAAAAGTCCTTTCGCAGGTCGGTGCATGCAATCGCTGTTCGCTACCGGAAGGCGTTGATAACGTAAAGAGTTAACAGATCAGCACGGTGCAGCACGCCAACGTCAACCGCTTCCACGGGATTTTCCTGCACGCCAATCCACCGTTTCTCTGCCAGCAGTACTGCGAACGCGGATCTCTCAACGACCTTATGGCACTCAAGGGCGGCATCGACTGGGATTTGAAGCTGTCGCTTATTTCCGATCTGATCGAAGTATACAAGTCGCATTACACATAAGAGTCCTAAAAAATTCCTGGGCGGCGAAAATTGGCCTATTTAATATACGCTTGTATATAATTATTAGTTAGTACTGTGTACATACTATATACAGATATGAATCAAACGAAGATTATTATCATTAAATATTTATTTGTTTATTAGCATTAAGGTGTGATTAAGCTGACAGGGGTCGTTAGTTAGTCAGTATTCGCATTTGCATAGGGACTGTACGCCATCCACCACTCGCCCATTAAATTCCACGGCCATCTCCGCCCGACCAAATGCGTGATCGACCAGCGCTTCTGCTTAAAAATCGACGACCTGGGTCACGAAGCCATCCTGGGTTTCTTGGGCGCCCTCCGCCCGACGGCTTCCGCCACACCCTTCACCGCACCGGAGCTCCTATTGTACCACTCGGCCGGCGCACCCTCCGACTTGTTCGCCTTCGGCGCGCTGGTGGCCTTCATAGTCACGGAGCAGCCGCTCAGCCGGACACTCACCACGATCTATTTCGACGGAACAGGTAAACAACGCATCCATTCCGGAAAGTTTCCCAATGTGACCTTTATCGCCGTAGAAACCAAGCAGTCCAACGTCACCCACATCCGGAAACGTCCGAGCTTCTACGTCCACTACGAACATCCCGGCTGTCAGGATTTAGAGAAGCTGATCGAGAAGTGCTGGGACGAAGACCCCGCCGCGCGTCCATCTGCGTCCTACGTCCGCGCTCGATTGCGGAAGATCACTGGGTCGCGGAATCTCCTGGAGAGTCTCCTGGAGCGATTACGCAATCACACCGAGAACCTGGAGGTGTCGGTGTATAATCGGAAGGTGGAATTAGTTAACGAACAGATGCGCTGCGACGCCCTGCTCAACGAGATGCTCCCGCGGGAGGTGGTGCGGAAACTGCGCGCCGGCCAGGAGGTTATCCCGGAGGCCTTCGAGGCCGTCAGCATCTTCTTCAGCTACATGCGCGGTTTCAACGAGTTCGCCGCCACGTCGGCGCCCCTGGAAATTGTCAACTTTCTGGATATACTGTACTCGCGGTTCGACGACAGTTTGAGCCGGTTTCGGGTGTGCAAGATCGAAGCCACCGGCGATAATTATTTGGTAGGTTCAGGGAATAAATCCGTAATGAATTTGTTGCACATGACCTTTTATAGGTCGCCAGTGGTCTACCGGTGCGCAACGGCAGCGAGCATATTCGCGAAATTTGTGACCTTTCCGCCGAGTTGATGAGCGTCTTCGATAATAATGTCGGCGGGAGGAAGATCGAGCTGCAGGCGGGCGTGCACAGCGGTCCGGTGGAAGCCGGCATTATCGGTCACAAGCGGCCGCGATATTGCCTGTATGTCTTAAGGAAATTAAGCGGATTTTAAATTTAAATTAAAATAAATGTGAATTTAAATTATTCAGTGAATTTATTTTATTCGACATTTGGTAGATTTGGCGACACGATGAATACTGCGTCGCGAATGGCCTCGCACGGCGAACCGAGACGGATCCATCTGAGTGCGGAAGCGGCCGGTTTGGCCGACACGTTCGGCTTCCAGCTGGAAGACCGGGGATTCATTTACGTCAAGGTAAGCTACAACTAATAAATATCTTTCGACAGGCAATTTAAATGCGGGATCGCTTGAACAGGGTAAAGGCGACACGAGGACGTTTTGGCTGAATCCGTCCTGCTGAACAACTGCTCAGGATCGCGTGTGTTTCATTCAGTCTTTGGTTCTGATTTAACGTGTCGAGCGCCGGCGGATAACTAATTGTTCTTCGGTAATCTGTGTCAATACTTGCTTTCACCAAATGGTCCAAATTTGCCAGTTCTGTTCTCTTTAGAGGTTCTGCTGACACAGACAAGAACGTATTTGAAAAAACTTTTAATTCGCCTTAAAATCGACAAAAATATCGCGTAGGAGCAAAACCAGGAGATCACCTTAAAAAATGGGAAACAAAAATCACATTTCGACAAATATACTTAGTCACTTTGGTACTGCTTAAATAATTTAGATTATTTTTATAGTTTCAAAACAATCGCTGCGATTATAGCAATAAATGTACGAAACAGCAAGTACGTCGCTTTGATTTCTGTGGACAGTTTTGATGCATCACATGGCAAAGAAGTATTACTGATATGCTTAACGGAAATGGAGTGTTTAACGGGAAAAGTCACCGTCGCCCCAGCAAAATCGCTTGCTGCAGCAGGCGTGCGTCAAAACGGTGTGAGCGCCACCTGTAGCTGCAATGCGTGGCGCTGTCGATTCACCCGCGCTTGGTTGGTACTCTTTTTTATCCTTTTGAATTTCTTTATTTACTTGTTCCGTATTTTTTTTATTTTATTTTTACGTGGTTATTTTGTTATATTATTTATTGCTTGAGCCGTGCCTTGCCCGTGAGTCACCGCGATGTGCGGCAGTTTTGTCGGCGTTGTGCCTGGTCATTCCATCCCCGTCAAGTCAGACTCAGTTTTGATTACTTTACTGTTTTTTATATTTGAATGTTTTTAAATTTTGTATGCCGGTAGGTCGTCTTCGATTATTTGTCAGACTTGCACACCTCTTTTTGTTGCTGTACGATACGCTGACGAAATTTTGTGTACGATGTTGAATTAAATATTTTGTAGAATTGTTTTGCAGGCTTCGGATTTTACGCGCTCCAAGAAAAATACTCGATCACAAGGATGAATCCGCTGTTTTATTTGCCTAATCATCTTGCTGTTTTGCGATAACCGTAGCATATGACATGATTTCTAAACCAGCTTACTACAATTTAACTTAGTTAAAGTGCAAGCAAGACAGACTGGGTCACTGGGTAGGTAAACTTTCGTCAATCTTCAGCAGATGATAGCGACTTTGAAGTGCACGCGCCGATCAACAAGCTTGTATGTAGGTATGTGCAGTGGCCCCGTCGAAGATCACATGAATGTTAAGAGCGTGGTCGAAATCTGCACGGTCTCTAAATTGCCGTACTACGTGGAGGAGGTGCACACTTCTCATAATTTGACGCTTTTGCTGGGATCACCTAAAAACAGATCGTAGAAAAATCGGTAAATCCGGGAACAGTTTGCGGAATTAAATTGCACAAAATGCTCAAAAAGCTCACGTTCGAACTGGGGTCACTATATCCTGGTGAGAAACCAGGACGATCTACGTTTCAAGACAGCACACGTTGAACAGCCACTTTTTCTTAAAAAGGTCTTTTTTTAGATGCAACTCCTACTGTGTACGATCTGTTGGTTGGTTTAAAATAAATAAATTTAAATGGTGGGAATAATCAAATTTACTCATTACCACGGCAGTTAAATTCCGATATTTTAACATAACACTGTTCTCATAGTATGCACAACGGTCGTACAAAAGTCAAAGGCAATTCCCATCTGTATAGACATGAGACATGCTTATTGTGCACGCAGTACCAATGAATGAAAACCGTAACACTTAGATGCAGATGTAAAATCCGACAAAACAGAAGTTATTGAAGTTATCCAACGCAACATCCAAGACTTTTCACAAGCTCATCAGCCGAGCGATGGTTGCGTCGCCAGATGCACTTGCATCATCCCGCATCTTACTCCGGCCAGCGCGACCATTCCCGCTCGAGGAGGACATGCTTACAGTATCCTTCGGGTCAGCAGAAACGGCAGTACTGATCAGCGGACTAATGCGACTGGATGCCGTCTTACGTTGATTCCTTAAATTTTTTCTGAGACAAAGAACATATCAGCATGTAATTCATAATATACAAACACGGATAATAGTTTATCATACGGATAACAGAAATACACCTAATTTTTAAATACGCATAATTTACAAGTGCGGATGCAGTTGTCCTGGACGCGGATATCTCCTTGGATTTCTTTTTCTCGCGTTGCGCCTCCAGTCCCGTCGCACTAACACCACACACAGCCTGAAGAAATTCCAGCGACAATTTCCGTTTTCTTTCACCTTCTCGGCGCTTTCTTTCCCCTTGCTGGAACAACGACGCGCTCGAAATTGAGAATGACTGTAGCAATCTCCCTTTGAATGACGTTAGCAAATGTACCTGGTTTTTGTCCGGCTGTACATAGTCGACTGGAAGCAACACATTCTTCCTGGGTAAACCGTTTTCCTGCACGATGCCGCGTTTGGCATCGTTTGGCGTCCATTCTTCTACGCACTCCTCTGATATTTCGCCCTTGAATCCATCGGCATAATACCGATATCGAAGGCGAACTGGCGGCAGACGGTTGGCCCTAAATTCATCCGGATACAGGAGCTTCCATGCGCCGCAGGGCTGTTGACCTTTTTTCTTGTCTTTTTTTGAATATCGCCCGATATAGTGGTCCAGGGCAGATCCCCTCCACCAGCCGGTCGGCTCCGTGCCACCGTAACCACAATGGTCACAATAGTAGAAGCAGCATCCTCTGCTGGACAGTCTACTTTGCAGCTTATCCATATATTCTTCCGGCATCTGAAACGAAAAGAAATAAGGCACACATTCACCTGTTGCAAAGAACAAATAAACTTACCAGCGGCTTCTTTGGTGGTACCGGTCGCCCCCATGCGCTACTGGCGCGCTTCTCAGCCAGGTCGCTTTTAAACTTCTGCAGTGCTTTCTCCCGCTCCACGGGATCATCATCATCTATGAGAAAATAGGAGTCGCATGGGCCCGCAGCGCATATAGACACACATAATGCGTAGACTGTATTACTACAACCGACAACTGTACTCACTACTAAAGCGTTTGCGACAGTCATTAATGCAACTACTGTCTCTTCACCTGAATCCGGACTGCTGGTGTCCCCGTCTTCCCCCACGCCCGCCCCGCCACCCACGGGCTCGTTTTCCTGCGGCGCTCCAGGCCAACACTCGTCAGCGTCGCTGCTGCTGTCCCTCGTCATCGGGTCTTCTCCCGGATGCTCCTCCACGGCGCCCTCGTTTGTGTCATCACGTGCAGTGTACCCTTCACCTGGCTGCTTGCCGAGAGGGCCTTCGTGAGCGGCGCCGATGATGCCCGTGAAGCTGGACTCTTTGCCCCAATGTTCCTCGAAATCCAGCTGGATGACGGGTTCGGTCCGCGGCAGCACCGGCTGTCTAATCGCTCTACAGCGGGATAATAAATCTATAATTTTCGGATACAGCATTTATTAAAAAATCCAGAAAATACACCGGATTACTGAACAATCCCTATCGGTTACAGTGAAACCTGGTTACTAAATACGCCTTCGGTTAAGCAAAACCGTATGTGTTATCCAGATGTATGTATTACACAGAGTTATATTACAGTCTGTGGAACGTGCCGGTTAAACTTTCCCCGTGTGAAATTTCCAGGTCTATGTATGTACCGGGGTATGTAAAAGACAGGTTTCACTGTATTCCCACCTGTACTCCGGATGCCGATCAATGCGGCGCGAATCCACACACTGCGTCCAGGCCGCCGCGTCCAGTGCGGCCGATTCGACGTTGGCCGGGCGCTGGCGGAGATGAGGATCCGGAGCGTAGGTGGTGAGGGCCACCCGCGGCGGAGACGGTCCGTTCATAAAGCGGATTCGTCGTCTGTCGGGGGTGGGCGCTGCGGGAGAGCCATTCAGCGTCTCGACGGCGCAGTCCATGGCTGCCGCAAAGGCCACGGCATGGTGCGGACTTTGGAAACGGAGACCGTACACCGGTCCACGGACGCGCCACTGGAGGAAGGTCGGAGTGGTACGGCTGTACTGGAAGCCTTTGTTGAGGGCGCAGTCGATCACTACCTGTACGGAAACACTACCCGTAGAGATCTTCAAGTGGCCACCTATGTTAAGTCAATAGGCGATATACCTTCAAGTGGCCAGGCTTCAGTTATTTGTCCCAGAACCGATTCTCTTCTTGCTTGTTGTTATAGCATGTTCAACACAACCTACTCTTTTCAGAGTACTCGACAAAGTCTAAATCGATCGAACGGTTAGGTCGTAACAAACCAGGGACGAAACGCTTAAGCCACGCCACGCGAGCCATTGCTTTAGACCAAACTGATTGCTGTGACCACCATACATTTGCGACTGCAGCGAACACTCAAATTGGCTTTTCGGCAGAAGCTAGTTTTGTATTCAGTGAGTCCGTTTAATCATGCTGAGAACTGTATGATTAACAGGAACACCCATATGGATGTAGCATTGGCTCCAGCCGCACATGCGCGGTAGTCACTGCAGTGAGTTTGGTCTAGAGCAGTGGCGTGGCTTAAGCGATTCGTCACTAGTTTTTTACAACGTAAATAACTAAAAAACGGTGCAACCGATTTCAAATTTCAAGTACTTTGAAAAGAATAAGTTGTGCTAAACATGCTCCCCAAAAACCGAAAGCAAATCGGTTCTGGGGCAAAGTAACTGAAGCCTGCCCACTTGAAGGTATGTCGCCCATTGACTGAACATAGGTTGCCACTTGAAGGTCTCTACGAGACTACGGGTAAGCAATAACCAGAGCCAAAAAGTCCGTGTACGAACACAGCAGGAGTCGGTTACCTCGTGGTTGTGCCCACGCCGGCCGGTGATGCGGAACGTGCTGCCGTGTGGGTCTGCGTGCTGGTGGATCTTCACCTCAACCGGGGAGGTGGCGTTCTGGGCCGCGGACCCCGCTGGCTGCCAGCGCTTGGTCACCTCATCGTACACCACCACCGACACGTGCGTGGCCACCGTAATCTCCACTCCGCGACTGCAGTTCATTATCGTTGGGTTATTGGGTAACTAGCAGACTTTCACGAACACTTCTTCACCTGCAGGCGCCCACAAACACACAAGGACGTCAGCCAACAGCTCGCTGTAATTAATAAACAAGCGTGTAAGCAGCGAACCTTGCTCTGTGCAGTGGGAAGGAAAGGGGAGCAACTAATTACAGTTTCACAAAAGAAATAGGGTACGTAACAATTTCTCGTGCAGGAAAAATCAGTAACGATGGGGATAGAGTGACAAGGAATAAATACAGAAATCCTCTACTCAAATAATGAAGAAAATTATCCGAACGTTTGAAAAAAGCTAGCCTTCATGCGCAGGCTACCACTGACTGTGTGAGCTCTGCGGTGCAGATACCGCTGCTCCTGGCGGGTGCAATCAGAACAGAACGGCTGCAGTCCTGCATCTTGTAAAAGCGAAATTTTAGAACTTTGAGAAGTTGGCAGGCATGTGAATGAGCAAGATAATCTGTGACTTCATTGATCATTCCATCATCAGCGTTTAAATCTGCAGTCGCCTGTCGGTGTCATCCAAGCTTTCAATGGGAAGAATAAATCTGGTTATTTTAGTACTGGAAACAGGGATAACAGCATCAGGAACGAAGGCAGTAACAAAGGCGCAGTTTTAACTTTTAAAGCAACGATTCCAGACAGAGGTCATATTTTCACTTCGTCACGAATTGAAAGTTCGACCTTTCCGGATTCATTAGACAAAAGTACTGCATTGGCAAAGGCCACCTGTCAAAGCAAGGAAAACTGAAAAAGGTCAAAAGTGATCTATATGTTCACAACAATTGATCGACATCAATCAAGCCATCATGGTGACGGTTATTTCAAACGGTTAGACGGCATTGAATACCAGTGCACAAATGACAGGATTACCATAAAACACAGCACAGTAAATGTAGGATGATCCGGTAGGAGACTCGATGCATCAGCTGATGCCGATCACTATGTGCAGAGGAGATGCTTGTACTGCTTTTGTTGTTGGTTAGTGCATCGTCGGCTTTGCCAGTGTGGTGTCGAATTCCATGTTATGGCACACGTCTCAAAGACTCGAAGGGTGTTTGACACTTCATATTAAATTTCGTAAAGCGGACCGACAATATTTCCTGCACGTCAGATGCCACGGATCGCCATTTTGCCTTATTAGACTTCTTCATGGTTCTTATTGGGGATATTTGCATACTCAAACTCTTACCGACGGAAGTTCTCAAATCTCAGTCGCAATAAAAGCGAGGGGTTAGGTGCTGATTTTGGCTATTTTGGCCCAGTATGTTCTCGTTTTATGCTTAATGCGAAATCTACTACCGAGCCGCTACGCCGGATTTCGGCGTCCGATTCTCGGCTCGGCTCGGCTACTACGCAGATTTCGAGCGAGCGGATTCTCGGATTTCGGCTACGCTGGAATCGCTCAGTTAATCTCAATATTAATGTCTTCACGTGCTACAGATATGTACACCGATTTCCCGTCTTCCAGTGCTTTTTGCAGATGTCTCCTAAACTGCACGAAGTACTCGTCCATATTATTCACTTACTTTGCATTTATAAGTGGATGTTCGTTCTGGAACACATCGGTGCTGGGAGCGGCTTAGTCCTAAGCCCGCTCTCACCTGGCTTAGGATTATAATCAAGTAAAAAAGTGTGTTTAAATATGCTGAATTCATATTATCCCAAGCAGTTCTTCGATTACAATTATGATTATGATATTTATGCACCTGTGCACCGCACTTCAATTTTTACCCTACAAGAGCTACTGCAGACTAGCAGATTTGTTCCAATCCAGTACAAATCTCCAGCTGTGCAGTAGAACATCTACTCCATAATGCTGAACAATTCCACAGCCGCTGATATTACCAAGTCATGGACGTTCGTCCCGATTATGGACACCCTGATCCTGGTTGCGGCGCTGCTATTCATCGCCAACCGACGCCTTCACACTTCGTTCTCCGTGTACCTATTTAACCTCATCCTGATGACCTTTTTCTACATCGCCACACAGGGCCCCATTAACATCCTGTATAGTCTCTACAGTAAATGGTGGATGGGCGACGCGCTCTGCACATTTCTCTTCTACACGATCTACCCGCCCTCGGTGGCCGTCGTCCACGCTCACCTCCTCATCACCGTTAACCGTTTATGGGCCATCACGCAGCCGGTGTCCTACAAGTATCACACCACGTCCATCGCTGTTGGGCTGTGTGTAGTCATGTTTCTGTACTGTCACGTGCAGCCGTTGTACGGTGTCGTGATGGATGGACTGTACTATCGAATCCCCACTTCTACGGGAAATGCCTGATCAACATGGCGGCACTATGGGCGTGGGATACCGCCACGGAGTTGGTTAACTACACCTTCCCGATGATCTTCATAGTGGGATGCAATGCGTTCTTGTTTTACCGGCGAAGAAGACGGTTTAGCGCGCGCATCACCACCGTGTCGAGTCATACGGAGCACCATTCCAATCCTATACCGGTTGTGGATACGAAAGCACCCCGGATAAAACCGAAACGAGCACTGGTGCTGCTGGTGTGTCTGACGTTCAGCGTCGTGATCTGCTGGACGCCGGGCGTGTCTTATTTCACCATCCAGCTGGTGTTTAACGTGCAGCTGCCGTATGTGTGGCTGCAGATTGGCGCGATGATGTTCTCCGCGCAGTCGGTGGTCGATCCGATTGTGCTCGCGCTGAGCTTTGCAGACCTCAGGGAGATGATTATGTTGGTTGCGAAAAAAGTCCGTAAACAAGCGTTTTAACAAAATGGATGTTGGTAGCTTGTGATCGATACTCCCGAGCAAGTTTGTTTAGAATATTTGTTAGCATTGTTTTTTTGGCATGGTTAATGCTTAATTTTTATGGCAGACTTGAAAGTCGACGCACCCGTATCTTTGGCAGCGTAACCAACGTTTGAACATCAGGTGCTCGTATCTTAATTAATGACGGATAATGAGGCTATATCTAAGAAATATTCAGATTAGAAAGTGTCTCTGTCTCGCATATCTTGAAATCTCTGCTGATACACTTTTTCCTCTCTGAATGTTGATCGGTTTTCTTGTAATCCACATCCTGCCGACTGCAAAACGCTTTATCAAATTCGACTGCGATAATTCTTTCCATGACCTCCTATAAATTCTGCAAATATACGCACGTAATACGAAGATCGCCCTTACATCAAACCTCGGTTGTTTAAGGTATCAAATTTTACAATGAATATTGATTAATTGCACGAATTTGGTACTATATATCAGATCACTAATTACCTTCAATTTGAAAGCAAAAGCTTCCTTTGCTTGTTATGGTAAACTTTGTCCCTTAATGTAGGCGGACCCTCCATGTGTCGTGTATAAGCGTTCACGCTGGTTAGAGCTCCATGAACAATCTTTACTCTTCCACGCCTGTAATGCTCAATCGGTAGGCAACTCTCATCTCAAACTGTAACAGATCCTTATGGTGGAAACGACAACGGCTCAGGAACATGAGAACTCAGGAATCCCTCAGGAACACTCCAACTACAACTTCCGGTCGCAGTTTCTATGAGGATCAACAAAGAGCTAGGACGATTGTGTCGCGAGCAAACCTGTATTCTATGCAATAATCCGGGAACGATCATGTACATCAGAAGGAACAGGTATTGCTGCCTCTTTATTAATGCACTTCACAGTCCACAACGCTAGGAAATCGTAATTAGAAAAGCAGTCTCAGAAGCAAATCTCAGACTACTCATCCCCGATATTAGAAGTGACAAGAACTTATATAGACTTCGCGCTATGACATCACATACACCGCTAATAGAAGAGAACAGCAAATCACAGTAGAGATTGACTAGATATTCGTTTGTGTTGCAGGTGGAAGGCGGACAGTCAGCATCCGTACGTACACTCCGGCGTGTGATCTTACTCCCACACGTCACCCCCACGAACGATGCTTGGCCGTGCCAATATAAACAATCCATCCCGCAACATCCCAGTGCGATTGTGCACTTGCGTCCATCCCGATCCCGATCCACCGCACAATCCACGTGTCCATCCGATGCCCAATGTGACTGTACGCCGCGATTCCAGAGAGTGTGTGGAATCCTCGGCGAAGCGGCATCCGGAAGGCCACGGGTTTGGCAGGGCGGAGGTCCAAGGATCAAAGAGGCAAACTATGAACTACTGATATTGCATGTGCCGTTTCAGAGTGGTATGAGTGTATGTACAGCATACGGCATAAAGCTTTATTGATGGTAAAATCGGAGAATTGTGAAAATTGAAGAATTGTGAATATGTAATTGTCAACACGAGAGTAATCCATAAAAGAGAGCACGAACCGCGATCATGAACCAGTAATATTCTTACGAATTCTCGAATACTACATACTACACTATACAGCAACAAGATCAATCAACAATAACAAACAAGCCAATCATAGTTGTATAAAGATCACGAGTACAAATAACTAATAAGCCGAGACAAAATATAAACAGTAAAAGGATAACAACAAGAAATAACAAATACGGCTTCAGTGCATCAGAATGATTCACAAAATAACACAACAACCAGTAACTCGGGTGAGATCAAAAGGAAAACAATAACAGATCATCGAAAGGTTATTCAATGTTACTTGCCAGCACTAGGAGCCAATGAAAATAGACCAGTCATTCCAGAGCCAGATGCAGCGGCGTTTAAACGGCGAGACGCCTCCGCAGCCATCTGTCGGCGACGATCAGCATCCAATTCACGCTGCTGCTGCTGGGGCAAATAACCAGGGACGAAATTATGATCAGCAGAACCCACAGGGCCAGAAGGAGCAGAAGGCGCACGTGGACGATCAGCTGAGAACGGTCGCGGGCATCGCGGACAAGCGGCACATAAGGTAGCGGCAAAACATTCGGCGGCAAACCCGGAAACTCAGCATTCTGCTGCACCTGCACAGGCGGAATAACAGCCGGAGGGACAACAACATTCAAGGCTGGCGGGCCAGGTATATTGACAGCAGGGTCGACACCATGGGGCTGACCTGCAACCACAACTCCATTGCCCTGGCCCGGATTCGGTGCATTCGGCGCTTGGTTTCCCGGGAAGTCAACCTCCATGTCTGGGGCGGCAGCTTCCACTGGAGCAACTGGGTTAGGAGCTCCATCAGGTACTTCAATAACCTCCGGTGCGCCCAGATGTCGGCCATTACGACGCCAGTGATCGTTTCCTCGACGGAGATTATTGTCTCCAAAATTCCGATGATTTCCTCGGCCGTACGGACGAAAGTTGCCACGGAAAGCACCACGGCCTCCACCCTTTCCTCGGAAATTATAACCGGCATTATTCTGCTGTTGATTGGAAGACGAATGAAAGATGGCGTCTACCAATTTGTCGAAAGCACGGTTAGGATCGATAGGCGGCATGCCCAGAATCAAGAAAACTAATGACCTTTAACGCAGGAAGGTAACGAGAGACTAGCGTTAAAATCGGACACCGAAAGAGCAAAAAATTGTACACGCTACTGCGCCGAAACGAAAAATCCACAATGCCGATTTCTGCACGCTACACGCCAGTGATTTTATACCGGTCTGCCAGAGCGAAAGTTTAAAGTGCGGCAAATTCCACAGGTAAAAGAAACGACCAATCAGCGCATCGCGCTATATCCTTTAATTCAAATTAATCAGAAGATCAGATCAGATCTAGGCAGAACGGAAGATTCGGTTACGACCAGTTCATTGACTCTAAATAGCGCATCGAAAAATGAAAATAAAAGTAGAAATTAAGCAGCGCACAATTCCTCAAAAATTGAAAACACGAAAGGTATTTCCGGAATAAGTGATCCAAAGCAGTCGATAGAATACAAAAATAAAAGGCGGCTCTGCTTGCGTACAAATAACAACAGAAATACCAAAATAACAACACAAGATGTAAGATGATGTAGCACTACAGTTCATCAGAATGTGGCTGCTGCTGACCGTAGACTACCGGTTCCGCAATTTCTGGCGAATCTTCATGAACAATAGCTGGAACGGGTGGCACAACAGGTGCAACTGGCTGCAGAGACGGCAATGGATCTACTTCCATTTTCTCCAAGTCGGATCCATCCTTATCACTATCGTCAATTTCCATATGGGTGTCTTCAGCTTCCTCATCAGCGTTTTCATCAGCAGACACTACTGCAGCAGGATCATCGCTGCCATCATCTTCATCCGAAGAGGAAGTGTCATTTTCTGACGAAGATGATGATTCTCCACGAGTGCGAAGATGATACGGACCCGCTGAAGTGGACGGCTCAGGCTCATCATTCACCCCATTTCCAGACAGCTGCTTGGCGCAAAGCCGCATCCGCCCGCTGACAGTTGCCGATTTCTTTAAACAAACCAATAAAAACAGGATTTAAATACAAATATTGCCGTCGGAGTTTAAGTGCAATAGGCGTAGGCAACCGAGAAGTGACGGAGCAAAGATCAAAACGATGAATTAATGTTCCATTCGGATATAAAAAGTACGATGAATTAATGTTCCATTCGGATTCGGTTTCGAATAACGGGGATGAAAGCGATTAAGGCCGGAAAAATAAGCCTGCGAAATAGCCACATCCTGCTCACCGTTCTTGTTTGCTACACCATCCGTGGGAACACAGCCGAAGATGCACGTTTACGAGCCGTCTGCTTAGTCTTGAAAGCCGGCCGCGGTGCATCCGGGTTATACGGCACATACAAAATTTCACCACGACGTAAATGCTCTTCATCTAATAAAAACGGACAAAATAAGCCTGTACTAAATGCTGGCCATAGCACGACAAATATCAGCTATCCGAGTGCAGGATATTCGTAACAAACAGAGATTATAAGCTAGAACAAGCGGATATGAAACAAACACCTGAAAAACCACAACATCACAGAGACAACGCCAAACCCAACAATACCTCGTTGTGCCCGCACTGACGCAGTTTCCGACGATTGTGATTCATCTTCCGTAAGGTCTGGAGTACCCAGTTGTCGTGAAAGACTACTCTGCTGATTGTCGGGTTTATTCAGGGACGGCTGGGAAATCTCTACTTCTGGATCAACCGGAAACTTGCCACGACGGTTTCCACGGCTTACAACAGTAGCATTGCGACGCGCAATGGCAATACGCTTGCTCTCGCGATAACGACGACGCAATGCAGCTGTAACTGCTCCTGCCCGACTGGTGGAAGGTTTAGGACTTTTTGCTGCATCAGCACAACCAGATGGTCCAGGGATTGAGCAGAAAACGCTGGCTGAGTGGAAGTGCGACGATAAACTCGTGCGCGAGTAACTCTGCTGGATGAGCGAGCTTCATCACTGTTTGTTGAAAAACCAAAGCTGAGGCCAGACAGGGCACGGCTCGGACGCGGGTTGCGCGATACAGTCTTGCGCGCTGCCTGTTTCTTCGCAGGTGGCGACATTTTTAATACTAACAATAGGTTTTGGAAATAGAAAACTAAAATGTTGACAATCCAGGAACTACAATAACTGAGATAGCAAAAACAGCAAGTGCAGAACACAGCTGATCACAACAGGCTGGCACCGAAACCGGAAACAAAGAATACAGGCAACCAACCAAATGGCGGGTGACAGGCGACAAGCCTAAAATTCCACAGTTTTCGCACTTTTACAGACAAAATACAGCCGTAAAGCTGATCGATCTCTTGCCATCGATTTTGATAATTAGCCGTAAAAATAAAATTTTGAGACAACAGCGCTTTAAGTTCTAAAGAAAAACATACAAATTGTTAAGAGTAAAACGCAGAAGACGCGTCTGGGAAACATTCAAAACACAGACCGGAAACTGCATAGTTTCCGCACGGACTCGCGCCTCGGAGCGGGTGACAGGCGACCTAAATGCCGCACCGTAAGCGCAGAAAACTTCAGCTGTTCCCTCATAACACTAAAAGCGACGAACCCTGCAATATTTTATTCTTCTGTGGTGATGGTTTTCTTTGTTTATTTCTGTTCTTTCCTTATCCTATATTATATTTTAACCAACTCATTTCATAATGTCTGGACAGCCCGGAGAGCCATCGCCATCGCCAGAGACTGACGCTGTGGAGCACGCTACCTACTGGAAAGAACGCACGCGGGAATCCGTGCAGTTTGCAATGGCTGCGCCATTTGCGGAGAACGAAACCGCAGCACGCCGTCGTCAACTGGCAATGCACACAGCCGCACATGCCTGCATTCTTGAAGCGGATATTACTGGGTATTATGTGGATCTCGCTTCTATAAAGCAGTTCGTGCAGGATTTGAACTCGGATTTCACTGCGGATCGCGTTGAAGTATTTCTAGAAGACGCCATTAACGCTGGAATTCTACCGAAAAAGATGGCGCGCGACGGGCGATTCGTTCTAGAAGTCGCTGAAGAGGTTTATAACAGCCGCGAGGTTAAGCTAGTGGACACCTATAGCAAATTGCGATGCATGATCCGGGCAATTCTTTATCACGCGCGTTATGCCATGTCACGCCCGGAGATTCAACAATGGGCTTACGAAACTTATCACCTGCAGCTAGAGAACTACGAATACTGGTTCAACCGCGGACTAGATCGGCTCTTGGAGAAGAAGCAGATCGTGATGGTTTACGGGAGTTTGTACGTGCACAGTTGCATTGATCTGTGGCTTGCAGCATTCGCGGTTGTTGTCTGTGCGACACGCTGGCTCAAACAATCAGTAAGTTTGTAGAATTTCCAAATAACGAAACCCAGAAATTGTGGCTATACTTTTGCTTGCAAGTGTGCAGTACTTTTCTCTGTGTTCTCAATGCAATAACCACAGTGACTTGCAGATGTGAAGATGGCCACTCTGAAGATAGAAAAGAACGGAAAAGAACTGGAACAAGGCGTCACCGACGCCAGCTTCGGCTATGTTGGCGAAGATGTCGAATTAATTGTGGACGGAGTCATGGAGCGTTTGGATGCCATCGATCCGGCCAAAAACAACACCACTGGAGCCAATTTGCTTGTTCGCTCCAGCAAGGATGCTCGCATCAAACGGGAGCCAATCATTAAATTGAGTCAACTGAAGGAAATGAATGCTCGCCCGCGATATGTGGCACCCTAAAAGAGCGAACAACGCAAAGAAACGAAAACCGAAAAGCCCAGGGTAAAAGCTGAAAAACCCGGCGACGATAAGGCTGACAACACTGAAGGCATCGACAAACTGCTGAAGATGGTCGAGAGCGAGCAGAACATCACGAACAACTGTAAAGCGCTGGTCAACACTCTAAAGGCGCGCGTGTATACCGGAATTGACCACATCAAGTATGTGCGCGAGGCTTTGGAGCAACGCATGGCCAACATCAACAATGCCAAGAAAATCGTGGATTTGGATTAAGTCACGGCGTTTTGTGCGTCTCCCCCGGCTGTTAAATAATTTGTTGGTAATTCAGCCGGTTGTTTTTCTATATCCTGGTTGTATTTTAATTCTGGATCTGAGTTTAACTTTGGATAACTCCGGGACCGATGCTCATGTAATTTTTAATTCTCCTTGTCGTACAGATCTTGTCAATTGGATTTAACACGAATTTTTAATAAAAGGGTAAAACTGCCGTGCATAATAATTTTACAGGAAACGGATAAAAGAAATTAACCATAGACATTGTGCGCAATCAGACGTAGTACACCGATAAGAAAAGCTGTAGTCCGCACTAATTTAATTTCCAAAATACAGAACATCCACGTAGACCAGAATCAGCGAAGACCAGGAAGATATAAAAAGAATTTTTCTAACTAACAAAATTGGTCTTAGCATGAAATTGAACCTGGGATCTAGCTGGAGGACTACATCCTACTTTTGCCCCTACGCCAGCGTAGCTATGCCACAATTCCGAATAATATTCTAAACACCGGAAGCGCTACATGTCGTTTATCAAATATAACAGTGCGTCAAATGGCTAAGTTTAGCATTCAAGAAGAGGAGAACCGAAAAATAAAGTTTGTAAGTACAAATTCAAAGAGTTTCCATTCTAAAGCGTAGACCAGTTCCTTCTTGTGGCACTGCAAGTTAGCCGCTATACTACAAGTGCTGCACACTATATATCAAAAAGGTTGAGAAAATAGGACATTAAATCAAATAAGTTCGAACCGAGACTTTAAAATCGACAAGTAGTTTCCTTGATTATTTACCCGGCCACTACTCTACAAATTGTCCGACGACAAACAACGAAACCACGGAATATTATTATTAATATACAAACAACAGCATACCGCCCACTCGATTCTATAAGACCGCTCTTTTGTAGCAATCACAAAATTCGGATCACCGCTGCCAATACCTTAGGTAAAGCGCCAATAAAAATATAAAAACCAAAAAGTGAGTTTTCAGAAAATGCAATTTAACTTTTAAGGGGTTTCAAAACTGAAACCTTCAACTTTGCCCGTTGTTGTGGTTCAACAGTGCAGAGCACCATACTACGGCATTCTACGGCGTTAATTTTGAATTCACTCATGAGAAATGATCGTAAAATTGTATTCATCATAGGCAGCGTATCAGCCAGCATTATTGTGAAAGTATGAAACCCAAAAAGAAGGTTTTCAAACTACACAATTTAATTTTAGAGGTTTGAACTCTAGACCTTGAAGACAGCTGGTGAGTGTGGTTCTTCTGTCCAGTCACTACACCACGGGATATTCTCCACTATAACCAGTTGGAACATGACACCGGAAACGCTACGAGTTATATAACAATACGGCCGTACGGAATCGTTAAATGTAACATTGCTGCTCGTCCATTGTGATAGCAAAATTCGAAGTAATAAGATGGAAATGTCAATTTTCAAGGCCACAAAAATATAAAATCGAAAAAGAAGGTCTAAACGGAAAGTGCACTAATTGTAAGGGTTTCGAACCCAAGGCCTTAAATCAACCGGGTGGTCACAGAAATTGGCCACTCGACCACTACACTACGGTATCTTTCGACGAAATCTAAGTAAACAAAACGCTAAGGATTGTACGCCTGTGCGCCGCTCACTGATAACTAAGATAAAATTAGCGTCACAATACAAAATACGTGAAACATATGCGTTCGAAAAATATAAACCCGAAAAAGAAGGTTTACGAAAATGCTTTTAAAATTGTTACAGGGTAGAACCCAGGATCTAGCGGAGAGTCGCCTAGTATTGTCCTCTTGTCTAGTCCACTACGCCACACAAGGCAAGGACAAAAACTACTGTTATAAAATATCGTACCGATACACCATGAAACCTTCCACCTTCGTAGCAACCGCTCTCAATGTAGAGTAACCCACAATTCGTACTATTTTAACCCCAAACACAAAAATATAAAAACCTGAGGAATAACACCAAAAAGAAAGTTTATTTACAAAATTGCGTTTTTATGTGGACTAGAACCTCCGACCTATAACGAAGCCACAACGGAAGCCACTATTATACCAGCGGGGTCGCTCTACGCAAAATGCAAAATAATTACAGCGCCTAAGACGTACCGCTGCTCGTAACGAGAAATGAGCACTGTGCGTATCGGCCACCTGCCCGAGTGAGAGACTTCATGAATAGCAGGGGACAACTAACGTAAGCGGACGATTGTGTGGTTGCAGGCTACAGCATCCCAAATTTGTCAAAAAACAGCACAGGCAGCCTCCACTACATGAACTTTATTAAATTCGCAATCCACATAATAATCAAACGTTTGAACGAACGAAAGGATACAACGCAATAGCCATAATGTTATCCACAAGGAAAACAGCACAGCAAGAGCTTACAGCACAAAACTGAAAATAACACAAACTGTACGCACAAACTAAGAGATAAAATTCTAAACGAGACCCGAGAAATACGAGATCGCAAAGGAATATACAGCCGAGCTGCAACTGAATAACTAAACTAATAAGGCAAACATGCTTGACAAACCAAGGCCAAAACGTCCAACTGATTACCGTACAAATAAGGCAAGATAAGGCAGAATCCCACTCAGAGACTCCATCGAGTCAAAGAAACACTACGGATTCTTCAACGGAAGCTTGGAAACAGCCTCCTTGACAGCAATTCTCTTCCGTTCGAAGCGGTGCTGGGCCTCAGTGCGTTGAGCCATCTTCTGCGCCACACTCGTCGTCCACTCCGTAACACGGTCTTCCAGCGCATGCTTGGCTGCTTTCTTTGTCTCACGAGCAGGAGGAGCCATGGTGAAGTTATCACAGAAACTATCCCAGAGTATCAGGGAAAAGAAACTGGGAATGAAACGAGAGGAAATAAAGCAAGAACAGAAATAAAACGGTAATCATAAAAAAAAACTCTACTGGGTTACATTCAGAACGCTTGTAGAATGGGTGACCGCTCACTGGTGGCAGTGACAAATTATTGGACTTCGCTGGCTGCGAAGTTAACGTTAACGGTATTGCCTCCTCGGGAAGGGGCGCATTGGGTAATTCTCTAATACTACCGTCAAATCTGTATTTTCTGCTGTTTCATTTTATGTCACGACACCGTTTAAAACCTTGAAAATACAGCAGCATCAGTAAAATTATCAAGCCACTACTGTATTCATAAGGAACAAAGCCATAACAAGCTTATCACAACTTGAAGGAAGACATCATCCGTTTTAAAAGTAGCATTTAAACGTGAAAACATACAGTGCAAAGAGAATCATCTGCACGCAAAAGAGCAACGTTTAAAAAGGCCTGTACAAAATCTATCCACGTTGCCGTTTACAAAATACTCAAAGGGCCGATGGTGCAAAACATCAATTCCAATAATTATAGGGAATTCCGCGCAAAGCATGACGCTGAACAACAACGTGCTTACGCTTCTTCTTTGGTGTTTCCGGGATCGGGGACTTCACATTCTCCCAGAGCATCTCTACTGGCCGGATCTTAATAGGGTCCAACATATGGCTCTGCTCATTCCACCAGTCCGCAAAGTCTGGATCAGGTCCTTTTCAATCATCCAGGCTGCCAGATCCCCACAATTTCGGGACAGTTTCTTTGGGTGTGGACCATCAAATGCGACCACAAAAACCTCGTCCATTATTCTCGCATTCCACACAGCAGAGTTCATCTTCCATGCGCTTGTTCTATTCGGCCATTTCGCGGCGGCGACGCACACGCGGAGATTCTGGTCTGGGAGGCGATGGCGGAAGACCCAGATCTGCACGGATGCGATCTGCTGCAGCACGGCACACCAGAGTTTTGGGTCCGGCCCAAATTCCGCGACGGACGTAGAAAAACTCCGTCTGATCTGCGCGGATCTCATCCTCCGCGTAATTAACCAGCATTTCATACTTTTCAGGTTCTTCCAAACGTAGTTTCTCCGCAAACTCGTCCGAAATAATGCGGCCGAAACTACCTTTGTAGCAAAACTGCCTTTGAAATAATCCATCATAAAGACGAGATGGTCTTAGGTAAACGCAAAAGAAGTGAAGGTTTTAATTTAGAGAATCTAAAGCCGCAGAAATGACAATAACTCGATTAGACGTGAACTGCTGACACCATATCTGCAAACCGGACACAGCTGTGTGCCCCAAACTGGCAGTGCCCTAACATTTGGTAACATACGGGCGGTCGGCACAGCGACTGTCATTTTCTGCGCGTTACAGCATGAAAACGATTTTTTTTGACAGGCTATAAGGTTTACGCTCGATGATGATTATTTTAGATGTTTTCACGGGGTTTTTCATGGAATCGCAATTTAAAATAAACGCTTAGGACTAATTCCATCAGATTTATTATCGAACGACAAAACCTGAATCCCACGAATCTATCGGTAAGCCACAATGCCGTACCGTTTATACAGCGTAACACTATGCCAAAAGGGTAATTGTAGAAACCACAAATTGAGGATCTGTACAGAACATTTAGAAACGAAGAAAGGCCACTTGCAGCTATTAAACAGCACTACATCATAGAAAAAGGTGGCAGTTAAGGAATCATAGGACGTAAAAAGCCAACCTTGCAATAAAGTCTATTTATAGGAAACCATACGTAGTAGCACCCATATTATCATCATCATCACGGCGTGGACGATGGCGTTTAGCGATGGAGGCATCCAATCTGCCCGGGCTACGCTTCTCCTGGTCTTCCTCCGGCAACCAGCGGACTTGCTGCAAATTCCGCCAGCGGCGAGCCGTCGCATCTTGAAAACGCTGCTCCGCTTCCCACTGCAGGTGCGTATCAACATCGGAAACTGGATCATGTGCATGGTGATTGTAGACATCCTGCACAGTAACTATAGCTCCACGATCTCCAGTATCCCCCGGTGCGTAATTCATCGCTGTCAACAGCTGCACAGGATTTCGCACCATATTAATGCCATGGTTCCGGCGGAGCTCACAGATGATTTGTCCAAGGAGCCACTCCTGGTGAAAATCCGCACGCAGGTAACGAAGTAAAGCGTAATGTGCCTCGCTGCGCTCAATGTCCAACGTGTGAACAAAACGATTATACTTGTCCACAGACATCTGGGACCCGTTATGGAAGATCCTGCCACGGAAACGCAGGCGTGTGTCCGGATGCAACACAATGTACTCGCTGTCAGGATCGTACGGGCATTGTTGCAGGCCAGATGGGGGAATATCTCCTTGTGCTCCACGTGCATAATCATGTGGAGACGGCGGAATACCACAGTGAACCATGCGCCCCGTCCATTCGAACGTCTCTGGCCAGCCAACATGAGGGTCATAATTCAATGGCGCAGGAATATCTACTTCAACTTGCACCAAACTCTCCGAGGAACTAGTGCTTTCCTCCTGTTGATTCGAACGATGAGGCGGCAAGGTCGGACGACGAATCGTTACAAAGTACGGTGAGTTACCAAGATAAAAAGTACAGTGCACAAGTACAGAAATACTGGAAGGACACGCTAATAAATAAAACTAAGAATGCGCAAGTTTAAGAAACTGATACTGATTTACAGGCAGGGACTTTGATCGTTTGGTCTACTCATCAGACCCAGATCACCCCGGTTATGCCTGTGCGGGAGCAACGAACCCTACGTCATCAGCGGATGGCCAATGGCGAAACTGTACACACCAATTCTGTACGTACAAGACTTTTGGGAATTTTCCCGGTAATTTTAATGCGTCAAAGGATAACATTTCAATAATTTTAAAATTCAAAATGAAACAAATATACATATTTACATGGCCGTTCATTCATGTTAATCTAAATTACACAGGGTGCAAATTTTGGTGAATTTGAGTAGCTCACTTTTCATTTCCGGCCAGAAAAATCGGAGTTGCGTATACAGGTAATCATATGGCGAAATAGCACTACGATATTTATGTAACAATCGGCGATGTACCGATTCCGCGAGAATTTTTCTCCACTGGAACGGAATGAACGTTCGGGGAATTCTTTTCACGATATCCTCTTTTTCTCCATAATGGCAAATAACGCCGTTTATTTTCAGGACTAAAGGAAGATGCCAAGCCGCATAAGGTGACTCTTCCAATTTGCAATCTCCGTCAACCACCTGGTCCCAAATCATGGTGTCACTACACTCCATCTGCCGATATTTCCAAAATTCCTGCTTATCCAACGCATCGTCTGAGATCACGCCCTGAAGCCAAAACTGCTCGATCGGACGTGCCCAAGCCGGGGCTGGAATGATTTTCTCTTCTGGAATTACCGACGAAGTTTTCAGTGGCTGCACCGGTATGATTTCCATAGCGTTACAAGTGATCAGTGGTGTATTACTTGCAGGTGACTCAGCAGGCATAGATTTATTCTCCCCAAGCTGGGATACACTCGGAACGGCCGAACACCTATCATTTGTGGTTATCCGCTTTTTAACATCAACCGACGGTTCTCTTTTACGCTTTTTATCGTTATTTTGGTTGACAAATCTCTCCACAGGTTTCACCACACGCCCGGAACGGGTTTTCAACAACGGAACTTTCTCCATCTGATCATCCAAGTACTGGGCGTATTCCGCATCCAACGGTGACAATGCTGTATCCGGTGACGGTATTACCGGCGGCGGCGCAGGCGCCTCAACAATTTCATCGGGACATTCCTTCTCCACACAGTCGAGCAATTTAGGTGATTGTTCATCTTGCAGTATAGTATCAACGTCGCAGAAATTATAGGGCTTTAAACGACTAATATGGACAGTGTCGATTTTAACATTTCCTCTTCTGTTGCTCTTTACTACATAATGCACAGGGCTCGACGGGCGAACGATTTCTCATTCAGCGGTCCAACGGGGCATAAGAGACGGATTTTTGCCCACTTTTCTATGAAGTACGTACACTAAAACTTGATCTCCTGCTTTATATGTGGTGTGTGAAATATTCGCATCGTAACGGATTTTATCCTTCAGTTTGTGCCGGAACTCCTCGGCGTTCACCAAGTCCAAAGCCTCTCCGAGGCCACGCTGCATCTGCTGTACGAAAACGTGTGCGGGAACGACGAAGTCTTCTTCAAAAGGGAGGTAGTTATTCACAGGTAAACGCATCTCGGTGCCGTGCATCATAAAGAATGGTGTGCGGCCCGTTCGTTCCACAACCTTACTGTTAAAGGCAGCGCAAAGTGCCGGAAGGAAAATATCCCAGTCACTTTGCTGCTCATTAGCATATTTCGCCAATGCCTTTTTAATTTCTCCTACACGTTTTTCAACTAAACCGTTGCCCTGCTGGTGACCAGACGCCGTAGGTGCATGGGTAACGCCAGCAAGAGCAAGAAGCTCCCGAAACATCTCTGACATGAAGTTACTGCCACGATCCGCCGTAATGTGTAGCGGCATACCAAAAACCGTTAAAATCTGCCGATGAAAGAATAGTGCCAGAGTGGCGGCATCATTTCTTTCAACTGCTTCTGCCAAGATATATTTACTCCCGTAGTCAACGGCAAATATTATGTTTTTGTTTCCAGATTCCGTCGTTGGAAGAGCCGGGGCAACGTCGATTGCCCACACCAGTCTAGGAGAAACTGTCGGGTTTGACTGCAAAGCGCCAGCCGGTGCCGTCGCTGGGACATTTTGGGCAAGGCACGCCGCACAGGATGCACAGTAGTTTTTCACGGACTCAAACATCCGAGGCCAATAGAAGTATTTATACATCCGTTTGTAAGTAGCCAAGACTCCTAAATGCGCAGCCGGAGGTGAGTCGTGATTATCCTTTAGAAACTGAAGACGCCAATGTACCGGCACGTACATACAGTAGTAGATTTTGCGATTTAATTCGAACTTATAGTAAACGACTCCCTGTTTAACCACAAACTTATTTAGATGTAACTGCTCATGTTCTGACATCTTTTCCTTTTTGTTTTCCAGGAGCAACCGCCATCGGACAATCCGCGCGTTTCAAGACTGCTCTTCAGCCCAGTAGGAGGCTTTATCATCCGTAATCAACTTTTGCACCTTGTCCGCATCAAAGGCTTTCATGTCTTCCTCAAAAATGGCTTTTACTTCGGTTGACATCATCTCAAAGCGGATATCCGCATAGTCTCTTCCAGAATCGCAAAACAACACTCAATCATTGCTGCATCACCAGCGAAAGGGTAAGTCTGCCGATAGTCAAATTCAATATCCGAGTCGTCTGAGTCGGGTTCCGGTTGTTCTCCAGGATTTCTGCTTAAAGCGTCAGCTATTACGTTCTCTTTTTCGGGGATGTGAACCGGTTTAATATTGAACTGCTGAATGTAGAGCGCCCATCGTCTGAGACGACCAGCGGCATCGCGCATATTATTCAGAAAAACTAACGCTTGATGGTCCGTTTGGACTTCGAACTGGTAGTCCGAAAGATAATGTTTCCACTTCTTAAGAGCGCAAATAACTGCATAAGCCTCAAGCTCAGTGGGAAAGTATAATCTTTTCTGTGTCTCTGTTAATTTACGACTCAAATATGCGATAGGTCTCCAGTTCGTCGCCACATCCGTCGGCTTATCCCGCGGACACTGCATAAGGACTGCCCCCACCGCGATAGTGCTGGCATCCACCACAACACGAGACAAGGCTTCTGGATCATAACGGGCCAAGACCGGCGCCGTGACCAATGCTTCCTTCAGTTGTTCAACCGCGAGGCACTGTTCTGTTCCCCATTCAAAGGTGACTTTTTTAGGAATAAGCTTTTGAAGCGGTTCCGCAATTTCTTGAAAATTTTTGGTGAATTGGCGATAATACCCAACCATGCCCAAAAACCTTAAAATGTCTTTTTTATCTTTTATGGGACAGAATTCCTTGACTGCCTGAATTTTCTCTGGATCTGTGCTGATACCGAATTGATCGACAGTATGTCCCAAAAAGGTAATCGAATTGACAAATAATTCCGTTTTTTCGGGGTTGATCGTCCAACCACACTCCTGGAGCCTCAGAAAAAGCTCCTGCAAATCCCGCATGTGATCAGCCAAGTTTTTGCTAAAGACGATAATGTCGTCTATAAATACGAGCACGTTTCTCCATTTCATGTTTGCAAGCGTCAAGTCCGTAGCACGCTGAAAGGCAGAAAGCGCATCCTTCATGCCAAACGGCAACACTTTATATTGAAATGTAAACTCTTCTCCGACCATCGTGGTTTTACAACGGTCTTCCGGCTTAATCTTTATTTGCCAAAAGCCACTTTTCAAATCAATCATACTAAATACAGTAGCTTTATCTAGGGCGTTTAAAATGTCATCGACTCTAGGTAGAGGATAATTGCTGCCCATTAATCGTTCATTTAACTTACGAAAGTCAACAGTTAATCGCCGGGATTTATCCTTCTCTTTTACTATACAAATAGGACTTCGGCACGCCGAATTAGTCGGCTCAATGATACCATCCTTAATCATTTCTTGTGTTTTAGCCTGGAGCCATTTCCTATCTTCAAACGATGTGCGGTACGGAGGAGTTCGAACTGGCAAACTCGTTCCTGTGTCCACCGAATGCTCATAAATGGTGCAACGCCCAACTGGACTAGCTTTGGTTGGTAAAACTGACTTCGCCTGATAGAATATCTGTTTTAATTCTTCTTTACTAGGGCAAATATCGCCGACTTTAATTTTGGTGAACGTTTCTTCTGTTTCAGGATCGACAACGCCGGCGACGGCTGGCTGAAGTTGTATAGCTACGCATTCATTTATTTTCTCAGGCACCGGAACGCCTTTCTCATCACGTGCAACTCCACAAGACTCGTCATGATAACCCTGTTGGAACTCCAGTGAGTCCATTTGGTACACCGCATCGACAAGTGCAACTTTTCCCAGGTTAGTCTGCTGGTTTAAGACCAACGGCTTATCCGATACATAACGACGCAGACCCGACAATCACCATATTCGTTAAGGGTTAAAACGCCATCAAGCAGCACAGCATTTTTATTTGTTTCCGGTATTTTTTCTTCATACAAAAATGGTTGAGTGTATAGATACTCATCCTGGAATTCCATAAATTGTTCGTCTGACATCGCCGTCGTTGCCCTAATAATTCCCTGCGAATGGGGCTGGATTATCACCGGTGAAGCCGGGAATAGCTCCATTTTAAAACAATCGATTGGGCCCGGTTCGGGTTCAAAACGATAAATATCTTGCTCCGCTAAATTTACTTCCGTCTGTGCTTGAGCTTGTTTCAGATGGGCTTCTCTGTACGCCAACTCAATGGCATCTTTTGTTTACACGCACGCCGGAATTTCCGTGGATTCCCGAACATCCTGGGACCGTTTCGGTAAGTTTTTAGCCGCTGGTTGCTGTACCGGGAGCGGCTGCACCATTTCAGCGGACATTTGGCTTGCCGCCTCACGCTCTGCATATTCGCGCTTAATTCGTCGACTGTAACTGGACTTTTTACGCCGGGGTGAACTTCTTCCCGAACCTTCCAATGATGGCTCGCAGTTTCCCACGGTAGGGTGCGCTGAGTTAACCGCCGCAGACTCTCTTAACGCTTTCTGTTTCTGTATTTCGTTCCAGATTGCCCATTGCTCGTTAATATTTACATTGGTGGGCGTATCATATGTCTCCCTGACTGTCGGAGGTACCAAATCTGACATATGCTGACTGGTTAACACACATTCTTGCGGTGAGTTACTGGTCGTTTGAGAAGTTATTACTCTTTGCTTCTCCGCCTGTCTATCCTCATAGGAGACCGGACAAGGACCAATATTAATTGGCTGCATATCGTCAGCTGGGATAAAGCTACCGTTTTCAAATTCACCTGCTGGTGCTGGATTATCCTGCGAAAAGGTAACTTTTCGTTTTCCTGTTGCTTCCTGAGCGGCCAACTGCTCATTTCGTTTTAGCGTTTCAAAATACCGACGATCGTTTACAGAGTTTCAACACGTATCACAGTTCTTCTCGTAGCGCTCTATTTCAATTATGCAATCCGGCCAATAAAACAACTTTACTAAATATGGATATAATTTCTCACGCGGACCGTACGCTTGCTTATGGATTAATATTTCATGAAAGCAGGCTATTAATTTCTGCCGCCATTGGTGTGGCACATAAATCCTCGGACATGCGCTAGAGTGATCGGGCACTCTACACAGAATTCCTTCGCAAATGGTCAGCCGATTAATTTCGTACTTGGTATAGTTGGTATTTGCATGCGACGGCTTCTTGTACATCTTGTATCACATACGGCTGTCTACACACATCTGCTGAGTTTCTCTCCAGAACTGTGGATCACGGAACATTTTTTCTGTGGGAAATAGCCTTTTATCCTGCGGTCTATCCATCGGCGTCATCCACCTTTTAGCTCTGGGTTCCGTGCCTTGAAGGACGGATAATCATGGACTTCATCAACGTCTCTGCGGTCGCGTTCACCAGGTATAACGTTTAACAACTTGTTATCCATACTTAAACATTCGACAGATTTCGACGATTTTTCTAATACGCCCATGTACAAATATTTAGCTGCAGGATGCTGTTGTAGGACTGCGTCCAAGGATGAAATCTGAATTGGAAGTTGCAAGGGATCGTCACCCCCACGAACTTGTCTGGGAACAGGACTAACCGATACCGGAGACGAGGTACTCAAACTGCTTGCCGGCGACGGCTGACGGATTTTTTCTTGTTTGATTGGCGGCTGGGAAGACGCTTGTTCTCTCCCCCGCGAACTTGACTGCATATTATTTACAACTATTTCACCGCCTCCCCCACGAACTTGACTTGGCTCTGGGGTTTCCTCCGTCCTGATTTCTTTTTTAATTGGAGGCTTGACCGGTTCGTCCGCTACCGAAGCCGCTTTCGGCAAGTATTGCCTGATCATTTCCTGAACTACACTTCGCACAAACTCCTCATCACGTTGATCAGATCCCGTTTTAACTTGTGTTGCCGGCACTGGCACAGTTTCTTTAACTTCCGCTTTTACAGGTACTTCCGCTACCTTTATCGCTGGTGACGGTTGAACTGGGCGCGGCCACGACTGCTTAGCTTTCTGTAAGTGTAAGATGCAGATTTATGGATCAGCCTTAGCAAGAATTAAATGTGCCGATTCGTATGGAACAAATTTTGCTTCTTTAGCGACGCCAGTTCGCTCGGTCAACATCAACGCTGGTATCGAAGATGACAGCTTAACTCCCGGGGGAATTAAAGGATTAAAATCGTGCGATCTGATGACATCTGACATCAGGTGAGTTTCACGACGCAGAAATGCTGGCGCACCGGGCGGTCTGCGAGAGAGACGCCAAGTCATTGTATTCATGTCCAAAATAAACGGTTTGGTCGCGAGGAAATCGAGACCCAAAACTATGTGATCCCTATCGAAAGTGGAACTAACCAACATTGCGTGCTCAAACGCCATCCCAAATTCGTGGATGGTGACTACCACCGACAGCGGCTCAATTAGTTGCCTTCCTTGATAAGCGGTGTGGACAACTCTGCCTTTGATATGATCGGGACACCGGTGAATATTTAATTTTAAATCCTTCGCCATTTTCAGAGACATAACCGAAATGCTAGAACCTGTATCCAACATAGTTTTTACTTTCTGATAGTTTATGTCGATCACAGAGTACCAGGCCTGGGCGTCCAGAGTAGGTAACAGGCACACGTGATCTGCTAACGGATATTGCGAGAAATCCTGGACTTCCATTTTATGACATTGAGGGGTCGGCGACGATAAGCCTGCCAGTAAGTCAACTCCATCATATTCATCTGCTGCTGCGGATTATTGTATCGAGCCAACATATCTGCAGAAGGCTCATACTGACGAGGGAGTACAAACTGGTTTGTACAACCTTCTGCAGGGTGTGACCCGTGGCAGCGGAAACAAATCTCAACCCCGCGGTTTGTGCGCCATTTTTCTTCCTGGATATTCCGCTCGTCAAAGGGAGGCTGGTTACTAGCCTGCTGATTTTGACGATAATTTTGATTCTGATTTTGATTTTGTTGACGATTATTATAACCACCGCCTTGGTTGTTGTTTCCACGGTAATTATTATTTGGGCGATAATTCCCACAATTGTAACCGCCATTATTATTATTATTATTTACAGGGCCGTCTTGCTGATACTGAGGATCGAAATTTTGAACGTTTTGGACCGGCTGTTGAAATTGGGGCTGCATTACCGGCATCATCGGATTTATCATCTGCACGGGGACAGGCATAGGAGCTTGCATCGGAATAGGGTGCTGAAAGGTTTGCGCGAATTGTACCGGTTGTTGCTCGACAAATTGCGGTTGTTGATACACCGGAATTAGGACGAACTGCGGCTGGGGTACATTCAGAACAGGCTGAACTGGAGCCGAAGAGTTCTGCTGCTGCGGAATCACTGTTTCAGTGTACGAACGGGAGTATCCTCCACGATTGTTCCCGTAATTTCCACGACCTCCCCAAGTCAGGTAATAATTTCCTCTCTGAGACGAACCACCTCGACCGCCTCTATTTTCGTAATTCGAATTATTATTATTATTACTGCCCGCACTTCTTGGTTCTGCAGATAAATTCTTCTGAATCGATTCAGGCGCTTTCTTTTCTTTATTCATTCGTTTCCATAATTTTTCACAATCTTGTAACTTCTTTTCAAATTCTGTGTAATTTTTAGGGGAAGCAGTATAGATTTCCCTAAACCATGCCGGCCGATGATCTTGTACACCCTCCAAGAGTGCTTCAACTTGCTCTTCATCTGAAATTTTTAACTCCTCGGACCATGGAAGGAAACTGTCCAGGTAAGCGCGAACTGGCTCGTAAAAATTAAGTTTGCGGTTTCCATTTTCCTGCGTATATCCGCTTTGGACAATGAGCCACTAAAGTGCTCAATAATTACCGGTTTAAAGAAATCGGACCATGACTTTCTTTTATTGTCTTTCCAGAACCTTTCGAACCATTGGAAAGACGCTCCCGTGAACGCGCCGGTTACTCTACGGCAAGTGACCTCGTCATTCCAGTTATTTGTGGTTCGACACTGTTCCACGTTTATGAGCCACTTTTGGATTTTTTCGGGATGGGAATCATCAAAGGTAAGACGTTTCATACTGCCTTCGGCTTTATCATTTCCTTTGTCCGCAAGTTTTGCTATTAGTTCAACAACACTCTCTTGTGTAAGTGCTGTTCTGTCCGATATTTGAGTCTGCTTTATTAACCATTCTTCTAAATTTAAATTTCTGGACGTGGACTCATTACTGGCTGTGCTACTAGGACGACGGTGTTCGTCATCAGCTAGTATATCATCCATCAATTCATTTTCAATATCAGAACCGTCCTTGTTTTCAGATCTGCGCATCTGGCGATTCACGTCATCAGATGTTCTTTTGAATACCTCCTGGCGTAAATCTGTTGGTCGGTTTCTCTTTTGATTAGGCGGCACCGTTTCCTTGGGAATCTGACTTTCTGAAGACGAACGGGGCATACCATGGGTTTCCGAAAATTCGACCCGTGATTCCTGTCTGGGCTTCCGCAGAATGCTAGCCGGGTTAGTTGCAGCAACTGAGGGCTGTTCATTAGATGTTGAGAAGTTCTGGGGGTCAAACAGGGGAAGTGGGGCAGGCCGCAACACATCTCCTGTTGCTACCGGCGCTTCTCTTTCAAAGTGTTTTTGACCACCTTCAAAAGCAACATCTGGGTTTCGAAGCTTGAGAAGCTCGCCGCACGCTTGCTTAAATTCGTCCTCCAATTTGGTAAGTTGCTCTTGCTTTTCGTACCATTCGTCTCGGAGCTGTTTGTTCTCTTCATACAGTCGGTTACAGTTTTGATCTTTCTCGAAGGCGGCAGCTTGTGCTTCTTTCTTTGCTTTAACAGCTTCCTCGCAATTGCTACATTTTTTATTATTTTTAATATCGCTCAACTCCTTCTGGACTTTCCGATTATTCTCCTTTTCTGTATCCAATAATCCTTCGAGCCGTTCAATTTCTTTTTGTGCCATATCATCTTGTTCCTTAGGGATATGCATCGGACCAACGGTAGACAGTTTGTTAAGCTGTAAATTTGCCTTTGTTAGATCCCGCTGCAGGGTATCCTCTCTATCTTTGGCGCGCTTCTTTTCATCGTCTTAATCCTTAGAAAGCTTCTGAGACAGATTTTGCGCATCCGCTAAATTTTTATTGGTCAATTTGTGCGCATCTTTTTCCGCATTTAAATCCCTCTGAGCTCTCGTTAATTTCTGGCCTAAATCAACAACCTGCTTCGCCGTATCAGGGAGCATTTGTGCTTTAAAACCGTCGATAGTAGCGTTCGCTGGTGTTAGATCTCGCTGGACATCTTCCAACTGCTTTTCTAAAAGCCGGTTCGTGTCCTTTAATCCATCATGATCATTTTTCATATTGTCAAATGCGTTTTGTGCATTTTTATTTGCATCTCTTAGCCGCTAGAGATTATTAGCCGAGATGCGTAATTCATTCGCCAACCGGTCATTTTCGGTTTGTTCGCTTTCAAATTTAATACGCATTTCATTAAAATCATTTTGGAATTTTAACTTTTGATTTCTTTCAGCATCAACCCGAGCGTCCAATGACATGGAACTCCCCATTTCGTCGACTTTTAGTTTCGTAGTCGCTATCCAAGTCCGCAGACCCTGGAGTAGCACGGGCATCGTCTTCCGGGCAACTAATCCCACATCTTGATCCGTTTGCGTAAGGGCCAGTAGCTCGTCGACTTCCTTCGCCTTAGTGAGAAATTCCTCATCTGGTTGTTCGAAATCTTTCTCGGAGACAAAAGCGTGTAATTTCAATTGTGACGGGTGAAAAGACATTGCGCCACCCATAATGCTTTTCTTTCTTGCAGAAGCTTCCGGGGCTATATTCGTAATTTCGCCAAACGCCATGTGAATAGGCGTGTCATCCTCTGATCGGCTATCCAATTCATTCATATCGAAGTCTGGCAGACGTTGTTCTCTATCGAGCAAACTTTCCTCTGAAAGTGGTTCTACAAGCTTAAGCGGCTCTGTATTTGCTTCACTACGAGTAACTTGTTCTGTTTTCTCGTTAGTTTTCGACTTTGCCGCTACCATTCTTTTGGGTCGATCGTCAGAAACGGACTCCTTTGGTTTTACTCTAACTTTTGCAGTTGCTTTAAACGCAATGATGGCCGCTTGTCTACGATCTTCCACATTCTTCTTGTATTCATGTAACCACTTATAGGCCTTCTTTACTGCTTCATTTAACTGATCATCGGTAATATCCAGGTAGACTTCCGGAGTGCATCCTTCAGTCTCATACGATCCATTATAATAAAACGGAGCCTTTTTGTTTGGATCCACTGATTTCCCCAACTCTTGGAAATCTACCCATGCCTTGCCACAGTTAGCTCTCGTTTGATTGGGTGCCTCCAAGTTCAAGGCGAAGTACATTAATCCTAACGGAATTTCATCCGGTTTAAATTTAAATCTAGTTTGTGTCGCTGTTGCTTCATATGGACCAATTATGACCTTATCTTCTGGAACCTGGCTTAACGCCCTGTTCCTGTTTTCTGGTTTGGACATTCTTACGGTACGTACAGTAACTATTGTGCTACTGATTACCGTAAACTTCGAAAATTGCGATTGTGCAATTCAGATTCGCTCCACAGTCCTCCTTTGAGGTTTGAACTGTTCCGCGAAAATTTAATCACAGCCGACCTTTGCGGTTCGACTGTTAAATTAACTGTTAGAATTACTCTGCTGCACTTTGCATGCTGCCGTAATTTTAACTTACAGGTCAATCACCGTTTGCCGGTGTTTACCTTTTTCCACGGTCAATTATCTCTAGCTGCTGATTTTGGCTACCGCTTGCGGCTTGCCTTTATCGAGCTGCTGGAGATCGTTATCTCACCTAGCCACTGACAATGGCTCGGTGCACACTATCCGATCGATCTGCAGGCCAGGCACACTGACACTGCAGATTACAGTTTATTCACCGCGGTTACTGCTTTGCGCAGACAACCCGGAATTTATCCACAAAATACTGCTTAACTCACACAGCCGACCTTTAAGGTTTCGACTGTTTTCCTACGGTCCACTTTTTAATTAATTTAAATTAAATTGGCGAGGAAGCTCACCAGTGAGGAAGCTCACAAATTGCGAGGAAGCTCGCCAAAATAAATTAAATTAGGCCAGATCTGGAACGCTGACTCCTTCGGCGTACCTTTGCGATTCAACGCCTTTCTGTACGGACCACTTTACTGTAAATTACCACCAAACTTTCCACCAATAATTTTCCGTTACATCGGGAAAATTAAAAGACACCGGTGGGCGCCATGTCGTGTATAAGCGTTCACGCTGGTTTGAGCTCCATGAACAATCTTTACTCTTCCACGACTGTAATGCTCAATCGGTAGGCAACTCTCATCTCAAACTGTAACAGATCCTTATGGTGGAAACGACAACGACTCAGGAACATGAGAACTCAGGAATCCCTCCGGAACACTCCAACTACAACTTCCGGTCGCAGTTTCTATGAGGATCAACAAAGAGCTAGGACGATTGTATCGCGAGCAAACCTGTATTCTATGCAATAATCCGGGAACGATCATGTACATCAGAAGGAACAGGTATTGCTGCCTCTTTATTGATGCACTTCACAGTCCACAACGCTAGGAAATCGTAATTAGAAAAGCAGTCTCAGAAGCAAATCTCAGACTACTCATCCCCGATATTAGAAGTGACAAGAACTTATATAGACTTCGCGCTATGACATCACATACACCGCTAATAGAAGAGAACAGCAAATCACAGTAGATATTGACTAGATATTCGTTTGTGTTGCAGGTGGAAGGCGGACAGTCAGCATCCGTACGTACACTCCGGCGTGTGATCCTACTCCCACACGTCACATGTGTTGATTTTCGTCTACGTATTCGTGTGTTCTGTTTTGAAAAAAAACAACAACGGTTAAGCTGTTAGCGTCGGTCCGGTCTGCGCATTTAAAGCAGAAGTACGCCGGGGCGAAGAGCGTTTCCGCACCATTTTTGGTGAGAAGCAATGTTTCCGTCTCTCGCACTTGTGCGAAGGAATTTGGTACCATTCTTATACGATAGCATTAAATATTCTTTTCTGTGGCGGCTTAAGTTTACGCATTATTTTACGTGTAGTTGTATAATTCTAATTTGTCTCTGGATCTCGATTGGGAGCGATTCCTTGTCCTTAGCACTAAGCGTTAAATTTAAAGCCTACACCTATTATGAATATTCTGCATGTTATTCAAGGGCAAAATGATTTTTTTGCTTACGTATTCTTTGTAGAATAGGCAACTGCATTTTTGCAAAAAAATCTGCAGTGCAATCTTTGGATTCCACAAGTGCGTTGTCAAGTTACACGCAATAATACTCGTATACTTGTAAAATGTGGCTCAGGTTCGGCGTTTTTTGTACAGCTAACGAGAATTAAGTACTTGTCGTTGCCCTATTGGAATGTTGTTTTTCCGTATTCCCCGTAGTATTTTCACTTTGTCGTGCTATACTGTACAGCTTACTGCATCAGTCTGCCACATATCAAGTTAAAAGTTGCTCCAGTGGCTACCGCTTCGCGCCCGATTTATTATGCTGCACCGCCGTAGCGAATGCACCACAGAACGGACGTGGAAAATCGGATGGATCAATTAGTCCAGATCCGAACAGTTGGAGAATAAAATAAAGATGGCGGCGCAGGTAAGCGTGCAATTGATAAACTGGGAACCGTACGAGCTGTCTACCGCTTCTGCTGACATCCGTAGCTTGAGAAACGTCATCCAAGTGGGCTTAACCCCATTTCTGGACAAAATGCCACAAGACTTGCCGGCACAACGTGTATAGCTTGCGGACGTCCACCCTGGCCACCGCGTCCGCCGTCCATGTGACTCCTGAGTAATGCGCTAAAGGACGCGGATCGCAGGTTTGATAATACCCCCAGAATCTGCAGGGTATGAAAAACTTCGTACTCGACTGCGTAACAGAACAGTAACTTCGTACTCGTTTGCGACCTATGACCAACCGTGAGCATATGCAGTAGAACTGATACACTTCTGGAAAGCCTAAAATCATAAAATGACGGTGTTCCTTTATTACCTGTATGAACCTCCTGGCTTCGGGATGCGCGTCAGACTTGCCAAAGCAAGTAGCTAGACAGCGGGCAATGCGCTCCATATCCAGTGGTTGCCCGATGCAGCACAGATGCTTCTCGAACATATTCCAAAGCTGACCCACATCCACATTACCCACAGCAAAAGCCATCAATGAAATGCGCAGTTCCAGTATTGTCACTACATTAAAGTTGGAGCCTTCACAAAGCTTCACCGAGTAATCTTTCCAAATCCAACGGTCACAGCAGGACGTCAGCGCAGCCTGCCGTTCGACCATCGCAGCAGCAGCCATACGCAACGGGAACGGACCTTCGATCCTCACCGAGCGCTGGTGGACGATCAACCGGTCAATGCGGATCCCGGCAGCGTCAGCACCTTCTTCAACAAACTGACAGGTTCGTCGGCGTACTCCAGAGATCCCGGCTTCCGGCAGTCGACCCGGGCATCCTGAACGCAGACGGTTCACGTGGCTGGCGTGATGTGCTTCAGAAGGCAACCATACGCGCCATAGTCCGCAAACCATTTCCGCACCCAGCCTGGACAGAAGTAGCGGTATTCCAGCGTTAGGCGGACCTCCTTGCACACTTCCGCCGAAGTGAGCAGGGCCTCCCACAGTTGGCAGGTGCGTCGGCAGCGCTGTTGGTCGACGGTGTCCAGTGAGAGGAAGACCTCTTTTAAGAGCTCTGTAGGTAACGCTAATCCGCGCCCATCCACAACGAACCGCGTTTTTCTTTTTAGTTCACTCTCTGTCTTTTTCAAGCGGCGGGAATCTTTTATTATGGCCTGTCTGTGCTTCCCAAAAAACCGCGTCTCTAATACGACAAAACATTCGAACTTGCAACAAACATTTTGTACGATAGGATAAATTTAATGTCGATGAATAATACACCAGGAAGCAGTTCCATATACTGTACTGTACGTACCAGTTTCGCTACACTAGTTGTCTTGTTTACAAGTCCACTCGTAAACCTTCAACTGTTATGTATATAAGCGGATTACTGCATCATTAAGAAAACGTTCAATATTACGCGCAGCCTCCCCACAGTCTGGAGATCTCTCTAACCACAAACTTTAAAAAAAATCTGCTACCATAGCTAGATCGGCCGTGGACCAGAACTGCGTCACATGACTTTTGTTTTTGAATGCGTCCGCTAATAATCGTGCCAGCACGATGCCGCAAACGATCCAACCCAGTTTCAAGGTGACCTTGAAACAGAAAAATTTTGCCTGGATACAATACGCAACATACATTATGAAATACGCAAATTAAACGGAATAGACTGAACTTATTTTCGTACAATAACAACACCAACCAAAAAATTAAGTAAATTGCTAATTAAGTAGATTGCTAACTGAATGAGTGAGTTACCGTGCTTCCACTACTGTCCAGTGAGCAAAATCGCTAATCAAGTGAGTGAGTTACCGAGATACCACTACTGTCCAGTGAGCTACCACCGAACGAGCTACCACCACTATAAAGTGATCAAAATCGCTACGTGAATGATTGACCAAGCTACTCGTTGGTTCCGGCCTTGGATCACAAGATACGCGGAGGCGAAGCCGCAGCTGTTTCTTGTCTGATATATGGTGCAATAAAGATTATGTTACATTAATGGTAAGTATTATCAGAGGGAAACTCAGTAGCCCACCTAGATAATCTCCGTACTTGCTGCCGTCACCCGGCGGGAGTGTGACGTTGCGGCAATACATATGGCTAAATCTGGCGCGGTACATAAGCACCATGTTTAGCACCACCCGGGTAAGATCAGCAAATACAGGGATCATCTTGGTGCGCTACTGACATCTTCTCGTAGAATGCATCAAGGATATGATGCAGTATCATATTATTACGTGAACATACTCCCTAACGACTGAGCAACGCATGGTTAATAAACGCCTACGCAAACCGCAATGCGCAAATCCGAAGGTTTCATGGGCATTAAACTACTAGCTGCCTTGAACTTACAATCGTGGCATCCGGGATCGGACGCGGGGCGCGGCGCTGCACGTAGTGCATCTCCTGGCTGAGAATCTTGGTAAACCGCAAGTTGAACTTCCGCTCCACTTCCCGGAGCACTTCCGCGGTCAGGAATCCCTGCAGCGTCCAGTATCCGTTCGGCACGCTGCACGTCCGCAGTTCGAAATGACCCGGTTGCAGAAGCTTTCGCTGCAGTTGTTTTTCCGTCGACGGGGGACGGATCTGTCGAAAGAGCAGCAGTTCGCGAAAATGATGAGCACCGAGTGTCCCTTCCACCCACGCGAAGTCGGCGTAATTCGGCCAGTCCACCAAGTCGTGGTCGAACAATTTAGCGAAAGCCTCGATGAGGATGGTTGCGGGATACCATTTCCAGGGACGATCTGGACGCTCGAAAAGCAGCACCTCCACTGCCACCCCCGGCTCACGGCGCCACCTGCCGGACGGATGGGCGGAGCAGCTGTACACCTTTCCGTAATCCACCAGCACCGAGTTCTGTGTCGGGCATCCGAAATCCACGATCAGACGCGGAGTCCCTTCGGTGTCATCCAGACCGATGATGTAGCCGTGCTGCAGCAAACCGTCCATCTCCACATCCACAGCGTCCCATGTGTACACGAACCGTGTACCGTCTTCGTTCATATACATACTGAATTTCCGGGACCGGAAGCCGACAGAGGATAACCTGCGGCAAATTTATCAGACAGCTGGATAAGCTGCTGCTCGTACTGATCGAAATAATTATCTTATGTTTGTTTCGACGTGTACGCGCTTCCGAGAGACCTTTGTACGGTACTAACGATACGCGCTTAAAAGAAAGTGGCTAATCGCATGCAGCCATCTCTCTGTCGGCCGTACAAATGATTGTCAACACAAAATCAGCTAAGCTAAGCGTATTAAACGCTCACTTTTGCTCACGTCGAGATCGATCAATAAATTTAGCACTTTTACTCACGTACGTAAACCATTGGAACCCGACCAGGCGTTTGCTTTACCGCACAACTACACGATTGCCGTATGCTACCGTGACCTTTCTAATGCTGCCTTATGCTACGTAAATCATGTTTGTCTATAATCACGACATTACTTTTACCAGATTGCGTGGATTTTACGATTATCTCAAAGAAGCTAATGCTTATCACTGCCATCAAAGACAACACTGCCATCTTCACAAAACTGGGGAACGATATCTGCGAATATCTTCAACAATATTTTGAGAAACTCAGCAGTGAAGAAGCTTCCTCGAATACCTCTGAGAACGAAACATTACGTTTTGCGAACCACATTTCCGACAGTTTCAACCACTATTCCGCAACTGAATACGTTAAGTCTATCGGAACCCAAAGCCATGTTAACACAACTGGCTCTGCCGACGCCACCACTAAATCTGGATACTCCTCTGTTTTCCATGCTATCTGTACCATCAAAATCGACAATAAACAGGACCACTCCACATGGAAATTGCGGAATTTTTCCCAATCGGTAAGCGGAAAAGAGCCAAATTCAAATCGACGAAGCATGGTATCCACGGGATGACGCCTCGCCGCCATGCTAACGAAAATTACGGACGTATCTTCGTGAAGTAACCAACTTATTAACAACTTAACAAATCGCATGGTATGAACTAATTAACAACTTAACAAATCGAAATTTCGTTCTGTCTTTTCCTGCTTTTGGCGCCTGCGTACTGACTGCACGATCTATTTAATTTTTCAAAATTATGTAAAATAACTTATAATCTAATGTTAATTTCATACTCTAAATCCTTTTTATTTTGACAATCAGCTACTTTCTGAAATTAACCGCTATGCTTAATTATCATCTGTGTGTTTTTCGTCGCACATTCTTGCACGAAATACTATCGAATTGTCCACATCTTATCCAGCTGTTTGGGAGCGCATGATCAACTACGAAGTTGCATACTTTGGAAACGCTGTCAGTATCACAACAGAGACAACACCATAACAACTCGCCGCCTGCGAGGAATTTCATGTCAACACTTATGTGAAATGTTTCATGGGAATCGCTGCTGCTATTATCGACCTTGCTGTATTTTACTTTATTTTTACGTGACCTTGATCACAACAACTGACATTCTATGTGTTCCTTCAAAGTTCATTGCCTGATGAAGAATTCTGTCAAACTACTGCTTTTACAAAACTAAACCTAAGTTGTGAGCATATGGTACTAACCTATCTGTGTGACTAAGTTGTCGCCTAGAACTCAATAAAGTTAAGTTAAACCTTCGTCTGTTACCGGTACCTATCTGTACATACATTTTCTATGCCTGGTCTCATTGCAATTAAAGCTAAGAAGTAAATCCACTTATGGGCGAGCTGTAAGCCATGTACAGATACATGTTAACAAGTTTGCAAGCCAGATTTTGCAACCTCGTTCTTACCTGCAGACATGCCGTAAACGTGACTGAACGCAATTTGAACGCTTTTTGCTTCGACATCTTTTTCTAAAGAGGCTTTCGTGGCCGTGTCAGCTTTGCGCAAGTGATGAGACCAGCAAACGGTGGATTCGGGTGGAAGTTCTGCGTAGAGCACGGGTGTATCAGCAAACTGTCATTGTAAAATTACTTTTAACTGTGTTAAACTTAACACTCGTTACAATACTTACTCAACATACTTCGACATTCTCAATATTTTTTCAATTGCGCTGTAGGAATCAATATATTAATCACTTGATTGAATTGACAGCTTCTGTGGCTGGCGGCAACAGGAACAACCATGGCTTACTGAAATGCAGTCAATGCACTAACAAAGTACTCGAACAGTATTTTCAACACTGCCACCCGCATTTTTATCGTTTCTTTTGATGTCCTACTGCAGGCAAACAGAGAGGAATCATAACTAGAGCAAGGTGTGTTTTTGAAGGGTAATTTAGTGATACCTAAACAATTCAACGAAACAATTCAAAACTATTAGCATTCGCCAATGGTGTGCGTTACTGTACAGTTTCCGTTTCCCCGGCAAATTTGCGCTCGCAACCTTTCAGACTGCTTTCAGCGGATTCGTAATCATGAACTGCTTCGTGTGCTTTTCGTACACCCTGCTGACAAAATATAACCGTGGAGATCAAAGGAATGCCTCACTTGACTCTTGTGGCAACACGCGCTTCTGGCATTCCATCTTGACACTTGTTGTGTCATGGTGGTGCTCCGCACTTTGCGACAACTGTCTGGTTAGTCGGTTACCTCGCGATTTTCCTGGACAATCTGGTATTTGGCCCTGAAAATATGCTCTCTCACATCGGAAATTCTGAAGGCTGAGTTTACGGGTATGGTATTATTCCGGGTAAATAATCACCGTCTGATTACGCTTTTTGCTGTAAATATCAGCTAATCCATTAGACACAATAACACAACAGATAACTTTACAGTACACAACAGATATTATTCAGAGTCTGTACAGTGAGTGACTTAATTCAGACTCAGTGCTCAATTCGTTTCTGTAAATTACAAAAGTTGGAAACTGAGGTGATGTTGACCGCAGTCTTTAACTCATGTGTAATTAATAACATTCGGTCGCTCTCCAGAATGAGCTACGTTGTTATTCTTCGAAACGTTAGCACCGCACTCAAGCTTTACGAGTTGTATTTGCCGTGGCATACCAGCCGTGGTCTAGCTAGAGCACTACTTCCTACGTATCGACTTTACGAGTAAATCAAGGCCGGAATATGCACGCGGGAAGGGAAGTACTGCCGGTAATGCGGCTCACGGGAACCGATGCGCGTCATTGTGCGTTAGCCATATTTTCGCTGTATCGTCACCATGCAGGCGGTATACCAGGCTGACAGGGCACATTGGGCCCGCGCTCAATCTCGGACTTGGACTCAGACTACTAAACCTTGGACTTGGACTTCACTTGGACTCTAAAACTTGGACTTTAAGACTTAGACTTGAATCTAGGCGTTTCTTATGTTTTAAGAAACCTAAGAGACCTTAAAACCTAAGAAATCTAAGAAACCTGAAAACCTAAGAAACCTAAGAGGCCTAAAAACCTAAGACTGTGAAACCTAAGAAAACATGAGGAATCGTAAGAAGACATAGGTAAGAAACATAAGAAACGCCTAAATTCAAGTCTAAGTCTTAAAGTCCAAGTTTTAGAGTCCAAATAAAGTCCAAGTCCAATTTTAAGTGGAGTCTAAATTTTAAAGTCCAAGTAAGTCCAAGTCTAATTTTAAGTGAAGTCCCAGTTTTAGATTCCAAGTGAAGTCCGAGTCCAAGTTTTAGTAGTCCAAGTCCGATTCCAAGTCCGAGCTTGAGCGCGGGCCGGCTCATTGTGGTAGAAACATCTCTGTGTAGGCACTAGGCAGTAGTGCTGGTACTGCATCGGTACGCGTACGGTATCAAGCACGGCCGGCCTGATCGTTACAAGCCAATCAGTACAACTGAGTATGCGTATCGCAAAACAAATCGAATTGCCGGCAAGGCACGGAGGACGGTTGAGTTGTGGGTTAGATTTGCAAAATTTTATTTTGAGCGAGTTCAGCCAAACGACAGTGTGGGAGACTATATGTGCATGCAACAATAACCGTACTTTCACCAAATCTTACGTTGCTCTTTTACATTTACTGGGAAGTTCAAGCCAACTAGGACCTAGCCGCCATACTCCGCGCCGATAAGTGTCCGACTTCAAAGAGCCATACTGTACATTTCGGTTATTCTGAGCATTGTTGAGAAAGCCAAACGGTCACGTATGGCTTTCTGGAAGTATTCCGCTTAGGTTGAGCACGGGAACTTCGGATACTGCGTTTTCCACCATGATTTACAGTATTACGATGCAAACGGCCGGCGACGACGCCAAACAGGTGGGCATGAGTGCCGCATGACCGTCAACTCCACCAAATACTCGATCGATATTCAAGTCGGCTTGCGCTAAATAAACCATTTTCCACTGAGCATGCCACATGCAGGCCTCTCTGGCCGCTATTACCGGATACACCGCTGACACAATAATTCCAGTGTTGATGGATGCATTTAGACTACTCTTGTTCTACCGCATAGAGATCTCCGGCAGGATGACTCTCAAATTTTACCGTTTCGTGTTGCTTCGCTACCTGATAGCAGCAGCCAAGGGAAATCCAAGTATGCCGGAATAGCGCCGCCTTGCCAAGGTTGGCTGGAATTTTTTGCGGAGGAGAAATCGGATTTCCCCTCCGCAGATAATTTCAGCTATACAGTCCGTAGGTTCGCATAAAGCAAGTACAGTAATTTGGTTTCCTTCATGAAATGCACAAGTGTCCCAACTCTAATAACAGCAGTGAATAAAAAATTAAATACACTTTATTTAGTATAATTAGTAAGTAATTGGGTGGGAAAAACTGGAAAAGTAAGTAATACGTAGTAAGGAAGTATTTGAAAATTTTGGGGTTAATAGTAAGTAAAAGTTCTGGAAAATTCGTAAATAAGGTGGCTGAAAGCTGTAGTAGCACATCACTAGAAAATCCGTACAAACGCGCACGTATTTCTGGATGCCATAAACCACGCATCAGTGCTTTGACACTCAAGAGTTGGTCTTTCCCATCTTGGCGTTGCAGCAGCGTGGCGCAGAGCAAGAAAATTCCCTATTTACCTTAGTTACAACGTTGTGGTTTGATGATGAACTGGCCATTTGTTCGGTTGATTGATTGCCAGATACCAACCATCGGCTTTGCGTGAAATGATAGGCTCAGCACTCAACGGTAAGTCAGCGACTCAGCGGTTTTAAATTCTATTACCACTAAAACATATCGACGGCACTTGTCCAATTCAAGATGAAATCCCGTCTATGATCTCTCCGACACGGGGGGTTATTTGCTGCAGAGATTTGGCGCTGTGAAGCATCCACTTTGCTAAGGAATATGACAACAGGAATGGTGAATTACTGCTCCAGCTGCAACGTTCCTTACCATGGTGGTTCTGGATGATTGTTATTTATGTGGCACAGTAGCGGTCATATATTTTTCATTGATTCGATGCTCGCTACGGAACCAACCGAACAACGCAAGGCTAAAGATAACAACGACACCGGACATTGTTATCCCTCTGCTACGACGCGTTATCCACAGATTTTCCAGATTCTCGAGAAACTCGTACATCATCTGTACGAGTTCGTACATACACTACTTGTACATGTACTGTAATTAAATTTTGTGATTAATATCGCTGCCTGTCAGAGGATTATACTTCCATATTGTGCGTATTATTCAGGTGGCTTGATCATGAAGTACAAATATAATTTACAATAAAATTTGAAACTGGGTGGACCATTTTTCATGCGACTATTGGTTTTCGTAACAGCGTCGACAAAAAGCAAGGCCGGCAAAACAGCGATATGCCGGCTTAAAAATAGATCCATCCAGTCTCGTATTTACCGCGTCGGTTACATTGCGTGATGCGTGTTGACATGGATCGGTGTCATCGAACACGGGAAAAACGGGGCGCAATGGATCAATGGACCCCGTTGCGGATAGGTGAAGAATAATAAAAACGGTAGGACAAACCGCAGAAAAAACAAATATATGTGACATAATGCGTCAGCAGATAAACTGGGCACCACGGGATGATTAACTATATCGTGAAGGGGATAATGCGCTCGTCACCCTGACAAGGGTTGTACATGTCGCCGCCCTACAAGCTGTGTGGCGAAGAAATGTACAACCCTCGCCAGGATTATGAGCATCTCAGTATAATCTTTCAACAACAGCCTGCAAGGTTTGCATGACGTATAGTACGTACATAAAAATGAAAAAGATGTTTCTTGTCCGTTGCAACGGGCAACGGGACCGTAGGCTTCAACAAAAACTACAGGGACAAACACAGCGCACGACGTAATGGAAAGAATTTTAGGACGAAAATATTGGGAACGCTCTGTACGCTGGATACTAGGAAAATACGTTAAAATTAGTACGAATTTCACGTACTGATCACTCCTTCAACAGTACGATAGTCTTGAAAACGGGGACAAATGCATCTGCGAGTAGAGCAAGGCATTAACGAAATCGCTTTTTTAAAAGTAACAGTTCCAAAAAAATCCTACTTCCAACTAGTGACGAATTAAACATACGACAAGGAATTGGGAATATAACCTTTCTGGAACCGTTAAACATACGTGTACTGCATTTGTAAAGGCCGTATACAGGGATCCGGTATGTGGCTGGAAACATCCGCTGCTGCAGATCAATATGGTGGGAGGAAAACTGATGCGTTTACTTGTATGCGGGACTTTACGGCCACATGTGCTGCCTGTGTTTACCGTCGACTTTGCCAGTGTTGTCGTCATGTTGTGGCACACGTCCCGAAGGACATCTGACACCTCATATTCAATTTCGTAAAGTGGTCCGATAATATTTGCAGCACATCAAATGTCATAGATCGCCGTTAGCTTTACTGCACTTTCCTGATTGTGGTGTTACTTCAGCTCTTCACCACCTATCACAATTTTGCGCTGAAAAAAATAACGGTAATTTGGTAACTCAAACTCTTAGTCGCCTCTGCGCATTGGACAGTAATGGAAATTGGTCACTCACTATGTACAGTAGTGGTACTTCAGTTTCTCACAGTCACCACCACTCGTTTCGTTACGTCAGGTACTCAGTACCACTACCCACCTAGCGAGCGGTGCGCAATGGTTATGTTCAGCCGGTCGGTCACCCACTTGCCTACCGACCTTTGCACACCAGAAAAGTGGTACTTCGGTCACTAACTATGTGCAGATCCAGTAGTGGTAGCTCAGTTGTTCGTTCGATAGCACTCGTTCGGCTTCTCACTCACCAGCGAGCTTTGTGCACTGGAGAAAAGCGGCAGTGCGGTTACTCAATACTCACCCATCTATCGAACTACTCTAGTTATTGCGACTGAAAACTACTTAAACAAACTACATCACTACAGATTACTGTAGTCTATTTTGTTCATTGAACCGTTTGTTCATTGTCATAGCATTGAGCGTAAAAAACTACTGTATTGTCATCTGCTTTGGACATTGGGCGTGGCAGAAGAATTGAAAGAGAGTTCGTTTACACTGTGCTGTAGTCTACGGCTATCGACCGCAATGCACCGCATCATACGTTTTTACGTTTTTTCAGCTGTAGTAAAATTTTAGCTTTATTAGACTGATATAAGCATTTTTTTGAGCGCTTCGAACGCGATTTAATTTAAAATAACTAGCTGTGCTCAGAACAGTAATATATATATATATAGAGGGAATATACATTCTATATAATCCGAGATCAAGATCCGTGATGTTACCGGGGATCCTCGATCTACAGCCTTTTTAATTTGAGACAACGTTTAAGTGTAGCGGTAGTAAGAGGAAATGATGCAGCTGCATCTCTGGGTACATTTAACGCACGTTCTAAACTCATGAAAGACTGTTTTTGGCTCATGATTTTGGCTGTTTTTTCAATGTTTAAAATTTGAAATTTTTATTATTAGTGTAACCCGCGCAAGCGCATTATTATATGTATACTGGCTGTTGTCGAATAAAATTGATTTTATATAATTAACCGTATATACTTACATCTGGACTGCCTAAGTTTACCGGAGGATCCCGGAGACTCGGACCTCAACGTTGATGCGACGATAGCAGATTTCGCCATTTTCATGGTTGTTATTTATAACAACAAACTATACATCAACGGCCTAATTGTCGCACACTGTGCGCAATGTGCCAGATTGTGCAATAATTAGGCTATCCGTTGTTCGATTAACGCCGAGTATCGTGAACTTGTGAACGTGCCCAATCAACTGCAGTATTAACACATGCAGCGTGCCATTGCTCAGCGTGCTGCTTACGTCCGATTATTTAAGGCCATGAAAAAACGGTCGTACTATGGTTTGCGTACTTATTACTGCATGATCTTTCCAAAATTCTGAGTTACCAGATCGTATTCATTTATTATATATTGAATAATAAGCAAAAATAAAGTTTCGTCACAATCCATAATGCATTATTATGGATTGTTTTTTTTTCGAACCTTTCTAATCCCCGCGATGCTGCTGCTGACTGCAGCCGTCGTTAGAGGAGTGTGTTTATTGGACAAGTGGGAGAGACGCAGTTGGAGGCAAATCACTACGTCAATGTAAGGAAATGGCACAGCTGAGCGTGCGCCCATTTACCTCCACCAAGAAGCATTATTAGCTCCCGATGTCGCATCTCTGGTGAATGCTGCAAGTACCTCCGGACCCTGTAAAATCTGGGTTAAATGCCACAAGAAAAGAAAGTAGTATAACCTACTATTATTCTCTCTTCTTGTGGTATTTAATCACGATAATCCCAGAGCGCAGCATCATTCCCGCAAGGATGATAAGACGTGGGCGACAACTACCACGAAAGGAACCCTTGTTAATTCACGAAGGTAAGTCTCTGTTTAATGTTATTTTCAAATAGATTATATACTTGTTGCTTTTTCGGCTACCATTTCGCAACCAGTACTGTATAATTGTTTTCACTGCCAGCACGAATACGAGTTCCGAATACGAGTTCCGAGTAAGTGATGATGCTTCCGACTCGCTGAAGTATGTCAACGAACAAACGTGGGCAAGTGCAGATGCATAGTATCCCGACACGTGACATTCCAAACCAACGGCATACCGCGAAACCATTTCGATCGTGCCGCTCCGTCCGGGCGCTTACCGCCGTCGCAGTCAAAACCAACGGGCTCCGAATGAGATTCAGTGCCGGCGTTGCGACCGTATGACAGTATCGTTTATCCCGTTATGGCGTTCTCTTCTGCAGATGCACTTCGTGCAAGTCAAGCCATGAAGGTCCCTTTCCGTGACATCCCTTTCACGTCTTACGCGGGCATGGGCCTCACGATTTTACCGTCCAGCCGTAAGCCGACAGAGATACTGAAAGACTCATCGTCCAGCCAGTTTTCAAATATGCTGGCCATGATGCCGTTGCCCGTGTGTTGGACGCGACTAGCATCCAGCGACAGACGGTGATGGAGGGCCGAAAGGAAGACCAGATGCGCCGGCCGGGGACCGATGTGCGCCGGCAGGCGGACGTTGCACTGGATATCCCGTCGGCCACATGGCAGCGCCCAGACCGCCACTTTGGACCAGAAGCTGTACGGCGAGTCACCCCCTGTTCCAAGGTGTACATCCACTCGAACTGTGTGACGCTTACCGTGTGCGGCGATGCGACGGTGCACGTCACACATCACGACTAAGCGCAGTCCACCGTCCGTTCTTATTCCGCAAGGCAATAAGCCGCGCTTCATATAACGAAGTGACGATAACCTCTGGGATGTTGCCAAGCACCACCGTGTTCAGAGAGTCGCTGAAGCAATCGCAGCCTTGAGCCTTGGGACGTAGGGTTCTCTGGTCTGCCACCAGTCCGATCCAGTCAATATTGACGGTAAACGAAGCCGAAGCCTCCTGCGCTCATACTGTACTTCCCAAGCGAATCCTTATAATCATCAGCTGTACGTGTCACTTCGGTCTTCGAGCACAAATACGTCGTACAAATGCGCCTCATAATATGGTACTTCAGGCAAGATGAAAATAATTAATGAAGAACAAAATGCAGCCAAGTTTCGTACACCGTCACTGTGCAGGCCTTCGGCCAGCGCTGCGACGGTGAATCAGTACGAAAATCTATTGGGCTTTTTCATTTATTGTAAAACCTCCCTGATACGTACACCCTCCGTATTAAGTAGACCAAAACACTAACCAAAATTACTGTACACTTAAAAAAATACCTTACGTACACCTTACAGAGTTCCGCACTCCTTACATTACGTACGCAGTTTTCTTAACCGAGGTATATGTATTAAAGAGGTTTCACTGTAGTGAAGTTTAAAGACTTTTCCTAATACCTTAACAGGTACAGTGATTTATATTGCTGCGAAACGAGCTTTTTCTGCCCTGACGATCGTGATTGACGTGACCGGTAAAAAGGTGCACGAAAACTACAAATGAAACTGCTAAAGTAGATGTTTTCGTGATACCTCATTATGCATTTTCACTGCATCAGAGCTGTTTGTTGCGAGTGCAGCCGTGCCGCTTTGTGCTCGTACGCCTGTATCGGTTGATTCTCAGGTTAAATGCATCGGTATTCAAAGATTTTATTAAAAATTGGTAGTACTGTATTGTTCGTTAAAGGTATGATGTTGTTTCAAGTTTAAAGCGTTGTTGACGGTCATGGTATGGCTCGTTAAATTGTGCCGCGTCGCAATCCAGTACTTACTGCTCCACCATTTCTGTTAATAGCTTATCGATAAAAGAGTACCCGTAGACGAATACAGCATTTTCATACTGCAGCAGCAGCAGTTAGGGATAGCCGTTAGAATATTGCCGCTTCACCAGTATCCGATCCCGTGCCGTTGTTAATCACTGTACGAGTACCAAGAATTGTCGCGGAAAATACATAGGGAATTCACGCGTAACAAGTGCGCTTTTCTTGAATGCTTGAAGTACATAGGTACTTCCGGTGTTGCTGTGCAGTGTACTTCTGAACTTCATCACACTGAACCCTTCATCACAGTCAACCGCTATCTTATTACAGCGGTGACAACGTTTCACACCCACAAGTCGACGTCCCAGTACCCGAAATTCTAAACAATTCAACTATGCCACGGTTAACCGCAGCAGACGTTTAAAACCTCCCCGGAAACTACAACATGCAGACGTTTAAAACCTCCCCCGAAATTGCGAAGAGGAAGTACTGCGGTATTTCCTGTTTGTTCACTTTCGCGAGAGGTCGTCTTCATATTCCCTCCGAATCCCCATCTCTGTGGCATGGCTACGTTACATAACTATCATCACCGGCTTACAGCGAAAGTGACCAGTTGCCGAAAAAGTAATACAGCCCTAATAGGAAAACTCTTTTTAATACAGGCCAACACACACTGCAAACACGCCGGCTGGCAACAATTTTAATCGTTCGACAACACGTACGCTCTGTCGACAGAACTGATCCAAAGTGATTAATATTAAACAGTGGCGGAACAAAATCGAATTTACGGTAAAGCAAGCGTAATCGAGTTCTTGATAGGGGGACGGGGACGGATAGGAGCTGCAGCATACAGAGCATGTGTACTAATTTCTACCGATATACTCTCTCTATGTTGAAGCATCGGGTGAAATCAGAGCGCTCCCCGACCACCAAGTAGGAAACCAGTTACGCTTGCTTTACGGCGAATTCAATTTTGTTCCGCCACTGTATAATATTAATCACTTTGACTGATCGGCTTGGAAATGAGGCGCTGTGTTGTAATGCTTTAAAATATGGCATGCACACTGTACGTTCAACGTCAAGTATTTATTAGTCAGCGGCGGTTGCACGATTGCCGGCGTAAGCGATGCCATCAGACTTCCAGGTACACCAGTTGACAATTCGCCGGGACTGGAGAGATTCCACTCGAGAATGATAACATCGCTGCTGTCAAATGCGCCAATGTCCACGCAGCGATGTAGTGGTGAATCAACCGACAGTCATACCTCCCCTGACCAACCTAGCGAACTGCCGTGAAAGCAGCTTGAATTTCCCATCATAAAAACTTCCGCAGTGTTGTACAGGCAGTAGATTTTCGATAACAACATAATCCACTTGATTTCCTAAACTAATTACGCTCAACTTTCTCCACCATTTTGCTTGCTTCAGAAAAATTATTACTGTCATTTTTCTTGCTCAAGGTTTATTCGCAAATATGGATCGACATGTATACGGCATCCTATGCCTGATTATTTTAACGGTCAGTGTTAATATCAGTTTACTTGCTGTTAATTGTACCTATAATATTATTACGAACAACTTGAGTTTATTTCTTGTTCCGGTAATATTGTAGATCGCCGTGGTGTGCCTGGCCGAAGATGTCCCCGTGGGCGGCAGTCCAACAATGTCGCGGTTAGTGAAGCGGCAGTACGGCGCGTACGGCGCTGGTTATCCCCCACCACCGTCGCCCTACGGCCGCGGCGCCATGTACTGCGCGCCGGTCAGCAAGACGTGCACCTTCTCCACCAACTACAGCTGCCACAGACACTGCATCAAGCGCGGCTTCCTTTCTGGCCACTGCAACACCAAATATCTGCCCGACCGTTGCGACTGCTGCCGACCAATTTAAGCATCAAATTTCCCATAAAGCGGTGCACCATGATTTAACAATTTAATTGTCATCTGTCGCCCCGCTAATTTGCTACGTGAGAGACCGTGAAAATTGTCGTAAATCAGCAACAAATATTGGCGAATTAAATTAATTTTTTATTGCCATTTTGTTACCAGTTTGTTTCTGCAGGTTTTTCTGGATATTGAATTTGTATGTATAGCCCTAAATGAAACCCGATTTATTTGGGCGATAAGTGTACTTGTTGCACGGGAGAAAAGGTACACTTTGATTTGATCGCAATCAAAAAAAGCGCTATTATGCTTCCCGTTAATCGACAAAGCCACAAGATTTATACTGTTTATTCAAGGCTTATTGAGAAACAGCAAGACATGCAATTAAGATATTACTGCTGATAAGACACTACGATTCACCGCCGCTATAAAATACCGGTAAACAACCGCACAGCGCTGCGTTCTCCTTTGCCGCTGCCGGTTTAGTCGGACTTTAAATTATGCCGGTGGAAATTTCTGTTGCTCACACTACCGGTGAAAATGAAGGTTCTAATGCAAGTCGTATTAGCCTGTGTATTGCTGGGCTATTGCGCTGCGTTGCCGCAGCCAGTCTTCCGCATGGATATGTACACCGAGGAGCAGTTCGAAGAGCTGTGGGAGGCCGTGCCCAGCTGCAGCCACACCGAGTACGCCACGCCCATCGACAACATGAGCTCCTTTGAGTGTGTCTATCCAGCGTCACCAGCGTCGCTCCAGGCGTTCGGCCAGCGCTTCGCCGCCTTCAACCTGAGTAAACCGGTCAAACTGCGGCTGGAGAACGTCTCCTGGAGCGCCCCGCGGGACCCCCTCTTCCCTATTCGCCACCACGTGGTCCTCCTGGACCTCCAAGAGTACGACCCGCTTCCCGTCAACTTCTTCGTCGACCTCCGCCTGCCCAACCTTCTGTACTTGTCCGTACAGATGAGCACCAACGTCTCCGTGCCCCGCGGAGCCTTCCAGCACACCCCGCGATTACGGATCCTCAAAATCGCCATCGCCAACAGCGTCGTCGGCCTGGAATCCGATTTTGTGGCGCGCCTCCCGGATTTGGTGGTCCTGTCGCTGGAGGCGGATTACCGGGAGTTTTGGGATGCGGACACGCTGACGGAGAACGGCCAGATGCGCTTCGACCTGCGCCCGCGCACCATGGACGTCGGCGACCGGATGCCGTATGTCCGAGCGCTGCACTGCGGCTGCCAGTATGTTTGGCTGCGCCGGTTGTATCGGGAACGGCCGCAGCTGATTCAGCCGAAAGCGTATAAAGAGGTCTTCGTGTACGGCAACGACGCCGGCAGCTACATGGAACAGGCGGGTGACCTTTTCATCCCCTTCGACTGCGCCAAAACCGGGAAGGACGCCGTCCTGGATTATAAGAAGGAGCGGCGCTACAGCCAGCATGTGCCGCAGTGCTAGTTAACTGCTCTATAAAGCTTCTTTTGGGAAACTTAAACGGATATAGAAACCTTTACCAGATTGACGACAATTAATAATTACGGACACAATTGATGTACAATATAGTGAGTTGATTGAAGAGACCGTTGTGCGTTGTGCAGCTCCTAGCAGTTTGACCTTTCCTACAATATCGCGAAAGCTAGTAATTAAGTCAGCGTTCCAGGCAAATTTATGCTCCGGTGCCTGGATAATCGGTAGCGTTTGCTAACCAGGCAAGCAAGTTCTTTGAAAAGGGAACGAACAGTGTTGTACTGAATGATGGTAGGCTGCAAAATGGCAAGCGATAAGCGACAATGATTCTCCATTATACTATTATCGCAATTCCTAAACAGTCTCGCGTACATTGTGTATCAATAGAAACCGCAGTTATTCTTCATGACACTTAATCAGACTGGCAAGTAAATTTCAGCACGCATATTCAGCCGACTTTCTTTTGTTGGTTGTACTTCCGGTACTATAAGTGCCAATGTTGTGGAAAATCTGCCGACTTAGTGACTGGTACTTGGCTGTGCAAATAAACTGTATACAACATTAGAAGTCTGGTACGCAGTACGCACCTTGCTCATCGCGATTAGCCGGCATTTCTGACTAACTGACAGCATTGCATTTAGCAGCCAAGAAAAATGCTGATAAGGCATAAGCAGCACAATATACGGCTGTGCATATAAAAGACAGGCAGTCTGTTAAAGGAGTGCGGAATTAGGGTGTTTAATGCGCCGCTGCCTAATAAATCCGTCGACGCGTTTTTACAAATTTATGTTTTGAGAAACGCTTTAAAATGGTCAGATGTTGGATAGCTTACTTATTTGTTATCCTGAGCTTGGGCGCTCCAGCCTGGTCGTCGACATTGCCGGTCTTCCGCATGGACAACTTCACGGAGGCCCAGCACGAGCAGCTGTGGAACCTGGTGCGCAATTGCTACCCCAACGAGTACACCGAGCCCACGGACAGCATCGCCAACTTTGACTGCGACAACGCCACGCCCGAGGCACTGCAGACCTTCACCCAGCGTTTTGCTTCCTTCAACCTGAGCAAACCGGTTAAGTTCCGGCTGGAGAACGTCCGCTGGAACTCTCCCCTCGCCCCGCTCGCTCCCATCCGGCAAAACCTGATCATCCTGGAACTACACGACTACACACCACTTCCGGTGGGATTCCTGGACAACCTCCGTTTACCGAATCTATTGTATCTCTCTGTTCAGCGCTGCACAGACATCCGGCTGCAGGCCTCCACCTTCCGGAACCTCCCCCAACTCCGCATCCTCAAACTGGCCATCGTCAACACGTTCGCCGGCGTCAACCCGAATTTCTTCGCTCCGCTGCCGCATCTCGCTGTGCTATCGCTGGAAGCGGACTACCTCCAGTGGGCGGACCCGGGGACGCTGACGCCCAGCGGGCAGATGATCTTTGACATGGCGGACACTGCTGGAGACCGAATGCCGTGGGTGCGGGCGCTGCACTGCAGCTGCGAATTCGCCTGGCTGCGAAGATTATATCAACGCCGACCAACGCTCATCCAGCCGAAAGCGTCTAAGGAGATCTTCGTCTACGGCGACGAGGGTAGTCCGCCGGAGCGCCTCGGAGACCTGCTTATCCCTTTCGACTGCGCCAAGACCGGCAAGGACGCCGTGTTGAGCTATAAGAATTTTACCAGTTATAGCGTTAATGCACCGCTGTGTTTACCTTCATTATATCAATAATGCTTCAATAAACTACGTATTAATAATAAATTTTTTACCCTGTACTATTTCGAAAAAGCGTGTCAGCTGTGTAATACCATGCAAATAAACAAAACTTAAAGGATGCTTTATGAGCTGACGGAGTAAAATAGTTTCGTAGGTTTAAATGATTATTATTAAAATTCAGTATTGAATAAGAAGGTCCACAAAATTTGTGTACGTGAGGATCTAAATCAGAGAACGCCGTTTGCCGCTCGTGTCGGCATTCGGTCCATTCCATTGAAGGCCGGCAAATCGGGCTGGGATATGCATTTTGGATTTCAGTGTAAAAAATATCACAGATGAAGAATGTCAAATGCACGCAGACCTATCCCAATCACTTCAAGCACAGCGCGTTATAAGCGAACCTAAAGGGCTACGCAACGGCGCCTTCTTCCTGTTATTCCGCTGCGGCCGCGCCATCAACGCACATTAAAAGATTCGGTGGCGACTGCTAGTGAAGTGAAGTGAAGTGAAGTGAAGTTTATTGTCCTTGCAACGGAGCGGTTGCCCCCTCTAGGCTTCAGACAGTAGAGAAAGAAACAGAGTGTAACAACAATATCGCTAAATGGCAACACGAAAACATGAAAGTTATTTCAAAGCTATACAAAGCACGCAGGAAAACACAGTTCAGTTTAGTTTAGGTTGTTGTCCTTCGTTACGAGGCTGCGCCTCCTTTTAAGCTGAGACAAATGACATGGGATACATTCAGGTTAACACTACATTCTTTATTACATCTAAAGTAACAACGGTAAAACAACAGTTTCCAAGATGGATCAGTACACCCATTCACGCACAAAAACGTTTGAAGGCCAAGATAATTTATCAAACTACCGTCCGCTTGGCAACCGCTGCATCGCGAAGGGAGCAGACGCGAAGCACAGGTTGGCATCAGAGCTGGTCCGATAAGTCATCGGAGGCCACCGATATGTCCGATAACTCCGATAATTCCGATGTTTTCATCGGAAAAAGCGGTATCGGAAAAATTCTGTATCGTATCGTAGCGGATCGGAAAATCTGCTTATCGGGCGGAGCGACAAAATCTTTAGCGTAGCGGGATTTTCACCCGATAAGCACGAAAAAATGTTATTTTGACACTTTTAGACTCAATTTTCAAAGAAAAAGTGAGACAAAACGTAAATTTTTAGGCTGATGCCTTACTAAAAACCGCAAAAAAAATCGTTGAAACGCAATTTCAGCCAATAGACTACCGGTAATTTTAAAAAATCGTAAATTCGGTTTCTCGGTATGCGCCGGTAAATGCCGGCCAGTGCGAATTTTTACTTAAAAATTTTCTTTTTTTATCGGAATATCGGATTTATCGTATCGGAAATTCTGTGCAAAATCGTAGCGGTATCGGAATCGTATCGGACAGTTGAAATATCGGAGCGGTATCGTAGCGGTGACGAAAAATTCGTATCGGACCAGCTCTGGTTGGCATGCGGTGGCAGAATCGCATGTCTGCGGAAGCATGAGAAGGCAATGCCTTCTTCACTGACAGAGAGTTTCAAATATCGGAAGCCATCTTTTCTAAGGAACGGATATTTTTATCCCGCAGTTGTGGAAAAGCTCGGAGCCTTGCTCTTCAGCGACCCCTGTGCATTTTCGGGTAGGAAATTGTACGGATAACGCTTAGGACGTTATACGGATTTTTTTCAAACAGCACTTCAGTGTGCCCATACTGCAAAGTGAGTGCCACAGTTGCATGGAGTTTACTCTGCACTGCATCCAACATGAAATGAGCCGATGTCAGATGTTTTAGGTTAGATTAACGACAGATTGTGTATCAACCGAACGCAGTATGCCGTTTCGTAATAATGCATGTACTGTGCAGTTTACTAATAACACAGTATGGAATTATCATTGCCGTCGGCGTAGGTGATGACAGATGTCATTTTACACTTCTAATAGCTTAGATTCCGTATTTTTTCGACGAATACTGGCTGACGTCGTCCACGTCTTCAAAATCTTCATCGAAGAAGGTTTTGAAGACGTGGCCGACGCAAGCCTTTCGTGGCTATCAACATGGAGAAAGAGACGAAAAGCCATCGAAGCCACTATTTAACAAGCTGTAAAAAGATTTCAGTGCCTTATATTCTGAAATGGCGGAATCTTGGCCAACGTAGGCAGATATCTTTCAATCGAGATAAGCAACGAGAATAATCGCAACTGGAAGACGAGTCATGCAAGATCGTTATAAATCTGCATGCTTGTGATATTGGCAACATTACTGCAGTGTGCGCAGATTCATTTCCTCCATCATGGTTAAGAAAATAATAATTTCCCGCTGGAGCATTCGCGTTGCACCGGTATGCAATGCCATCCCGGGATGTATGCTGTATTAACGGCCTTTGGGTTACTTAATTTCCGGCGTGCGCTCCAATAGTTATCGACTGCGGAACAGGAAAAGTAGAGACTTTCTGTTAAGTACATTACCGGCACGAAATGCACACCATCTCGGCGAATACGCCGTTCGGATCAAACGCGTCCCGAGAAAATACCATCCTTGTATGTGCCAAAAATCACGCAACGTATTAAAAATGTCCCTACAGGGCTGAATTGAATTGATGACAAGAACAGTTTTGCAGAAGGGTTTTGATCCTCTAAATCCGGCAAACAATAATTAACTTTTTGAATCGGCACCGTGTGGCGGATTCCGCGGAATCAGAATCCGCTAATCCGCTCTGCAAAATATTATTATAAAGATCAGGTTTCTCAATTTGCTTTGTCATGAATGCCAATAGCTAAATGACATTCGTCGTGTTATTTTACAGCGATGGGTACAGTAAAGTTTTACGGTTTCCGGTTGTGCTGCTTTTTCGGTACTCTCTATGCGTTCGTTAACTGCCGGTGTTGAAAGCATACGAATGCTGTCAACAGCATAACCGGCAGCTGGACGAAGAAAGGCCAATCTGCTGAACAGTCAGTCGCTTACGCCGTCGTTAATCACGTGACCGAGATGACGGTCACGTGATCTGGCTGTGAAGCGAGAAGCGGCTCACGTACAGCGACAAAGTCTTTCGAAGGATTTCAACGTATTGCGCCGTGGTGCAGTGGTACCGCCTACGCGAATCTAACAACGCAGCCGGGGTTCGATTCCCCCATCGGCGCCTTTTTTAGCCGCGTTTCGGTTTCCCTCGGATCTCGCCCTGCTTAGATGGTAGCAGATCAAGGTTCGGTACGTCCACTTCGCCTATGAGACTGGTGTGCTAACCTCGAACGGGAGGAACAGAGCAAGAACGAATAAAATGCTGAAACGAATGGAGGATGCGGTGAGCCGGAGCCGCCGCTTGAAGGATCGCTTAGTCTCGCTACGAGGGCGTAGCGAAAGCTGCAAAGGGGGTGTGAGCGGAGAAGCGGCTCACGTAAAGCGACAAAATCTTTCAAAAGATTTCGACGTATTGCGCCGTAGGGCAGTGGTACTGTACTGCCTACGCGGATCGAACGACGTAGCCAGGGTTCGATTCCCCCATCGGCGCCTTTTTCAGCCGTTTCTCAATTTCCCTCGGATTGCACCCTTGCTTAGATGGCTGACGTCCGTCCACCTGGAGGCTGTCGTCGTCGCCCTTCCTCTCTCGAAAAAACACATTATCTCCTTCATCACTAACCACTCAGTCGAGATAATGCTGCCTTTATAAGTTGAGCACAAATGAAAAATAATAATTATTATTATACCTGTACAGGACAGGCCCACCACAGCAAGGGCGTGCCTTTTGTCTACTGCTGGCGAGAGTCACGGTTGGAAGCGTCAGCAACCGTTAAACGCTGCAAAAATGACGCATCTCCACACCGAACATCCGTAAGCTCGTACGGTACGCCCTTGCTGATGGGAATAGTGTATCTGTATGCAGACTTAATCGGATGAATGCTGTCTGTTCCAGTTGAGATACTTTAAGGAGCATTGTTTTAATACAAACGTGGGCAACCATCGATCCTGTTCTCCGTGCAGTATATCTCAATATTATCTGTACTCTGTAGTGTACCTTACGGGCAAGGAATCGTCATGGTTGATGCACCACTCTGACAAGTACATATAACGACAGCGGAATCCGCAGCCGACACATCAAGACATATTCCGTTCTGGGTTTGGATGCGTCTGCCTCCCCAACAATCCCGCTATCCACCCCATTGATTGTTTTCCAACACATTTTAAAAAAGTTGTCCAACCAGGATGCAAAGCTGTATTTACATCCCCGTACAATCCCGACGCCAGATTTCCGTGAATACCGGTTCAGTGAATACTCTGTGATTACGCGATTTTCCGGTCCTAATATTTTACGTTTCTACCAAGCCGGCCGTTTCCGTTGTCCATCGTGACCGGAAGCTGCGCAAATTTATTCGACGAGCTGACCTCGATGGCCTCCACTCCACCCCGCAACCGCAAAATCGAGCAGTCCGGAAGGGACGTTGAGCCAGGAGAAACTGGGCAAGCTTTGCCGACGGATGAAGCAGCGGCGCCGCGGCGGCATCTGCTCGGCCGGGTTCGTCATTTCTTCCATACCATCTCTGGCAAAGAGTGCTGGGACGATGCCTTGTCACTGGTTATTATAGGTAGAGTGACGCCACAATTCTAGCCAGTACCGTGTGTGCACTGCGTAGCTGCTCGACAACGATTAAAACTGCTTGTGTTCAGTGTATCCGTATTATGTGAGCCCAATTAGTTAGTGCCAGGATAGGGTCATTCTGTTTCCCTCGCCCGCAGTAAGCAGTCTGGCCCACTTCGCCGAAATGTGGCCGTGTGACACACCGCTGCTCTGTGGGGAAATGTTTCCCCGGGAATTCTTGATCCTGGATGCAGCGCTGAGCGGTCTTTCTGCGGTCTTTCTCGTCGTTCAGCTAATAACAGCGCCCAATTGCCACACCTGCGGATCGATACTGCATGGTGGTTCTTTTGGAAAGGGTATTACGCTGTAATTTGTATACATCAATTACCAATGCGCATATACATTAAGCCATAAGTGCACAACGTCAAAGAAAACACCTATAGTCGTTACGTACATTATTTTTGCAGATGTCCATTTTGTTCTCCGGCCTGCGCGTTACGCTGTATTGGCTGGGAACTGCATTTCCTCCGCGAGCTTTCGGGATATTCGTGGCGTTGCGCTTATTGCGCAGGTTTCGCATCGTGATGTTCCGTTGCGATTCGGAGACGTTGAAACTCATTGTATGGATCTGGCAAAGCTGCCGGACGGATCTGTGTATTATAGCGTTCTTGCTGCACATGGCACACCTTCTGTTTTCCGCCTTTATATTATACTTTGAAAAAGATCAAGGTGGAACGGATGTGCGCAGCGCGCCTGACGCCTTGTATTACACTATGCTAATGATGCCCACCGTAGGGTGAGTTTAACCCGATCTATATACATATATACTACTCCATTAACTCCACTTCGGAGCTGCTGTACTCTATGTACATATTTGCGATTGAAATGGCTTCTGTTAAGACAACAAAATGACTTATGTTATTGCAGATCTTAAAGTATGACCGTTACATCAACCGGCGCCAAGATGGTGACTTGCCAATGTCCCTGGATTGGAATCCTGTTAGCCGGTATCGCCGTTCAATCGATCTGTTCGAATGCCCATCTGTTCGAATTCCCGTTCGAATGGCACATAGATATTTTAACGGCCGTCTGCGTCTACATACAGCGATAGATGACACTTCAATCGTGCTTAATTCCCACAGAAATCTCGACGGTCCCGAACCTGGCTGAGAAGGCAGAAGCATTCCCCAGGACACCGAGCCGGCCAGGCTGTGGATCCGGAGCCGGCGGCAGCCATCCAAGAAAGCACTGCTTGTTGGAGTGCTGTCCGATTTCAATTTGTAATAGGAATTATTCGTAGGAGAATTGCTCGTTAAGATATTGATTATTGTTGAGTGCAATAAAGTCGTTGGCCACGGCAGTCTTAATAAAGTCCCGGATGAATGCGAAATGTACTTACTCTCCCATCATAGATCAGTTAACTAAGTTCTGGTTTCGGTATGGGTGCAATATAAGTTATGTGATCACCATGCGAACTAACTGATTTGATTGTACTATAGGCGTTCAGTTTTTGGGTTAATGTTACACGGCAACATCGATTCCTGTTGCATCGATTACTTTTCATGTACAGTACATAAAAATTTTGTACACGTGCATGGCTGCGTACAGGATCGCTCAACATTTTCCACACGGTAAACATCATCTATCTGCATACGTGTCCGAAATTTTTCGAAATTCTTCACAGTGTCATTATAACTGTATGTCGACCTTTCCTGATAACAAAATGCAGCTTCGATGGACACGTCCTGCTGTCGATTTCGGTACGCTGCAATCATCTTCCTTGTGGCTTGTTTCTTGCTCTCGGCGGGCTACTCTTCATGGACGGCCGCCTCATGTGAATTGCTTGTTTGGCCCACAGTAGACCGAATCGTGAAGGAAGCGACGCACCACCCGGACAGTGACAAAATCATCTGTTGTTTGAGCGACCAGTCCCCAGCGCCGCTACCGCGTGCACCTGCACACGTCGGCGCGCGTCGAGTGCTGGGTGCGAGCGGATGCTAGCCTGGTATGGCGCCGGCAGACCGCCTACCTCGATATGGTATCCCCTCCGACCATCTGATGACATTTCCTTCAGGATGGCAG